>NC_140939.1:107751198-108026198 GCF_014529385.1 Adiantum capillus-veneris | reverse complement strand
AATCATGGCTTCCAGTAAACCCACATCCACCGCATGCACACAACTTGGTGGTTCAACGGATGACGACCCTGGTTGATTGGGAAGATCCTAATTAATGATGGTCATCACTCACACAGATTCAAACGGAATACGCTTCAAAACCCTAGTGATGGATAATCCCAGCTATTGACACATATCAGCAACTTTTGAGATGGAGATAACTACAGGTAGGTGCATTTGCACCCACTCAATATAGAAAGCTTTTTAAAAAAACATTGCTTTTCTTGCTTAGATAAACTACTCTGCCAATTAGGAGAAAGCTAGACTCACTTTTCGGCCTTTTAGTTCTAGAGAGAGAGTGGCGCTCGATCAATGAGGAAGAGGCTAACGTTACGTTGAAAATCGACATTTTGGAGTCAAGCTCTTTTTTAAAAAAAGGAGGAAATATTATTTTGGTTCATCAAATTGCACAATTTCACGCTTTCAAGGCATAAATGTCGTAAGTCGTACTAACTATGTACCGAGGAATTCAGAACTTTCATTGAAGACTCTATCTAGTATCTTTGTTCCCACCCAAATATGACTTTGAGTAGCTCTACTTCCCTCTCAAAACTTCTTTCCTTTTTTACATTTGCGCTAACCTTTCCGTGTATTCATTCTACTGCACACCATGTCTACTTCTGGAAGGCCTAGCACTACCATTGACTCTGTTATCATTTTTAACAGTTATACTACAGACGATCAAGCATGGATTCCATCTCGAATAACTATCGGAAGTTGGGTTCTACTGCAAACTAGGAGGAGGAAGAGAAGGCAACGCAATGATTTCGTGGAGGCTTTCAAGGGTCAAGTTAAAGAGTTTAAAGTGTGTGCACAAAGCAAGCGGGTGAAAGAGGTCCTCATACAACATGCTTTCCAGCATGCAGACTTAAGGTTGCAAACATCTCCTCCAAGTTTTCCAAGGCATCAACCCAACTGTAAGTTATTTCAGCATCTCGCTTAGTGCATGATTGTATTCGAATATTAAGTGGTGGATATCATCTTTGGTATGTTTCATATATTTATCCATCGAATAGGACAGATTGGCAACCAGTTGAGAGTATGGTTGGGATTTTTGATGCTTTCCATGCATTTATTGGTGAGCAAATGTACCGAGGAAGACAACACAAGGAAATTGCAGATAATGGAATTTTCTTTTATGATATGTCATATGTGAAACCGAGAACTTCCATTGGTTGGGGTCGTGTAGCTCCTTTGTCACTTCCATCCTTTGACAGCAAGGATTGGTCCCTGCCTGCTTCGCAAACTAGTGAAAGCTTCAGGAATAAGTTGTTTCAGGATATACAAAAGTCCCTCAAGTATTCAATTGCCACAAAAATAGCTCGGCTCGCACTATTTATGCCTCTTGAAGTGTTTGTAGATTTTTTCTTTGATGAGCAAATAAGAACTACCGCAACAATGTTCATTTGCAAGTCTGAGAGCTGTTTGTACTTTTTAGATGATAGCCGGCATAGGAAACAATCACAGAACAAAATCTGTATTTTGCAAACGAAGTCCATAATTTGCAAGTTCATTATAAGCTCTCAAAATTTCTTAGTATCGTTTTACTATATTAGATATCATCTTCTTAGTGGGCAGCTTATTCCACTCGACCAAGATACAGAGAACAGCCTCGAGAACAAACCTTTATCAATGGAGCTCTACTTTCGAGACAGCCTACTTACTGTGATGGAGACAATGGCAAGCACAACTTTGGCACAGCTCAAGATAGATCTTACATGTGAAGACCTTCCACTTTTGCTGGAATTGTATGCATTCAGTCTCAACAATAGAAAGGTGCTTACTAAATCGATAAATTTTGATTGTCTTTAATACACTATGACTGAATCTAACTTTTTCTTCTTTTCAGATTCCAAAGCGCAAGGAAAAAACAACATTGTGCAAGGAGTCACTAACAAATACACTTCACTTAATTGCTTCCACCCGAAGCTAGGTCACATACCTTGTGCACGCAAAGAGCTTTGATGCCATGCAAACCATGATGTACTTTTCAAAATGACTAATGCAGAGATATTTTTTGGCGGTCAAACAATGTTTCAAAAATGTACATTTTCAATGTTTCAAAACTTTACATATTGTGTTGTTTCTGTCAAGATTTATACAAGTAATTTTCTCCCTTTCCCTGCTACTGTCCTCTCCCCCGGTTTGTGCCACTTGTCCCGTGTCCTCTCCCCCGGTTTGTGCCACTCATCCCCTGTCCTCTCCCGCGATTTGTGCCACTCGTCCCTTGCCCTCTGCTCCGGTTGCTCCCCTGCCCTCTGCTCCGGTTGCTGCTACCTCTGCCTCTGGGGACGCTAGTCTCGGGCATCCTTTCCCGTCGCTCGAAATCATGGGCCTCTTCCATGGCTTCCCATGCTTCTTGCACTTGTGAAGCTTCCCGTTGTTCTTGCTCTTGTCGTCGACGTGTAGCCCATTCCTCTACTTCTACGGCGTCAGCATAATATAGGTTTATTGATTCTTGCATATTTCTAACTTCTTCTTGAGTCTGATTGTGGTGTTGCGTCATTTCGTTAATGCGAGCCTCTTCGAACTCATCAGCTCTCGCCGCTTCCTCTCTTGTGCATCTGTTTACCGAGATTATAATATGCTGGATGGCCATTACAAAAAAATGTCGCACATCGTTGTTGGTGTAGTTATGTAATCAAAGTTCCTGTAGAAGCGTGATACAGACATCTGTTGCTTCATACATACGTTGCAGCAAACAATAAAACAGTAGATTACTTACGTTCGGTATATCCATAATTTGACTGATGAGCAACACGGAATTCAAACAGGTTTGCTAGCCACAGCTATAGTCATCAGTCTGTGTGGGCAGGGTTACCCGTTCGTGCCGGACTACATTTCCTAGATCATGTTCTAACAAAAGATGCTCTACACAACATACAAGTTTTTTCGCGGCACTACATACATAACCACTTGAGTCAGCAACACATTACAAAGACACACAGCTTTCCAAATGTACCCAAATGGACCTTACGTTTTTACACGACCGTGAAACGCCCTGCTTTTCTCGGAGTTTGCGTAGTAAACAATCTTAGCTTCCATGTCAAATAACATCAGACTCCAATGATCACTACAAAGACACCATCAAAGATGAGGAGAGATTCTCAATAAAAGATGTTTTTTCCAAGGCAAGAAAATACTCACGATTGATTGTACGCAGTGACCAGAAAGCGTGCTAGATCAAAGTTGACTCTGCTAAACCAGTTCATCAGACTCAAAAAGAAAACTGAGTTGTTCTACAGGTAAGGCAATATCAGCGGATCTATTACGTATACTTTCTCTTGAACCTCAGGGGGCAGAAGCGAGACAGCGTGGCTAACATGAACAAATGGCAGAGATTAGACTTGAACACCAAGTGAGTCAATACCGAGCGAGTAGGGCAGCTATCGAATTCCATCGGCCGCTGATTCGCTTGGTATTGACCCATGTCTTGGCGGATTCCAATTCCATAAGCAACAGACTCGCTTGGTATTGACCCATGTCTTTAAGGTAGTGAACCATTATAAAGAAAAACTTGGCAACTGTCGCAAAGACATGGGTCAATACCGAGCGAGTAGTACCAAAATCCAATTTCATTAGCCACTGTTTTGCTTGGTATTGACCCATGTCTCGGTAGAGACCCATTTAATGAGCATGAGAATTAAAGAGCATGAGAATTACCACAAAGCAACATTGACGACCTCATTCGTTGCAAGCCAGTCGGTGAAACTGCGCATGCACATGAAGTCTACATTATCGAGGTTGGTAATGCAGGCCTCCTTTGACCTTGTAGGCAACTGTCTGTGCGCATGCAGAGGCGCTGAGCTCAACAAAATTCTCAACTCCTCTTCATTCTCTTCCTTGATTTTCTCTAAAATAATTGACTCATCCGATACGTTGGATGGCCCTTCTGATGCAGAGCCTTGCCCTTGCCTTTCTTGAGCTGGCTCCCGAGCTACCTCAGGATCCTCCCTAACAGCCTCAGGCTCCTCAGGCTCCGGATCATTTTCCTTCAATATTGGTTGCTCCATAGATGCCTCAGGCTCCACCCTGACCTGCTCTTGTCCCTCATCGTCCACGATGGGCTGCGGATCCTCCATGACTTGCTCATTTTGGTGTCTAGCTGGCTCCTCGATAACTGTCTTTGTTTCTTCCATGATTGCCTCAGGGTCCACTCTGGCTTGCTCTTG
Organism: Adiantum capillus-veneris; assembly: GCF_014529385.1. NCBI lineage: Eukaryota > Viridiplantae > Streptophyta > Polypodiopsida > Polypodiales > Pteridaceae > Adiantum > Adiantum capillus-veneris. Next base: position 108,021,987 of record NC_140939.1, on the reverse strand, counting down.
GCCCTCTGTGGCTATCTCAGCCTGCCCATCTATGTCGTTTCTCTCGACCCGTGATCGGGTCCTTCTACTGTTTTTTTCAGTCCTAGACGGCTTTTTCTGTCGTGCACAAGGATGGAGAGGGGGATGTTGAGAATATCCATGGTTCTACTATCTTGGATAGGCACTGGCTGAAGCAGCCCATTATAGCGGAAACGAATCCTACAAAGAGTATCAAAATCCCGTGGCATGATAGTGACGCGGTGTGCATGGGCAGCCAGGATATATCCATCGCTGAAGAATTCCACGAGGTAGTCTTCAGCAATTTCTTGAAGGCAGAGGAGTGCACTACTGGCCCATCGCATGCCGACTCTCCACTGCTCGCAAATCTCCCGCACTACTCGCTGGAAAGGGAGACGTGGAATAGCAGGTTGAACGTGTCATTCTATCCTCCACAGCTCTTGCAGTACACCTCTGTGCACCTCATATCAGCGTCTTCTTGCTTGAGCATTCAAAGATTCACCTATTGCCCTCCTTGTGCAGGCCTTTACACGAGGCATCTCTACAAATACAATAACACCAAAAAACAATTTATTTGTCATCACAAGGGACTTCAGATTTCAGAAATGGTCAATACCAAGTGAATAGGTGAATAGGAAAGAGTTACCTTACCTTATCCGCTCGGTATTGACCTCAAAAAATAGTAATAGTAGGCATGACTTATATTTTCTGAGGTCACTACCTAGCGAATAGGTGCATAGGATAGAATTGCCTTCTCTTATTCTCTTGGAAGTGATTTAAGAAAATAGTAATAGCATGCATGACTTATATTTTCTGAGGTCACTACCGAGCAAATAGGTGCATAGGAAATAGTTTACCTTGCCTTATTCGCTCGGTAGTGACCTCAAAAAATAGTAATGGCAGACATGACTTATATTTTTTGAGGTCACTAACGAGCAAATAGGTGCATAGGAAAGAGTTACCTTGCCTTATTCGCTCGGTAGTGACCTTAGAAAATAGTACTGGCAGACATGACTTATATTTTTTGAGGTCACTACAGAGTGAATAGGCGCATAGGAAAGAGTTTGTTTTGCCTCATTCACTCGGTAGTGGCTTCAGAAAATAGTAATAGCAGACATCACTTACATTTTCTGAGGTCACTACCAAGCGAACATGTTTGCATCCCCTGCAACAAAATACCTTATTCGCTGGGTAGTGACCTCATAAAAGTGTACAAGCAAGCGAACAGGTTTGCATCCTCTGCAAAAAATTACCAATGACAGGTCCTAACTGTCATGTCGTTCCCTCCCATCACCTCCCCTAATATCGGGGGGATGGTACCATTGATTCTGTCTCCCACATCCACCTCTCATGAAACCGCATGGCGGTACCACCCCTCACCCACCACTCACTCATAAGCTAGAACCCAGGCTCTGCTTTTTAGGCATGTCTGAAAGTCTATTTAAGAAGCAGTTGTTTCAGAACCTCCCTCAGGCTTTCGCAGAACAACTAAAGGAAGCTTAGGATAGTGGTGATGCCTTTCCAAGGTATACTCCCACAGCACCAGCAACACCGCATCCGGGCCCTCCTCATGAGGTCCCACCTTGGCCCTCCCCCGATGTTACCTTTAATGTTCTCTATCGACACAGCTCGGGAGTGGCTGCTGTCAACACGGGAGTCAGTTCTCAAGGTAAGCCGCTGGTAATTCTTTGCTTTCTGCTCCCAATTTCCAAGCTCCTAGTTTGAAGAGCTTACTTGCTAAATGCTCTGTGCAGGATGATAGCCTGAAGCTGCAGTAAATGCCGATCATCAGGCAGAGGGTCTCAATCCTTAAAGACTCTTTGGAAGCAAGAAGGCCTGAAGACATGCAACGATTGCTCGTCGAGAATGGCTCTATGCAGGCTATCATTAATTGGCTTCAGGAAATGAAGGATGAAGTGCTTGAACTAGCCAGTAAGTATGAGGAAGCCATTAACTTTGCCGACAGGCTTTGCGAAGAGATAGCCTGGCTGTGAAGGAAAAGGACTACATGGTTATTGCAAACCCTAAACCCCCAAAAATTAATAGTTCACTCTTTGTAAAGTCTGAAGTGTTTTCTAACTCAAAACCCGGTGTTCTGTAATTTTGTTTCTTTCTTATAAAATCAAAACGCGTATTTGGCAAAAGAAAACCCTAAATCTGCAACAAGCAGGGGTTACCTTCCCCTTATTTGCTTAGTATTGACCTCTGTACTAGCAGACATCACTTAACTTTTCTTTTGGTCAGTACCAAGCGAATAGGGCCCTTCGGACTAAGTGACCTTACCTTATTCGCTTGGTACTGACCTAGGGCGATGACCTATACCAAGAGAATAGGTGCAGCAAACAGGGTTTACCTTCCCTTATTCTCATGGTACTAACTACACAAAATACAAGTGCACAGAAGGGTAGTAAGTAGCATACCTCTTCACTGTGTGTAGAGTTCCACGTCGTTGAAGCACTGCAGAACAAGAGTAAGAGAAGGAGGATGCGCGAGAGTAAGAGGTGATGGAGTTTTCTTACCGCGTAGCATCGATGGGAGTAGAGTTAATTAGAATGATGCGCAGTAGAGGATGCGAAAATAGGCAGAATAGTTGAAACTTGAGATGTTTGGCGGGGGTAATGCCTCAACTTAGAATGCTTACCTCGAGGAGGGTGACAACTTCACTTATGCGCGAGATTGCGGTTGGTAAATCGTACTGCATGGGAATCTGAGACCATTTAATACTGGTTGTCCTTGAGAGCGCAGCCCACATGCCTTTTTGAGTGATCGTTTAGGGTTTGACAGACGCCAATCGCCCTTGCAGTCGTCATCTCCATCTCCATCTCCAAGTGGAACAAACAGATTACCGTTGCCTTTGCCTTTTCTACGCCCTTCCCCTTGGCCATCTCTCGTGATCCTGCGTTTAGAGTCAGATGCCGATCGCCATTGCATTCGCCATCTCCATCTCCATCGCCATCACCGTTGCATTTTCTGCGCTCTTCCCCTTGGCCAGCTCTCGTGATCCTGCGTTTAGAGTCAGATGCCAATCGCCCTTGCATTCGCCATCGCCATCACCTTTGCATTTTCTGCGCTCTTCCCCTTGGCCAGCTCTCATGATCCTGCGTTGAGTGACCTCCACTTGGTCGAGTCCTTTGCTGCCACGTCGCCATCGCCCCCCTCTGGTTCTTGTTGTCGGTGGCCTGCGACATCACCATCCAGCTCGGTGCCATTGGATATTGCAGAGACAGGTTTTGTCTCCCTGCCTCTCCCCTTCCTGTGTGCGCACTGAAGCCAGTGCGTTAGGGTAAAAATGCATGCATGGTGGGAATAATTACTCCTTATGTGACCGTACCACATTCATGGTTGGAATAATTACTCCTTATGTGACCGTGCCTGAGTTTGGGCATAGTGAGTGAGTAGACCTATAAATCTATCATTGATAACATATGCTCTGTTCTTATCCACCTGCTCCGAATGCTTAGGTCACAAGACAGAACCAAGTGAATAGGGCCCTTCGGAGATTCTTGGGGCCCCTACTCGCTTGGTTCTGACTCAAATAACGTCAACTCTTATTACATTAGCACATAGGATAGAACCAAGCGAATAGGGTCCTTCAAAAATTCTTGGGTGCCCTACTCGCTTGGTTCTGACTCAACTAACGCCACCTCTTATGACCTTAGCGCACGGGACATAACCCATCGATAGGGACCTTCGGTGATTCTTGGGGCCCCTACTCGCTTGGTTCTGACTCAACTAACTTCAACTCTCATGACATTAGCACACGGGACAGAACCAAGCAAATAGGGTCCTTTGGAAATTCTTGGGGGTCCTACTCACTTGGTTCTGACTCAACTAACGTCACCTCTCATGACATTAGTGCACGGGACAAAACCAAGCAAAAAAGGACATTGAGGGGTACTCGAGGCTCAACATTCGCTTGGTTATGACACCAAATAGTTTTGACTTGATTTTTCTTTCAGTCATGGGGATCATAGTCCTGGAGACAGACGTGAGCGAGGATACATGTGAAGAAAAACTATTCACATTCTTATATAACGCCCGTGCTCATCACCGTGCACCAGAACTATCAGGAATGTTCAATGCAGAGTTTTCTATACAGAGGATTATAGATTGCTCCTTTGAGTACCTACAAAACCATTTGCAATAGTATGAGGTAGTCACTTGTGACAATTCCATGATAGTTGATGGCATGAGATATGTGCACCCTGCCGACCTTGACCTTGACAAGAGTGCTTCAAGGAGACCGAATCGCTATCTAGAAAAGTGTCCCTCCAATGCACTGCTTGTACAAGACAGGTGTATAAAGCACTTCAAAAGGTGTCTCTTATTGGAATTCTACCATGGGTTTGTCTGTTACTTATACTTGCAGACGGATGGTGAGTCAGAGACTTCGCAGTCAACAACTTTCGGTGGTTGTCCATTGGCGCCGGAGGAAGAGGTAGAGGATGTGGAGGTGCAATTCAACCCACAAGAAGAGCGGGAAGAGGTACTAAAGGAAACATTTGATGCGGTTTTAACTCTTATTTCTCTTGCGGATGCAGCAATAGGGTGCAAGCAAGAAAGACCAAGTAAGGAAGTGACTTTGCCTCTGAATTGTGCTCCCAGCTTTGCTATGGCGGGTGACACCCACTATGTTCTGCTCACAGATATCATGCATGAGCTCAATATACGGGAGGACTACTGCCTAGAGGCAATTGTGAATTTTTGTGAGGCAGACATGGGGTTTGTGGACGATGATGGAGTGGACCAGCATCTTATTGCTGACACAGCTGTCCGTGACTCACAGTTCACTTCAGGGTGGCAACTGATCAAAGATACATTCAATGAAGCGAAGTCCGGAGAGGCCAATTTGCCAATAGATGAGCAGTTTGAATCAACAACAAAACAACTCAGCTTGGAAAACATGGGTAGGCACATGGCACCCAAAGATCATGTAAGGAATAGTCAGTCTATTCACTTGTGGGGGAGGTCGATGCTGGAAATGGACGAGAATCAGATGGTAACTTTTGTCGTGCATTCAGATGGTATTGGAGATGTCCCAGTGATAAAATATCATGATCATTTTTTTTTGTTGCCAGGTGCTAGTGTATGATGATAGTTTCCTTAGAAGAGCGAGAGGCTCACGGCAAGGGCTTGTCACTGGAGTTCAAGGCAAGGATGCGGCGTTGTCTCACTACATCGGGCATTTCAACCACAAAAAGGTTTGTAAAAACAATTCAAGTACTTGGCAATTGCACTCATCTCACTTATGGCATATAAATTCATTGCAATTTTTATGTAGATCATAATATACCACAAGGAATACTCCGATGATAATGCAAAGTTCCCACTGTTTGCAATGAAAGTTATTACAAGATTGTGTGGTGGGCACCCCCTCCCACTAAACGCAGAAAGACTAATTCTGATTGAGAAACAGTTTGCTCTACGTGTATTTGGCATTGGGTATGGGTGCCAAGTACTCAGAGCCCCCTATTTCATGTCCTACACATCTCAGGCTCTGGCTGCAGGGGTTGAAGACCCGGAAAGCTTAGATCCATACAACAAGCGGCTGTTTTTGAGGGAAAGAAGACGCTTGATGCCCGTGGGGATGCTGCCATCAACAAAGGAACGAGCTCGTCTATAGGGCTTGCACATCGAAGAGGTACAAAGTGAGGAAGAAGGAGGTGCATCGAAGAGGATAAAAACGACAGGCTCAGGTCCATCTTCTCCCGCTCCTGACTCGTGATCGGCACCACCTCGCATGGCGCTCCGCCGCATTTGAAGCTCTCCAAGCCATCTGTTTCTTGTCTTTGCGGATGTGTTGTAAAGATCGTGTAATTTTTGAACTCTTAAGAAGTTCCTTCTTCCTTGCTCTATGAATTATTCATCTCTAAGTCCATTGGTGTAACTCTAATAGGCTATTGGCCTTTTCTTTTCCTCCCCCATGTCGAGTGTGCTTAAAATAACCTGTTCTTGCCAAGTAGTGGGTTTTTTCCATGCCTTGTGTGGACCATATTGATAGTGAACCGTATGTCTTGGCAAAATATGGACCATGGTTGAACAGTATGTGGTGCATTGAAATAAAACAAAATGGTCAGTACAGTACAATTTAAAATTTCGTTTTGTATAAGTATAATGCCAACCCACCATGTAATGTGTGATATGTTACCCACCCCACCCTGTAAGGTAAGCCTTTTTCCAATCCAGCAAGGCTGCTTGAAATGATGTGAGCTTACTTTGGTCCCAAGAATGCTGCTCAACGTAATGGAAAATTTTATCTAGTGATTTCCACACGTTCGCCTTGTGATTCTGGATTGCCCCACCACCAGCATTCTCTTTAACCACTTTATGTAACTGTTTCCATTTGTTGAACAGGTTTCTCCTGTCATAATAATCAATATCTAATTCTCCTAAATGATTTTCTCATATTAAACTGATCATTTAATGTGGGGAAGTGCCAGGGGAGAAAAAGCTAGAATATTGGTTAAGCTAGCAAACCGGCCACAGTAGGGATCCAAAGGAGGGAAAATAGGGATCCAAAGGGGGGGACATCTGCAAAAGAGACATGTTCAAACAATGGGCTAAAAAGACCCTAAGGTTCAGCCCATTAAGACTTCCAAAATGCTAAGGTTCCAAAATTCAAAGGTTGTGTCCAAAGGGTTAAAGCTTAGGGGGAATTGGATGCTTTGTGTGCTCTCCAAAGTCAACACACATCCCTACACATGAGGGGGCGATCCCTAAAGGTAGGGGATGAGAGAGAAAGCCACACACACACACACACAAGCCCCCTTTACACAAAGGGAATGAGGGACACATGTCAGCTCCCTAGGCCAGATGCCCACAAGGTATGCCCAATTTCTATTGGATGACCCTTGAAGTGGACCAATGAGAATTAGGCTAGAGTAAATTTAGCCTAATTAATTTTAAAACACTTAATAAAAAGAACCAATGAAAATTAAGTCTCCTGGATGATTATTGGACAGCCTGAGAAGGGGTCCAATAGGAATTGAGCAGCCCAATGGGCTACTTAATTCCTATTGGTCAGAATGGGGAAAGGTCCAATGGGGATTTAATTCACTTAAATCAATTAAGTTTAATTGATTAAGCTCTCACAAAAGGGAAAAGGGGGACACATGTCAGAAGGCTATCACTTATGCTGCTTAATAGCCATTGGCTGAGCTTGGCATTGTCCAATAGGGAGCCTGCAAGAGCAAATAGCAAGGGGGCTCGCCTGAGAGAGAGAGAGAGAGAGAGAGAGAGAGAGAGAGAGAGAGAGAGAGGGATTATTTTTGCAAGGCATTATCACACACACACTCACACAATCTCATGTGTGAAGAAAGAGAAGTCTATCTCTTCCCAAGGTTTAATGGAGAACTCATCACCTACTCCAAGCTTGTGAGATAGAAGCCTACATCGACACACTCTTGGCTTGTGGATGAAAATCCAACCAAGAGCCAAGCTTCAATGCATGCTCATCTCCTCTACCAAGCTAATTACTAAGCTAAAGCTATGCTAATATGAGTGATTATGTGAGGAGATGTACATCTTTCTCGTAAGATACTTCTTCTTCCTCTCAATCTACTCTCATACCCTGCTAGCTCTCACCATCTTCGAAGCTGTGTGAGGTCTTGGGTCTGAGAACGGGGATAATTAAAGTTGTGTTTGCTAAGTGTTTTACTTGGTGCATGAAGCTTTCATCTTCATTTCACTAGCTAGTCTTGAAGGAACACAAAGAATGGTATTGTACAATGTCTCTCTTTATGGGAGAAACCATAATACAAAGCCTTTTGGAGGGGGGACCGGCTCCATGCAAATCTGGTCCTCAACTATTGTCAATAGCTTAATTTCTCTCTCTTTTGAAAGTATTGTTGATGCTATCTAACTAGGTGTTATGCTTTTTGTTGCTCTCTCTTCACCCAAGCACTCTTGTAATTCTCATTAGGAATCTATTCTAATGAAATGCCCACTGTGTTCATGCTAATTTCTGCTACACACAAGTTATTAGGCCATTAAATGTTACATTGGTATCAGAGCACAAGGTTTCTCTTTTCTTGCTCAAGAAGGGAGGTCCTCAAGCTAGCTACAAATGGTTGGTATTATTAATTGCCTGTGAGTAAGTAGAATAGGGATTTTTCAGCCTTGCAGTGCGCTTGCCTTTGTGCAGTTAATGGGGCATCACCGTCGAGAGCTATGGTCTTAATAGTGGAGTCCTACGGGGTTTGCCTATGGCTTAACCACTATTGAGCTATTAGAAGCTTGACAGGAGCCGGTGTTGTTTTGGTGTCGAAAGACCCTCTCTTCTATTCCTTGCAATTAATGGTATTCGAGCCGCGGGTACAGTAGCTTGAGTGCTTTTTCTAAAGGGGTAAAGAGGAGTAGCAACTAGGGCTTGAAGTGCCAAAGTACACCTAAAAAGTTTACACCTAAAAGTTGTTAGAATGGGTGACAATAGTAAAGAGAGTGAAATTAATGTTGATAACTTTGATTTTGCTCATGAGCAAGCTACTAATGATGCTTCAATGTTTGTTAACTATCTTGTTTCTAGGCTTCAACAAGCCATGGGCAATCCATCTCTCCAAAGCGAAGTGCAACGGCAGCTCCATGCTCACGGGATTCTCCAAGCTCATCACCATGACGAGAGAACACCTAGGAAGCCTCCTTGTGAGACTACCAAAAGAGGTCTCTCTCCAATTCGGGAAGAAGAAGAGAATCCATACGAAGGGCTCAAGAATTTACTTCTTGATGATGCATCTCCTTCCCAAAGGAGAACTCAAGAGCCTCCACCGAAGGAACGAGAAATAAGTGAGTCTCCCGCCACCTCGGCGGAGATGGCTCCACGAAGACGGCGGGCTAAATTCTCTCCATCACCACCAAAGCGGAGAAGACCATCACACTCTTCTCCACGCCATAATTCAAAGAGGGCTGATAAAAAGAAAGAGAAGAAAAAGGCGAGAAAGAGGACACCGTCTTCTCCATCTTCTTCATCCTCTTCCTCTTATGAAAGTGATGGTAAAGACGACGAAGATCAAGACAAGAAAAAGGCGAGAAAGAGGTCACCCTCTTCTCCACCTTCTTCAAATTCTTCACCTTCTGAAGAAAGTGATGGTGCAACCTTTGAACCATCAAAAAGAAGAGGCCATAGGAAATCCTATGCCGCATGAAAGAGGTCGTCCAAGTTGAAGAAATTCAAAGAGGGAGGGAAGAGCATCTCTTTCCTTACCTATGATGGTACCTTTGGTGCTACGGACAAAGTCTTGGCCTTTATCCAGAAATTCGATGCGGCGTTTGGAGATGAGGGCTTCACGGAGTCCTCTAAGCTACGCCATGTAGCTATGCACTTTCAAAAGTCTGCCAAGCAATGGTGGTCTAGCCTACGAGCCAACGGTGAAGCTCCACGAACGTGGAAAGCTTTAAGAGCTTCCATTATGAAGCAGTTTTTGGCCACCGATGCCAAAGACAAAGTACTCACCGAATGGCGAAGCTTAAAGCTCTCTCCCAATGAATCCATCCACAAATATGTAGACACGTTTTGGGACCTACAACTCAAAGCCACTGTCTTCAAAAAGTTGGATTTTGGAGAGCAAAAGCAACAATTTTGTGCGGGCTTAACCGAAGAAATGGCGGAGTATGTCAACTCCCAAAGGCCACGTACCATATCGGCGGTAATACACCATACTATGGTGGCCTCTCAAATCAATTTCCAAACAGGGGCTAAAAGAAATAAAAAGGCCCCCGGAAAACAAGGGTTCCAATGAGCCTAAGGGGAAGGACAATGTCCAAAAGTCTCCTAAGGGCAACTCCAACAAAGCTAAAGAGAAGGGAGCTTACAAAGGTAAGAATAAACTCTCTCCTGAAGAGCTTGAGCGTTATCGCAAGGATAATCGGTGTCTCAAGTGCGGTGAACAAGGGCATGCATACCGCGCTTGTCCCCAAAAGAACAACCGCCAAGATCCTCCTAGAGTTCCTTGGTTGAACTCCAAGAGGAGGAGACTCACCAAACTCATCACAAAGGATCTCCTCTATGCCATGCTTGGGGAAAGGTAAGAGAACATGATGCTTTTATTCTCTTTGACCCTGGTTCTACTCACAATTTTATATCTATAGAGTTGGCCACCAAGCTAGGCATAGAATCCTATGATATGGGAGATGTCCTACCTGCAGACAGTGCCTTCAAGGGGCAAGAAGCTTCAGTCACTCCCTTAATCAGGAAATTGAGGCTTCATGTCCAAGGCTATCTGGACAAAGAGGACTTATTTATCTCTCCTCTCAAGCATGAGGATGTAATCCAAGGGGCACCATGGTTTGACCTCCTGGCTGCCGATGTTAAATTTCCTGAAAGGAGAATCTCCTTTAAGTTCAAGGAAAAAGACAGGTATATAGATGCTAAGGAAATGGGTAACACTATTCCCATTGTACATACACCAGCTTTCAACAAGTCAATAAAGAGCTCTATTTCCGTGTACATGATTTTTGTTCAAGATTTTCAAAATGAACCTAATGCTTTAGCAAAAGAAAATAAAAGCAACCAAAAGGAATTAGAGTTATCCAATTTTCTCAAGGGGTTTCAAGATGTTTTTATTGACGGCATCCCTTGTGAGCTACCTCCTAAACGAGGTAATGATGGCCATGCAATTGAACTTCTTCCAGGAAGTTCACCGCCTAACAAACCTCCTTATAGAGTTTCTCAAGCTCAACAAGAGGAGATTATGCGGCAAGTGCATGAGTTAGTTGAGAAGGGCATGGTTAGGCCTAGCTCGTCTCCATTTTGCTCACTTGTGCTATTAGTGCAAAAGAAAGACGGCACATATCGCATGTGTGTCGACTATAGAGCACTAAATAGGATCACTATCAAGAATAGATTTCCCGTTCCACGGGTAGAAGACCTATTTGATAAGCTACAAGGATCGACCTACTTCAGTAGGATTGACCTAAAAAGTGGCTATCATCAAATAAGGATAGTTGATCAAGACATTGTAAAGACCGCATTTTGCACCACATTTGGTCTTTACGAATACATTGTCATGCCTTTTGGCTTGACCAATGCACCAGCCACATTCAACCGCTTGATGGAGAAGTTGTTCATGCCTCATCAAACCTTCACTGGAGTGTTCTTTGATGATATTATCATCTACTCTAATTCATTGGAGGAACACAAGCAACACCTCCAGGTAATATTTAAAGTTTTGAGAGAGAATAAACTTTATGTTAATCGAAAGAAAAGTGAATTTTTCTTGCAAGAGATTTAGTATTTAGGTCACATTATCTCTCAAGATGGCATCCAAATGGATCCATCAAAGTTAGAGGTAATAAAAGGATGGCCTAAACCAAGGAATCTTCATGAACTAAGAAGCTTTATAGGTATGTGTGCATACTATAGACGCTTCAAAGAAAAGTTCTCACAAATTGCGGGACCATTACATGACCTAACAAAGAAAAGCGTTAGGTATACATGGTCTGATAAGGAGAACAATGCTTTCGAAAAGCTTAAAGAAAAGCTTATCTCTCAACCTGTGCTTACACTACCGGATCTCTCAAAACCATTTGAGGTCCAATGTGATGCTTGTGGTCATTGCCTTGGAGCTGTTTTGCTCCAAGAAGGGCATGCCATAGGCTATGAGAGTCGAAGGCTCGACCCTGTTGAGCAAGCTCTAGGCATATATGAAAAGGAACTCCTTGCAGTTCTACATGCCTTAGACTCATGGAAGCACTATTTATTGGGGACTCCTTTCATTCTGCGAACGGATCACCAAAGTCTTAAGTACTTCATGACGCAGACCAAGCTCTCCGACAAACAAATGAGGTGGGCAAATTTCCTTTCGCAATTTCATTTTCATATTGCTCACATTGCTGGCAAGCATAATCAAGTAGCTGATGCACTCTCAAGACGACCGAGAGTGAACGCGGTTTCCATAGCAACTCACAATGATCTATCTTCAATGATAGATGAGTATGCTACTGATTCCGATTTTAGAGATGTGATTTCAGCCCTTGCATTAGGGAAGAAAGAAGAACCATTTACTTTACAAGATGGTTATCTTCTCTATGGCAATAGACTATGCGTTACTAACTCACTACGTGAGAAAGTAATGTATGAATATCATGCTCCACCTTATGCGGGGCATAGGGGAATTCAGTCTACCTTAAAGGGAATTGAAACATATTTCTATTGGCCTACCATGAAAGTGAACATACAAGAGTATGTTTCTAAATGTGTGGTATGCCAAAAGACAAAATTTGATAGAGGGAAGCAACTTGGATTGCTTCAACCCTTGCCAATCCCTAATTCACCATGGGAGAGCATATCCATGGATTTTATCTTTGGATTGCCTAAGTCTATCCATGGGAATACGGGAATATGGACGATAGTAGACAGGTTCAGTAAACAAGCTCATTTTATACCTGTCAAAAAGACTATCAAAGCCCATCAAATGGCAACCCTCTTCATTTCACAAATTTTCAAGTACCATGGCTTGCCAATGTCCATAGTGTCGGATAGAGATCCTTGAATGACCAGTAATTTCTGGACGGGTCTCTTTGAGAATTTAGGGACAAGGCTAAACTTCTCTTCGGCCTATCATCCACAAACGGATGGCCAAAGTGAAATAGCTAACCTAACCATTCTCGATCTACTAAAAGCCTATGTAACGAAAGTAGATCAAAGATCCCAATGGGAGAAGTACTTACCCTTAGTGGAGTATGCTTACAATAACACTGTACATACTTCCACGAGAAAAGCACCTTTCGAGGTAATTGAGGGAAGATCAAAAAGTCCCTTGCTACTTAAGGTACATGGGAAGATCTTCGCTGCAGATGAGTATAGCCGAGACCTACAAGAATCTTTTCAAAAGATTAAGGATGCTATCTCTATCTCACAGCAAAGGCAAAAGGCTGCTGCTGACAAGCACAGAAGATCCCAAGCCTTTAAAGAAAATGATTGGGTCTTATTAAAGTTTCCCAAGGCTCGAGTAAGGCACACGACGGGAAAGAATCCTACGGGCCACCAAAAGTACTATCCTAAACTAACAAAAAGGTACTATGGTCCCTTCTAGATTCTTAGGCCAATAAATGAGATGGCCTATCAACTCAAGTTGCCCAATCATTGGCTCATACATAATGCTTTCCATGTGAGCCTATTAAAGCCTTACAAAGGAGAGCCACCTCAAGAACCAACTATTGAAGACCCACCGGAGATCGAGGACCAAGAGGAGGTGCTGCAGCTCGAGTCCATTCTTCGACATGAAGACAAGGTATTAAGAGGCGGTAAGACTATCCGACGATATCTTATTAAGTTTAAGAATTATCCTTTTGAAGATGCTAGATGGATGCAAGGCATACAATTAAAGGATAACCTAAACCTTGTCAATGCTTACAATGCTTCCCAAGAGTAAGCAAATGTACAAAATGTTAAAAATGAACAAAGTTTTTTTGTCTTATAAGACTCTCCTTTTCTTTATTGTGCACAAAAATGAAGTAGTATGCATGCTTAGATCAAGTTTGCGGAGACGACGTCTCCCAAACACCAAGTAGAGCTTGTCACTCTACTATGGAAAATTGATAGGACTAATGTGCAGACATGCTTGCGGCAGCCTCAGGCTCTCAAGCGCCAAATGGACTAGTCATCCATTGTGGAATGATGTCGTAGGGTAACATAGGGATCCTCTACCCGCTAAGAAAAGGACTCATGAATATGCTTTATCTTCTCTACACCATAGTCGAGGACGACTATGATTTCAAGAGAGAGGTAATGTCATAATAATCAATATCTAATTCTCCTAAATGATTTTCTCATATTAAACTGATCATTTAATGTGGGGAAGTGCCAGGGGAGAAAAAGCTAGAATATTGGTTGAGCTAGCAGACCGGCCACAGTAGGGATCCAAAGGAGGGAAAATAGGGATCCAAAGGGGCGGGCATCTGCAAAAGAGCCATGTGCAAACGATGGGCTAAAAAGACCCTAAGGTTCAGACCATTAAGACTTCCAAAATGCTAAGGTTCCAAAATTCAAAGGTTGTGTCCAAAGGGTTAAAGCTTAGGGGGAATTGGATGCTTTGTGTGCTCTCCAAAGTCAACACACATCCCTACACATGCGGGGGCGAGCCCTAAAGGTAGGGGATGAGAGAGAAAGCCACACACACACACACAAGCCCCCTTTACACAAAGGGAATGAGGGACACATGTCAGCTCCCTAGGCCAGATGCCCACAAGGTATGCCCAATTTCTATTGGATGACCCTTGAAGTGGACCAATGAGAATTAGGCTAGAGTAAATTTAGCCTAATTAATTTTAAAACACTTAATAAAAAGAACCAATGAAAAGTAAGTCTCCTGGATGATTATTGGACAGCCTGTGAAGGGGTCCAATAGGAATTGAGCAGCCCAATGGGCTGCTCAATTCCTATTGGTCAGAATGGGGAAAGGTCCAATGGGGAGTTAATTCACTTAAATCAATTAAGTTTAATTGATTAAGCTCTCACAAAAGGGGAAAGGGGGACACATGTCAGAAGGCTATCACTTATGCTGCTCAATAGCCATTGGCTGAGCTTGGCATTGTCCAATAGGGAGCCTGCAAGAGCAAATAGCAAGGGGGCTCGCCTGAGAGAGAGAGAGGGATGATTTTTGCAAGGAATTATCACACACACACTCACACAATCTCGTGTGTGAAGAAAGAGAAGACTATCTCTTCCCAAGCTTTAATGGAGAACTCATCACCTACTCCAAGCTTGTGAGATAGAAGCCTACATCGACACAGTCTTGGCTTGTGGATGCAAATCCAACCAAGAGCCAAGCTTCAATGCATTCTCATCTCCTCTACCAAGATAATTACTAAGCTAAAGCTATGCTAATATGAGTGATTATGTGAGGAGATGTACATCTTTCTCGTAAGATACTCCTTCTTCCTCTCAATCTACTCTCATACCCTGCTAGCTCTCACCATCTTCGAAGGTGTGTGAGGTCTTGGGTCTGAGAACGGGGATAATTAAATTTGTGTTTGCTAAGGGTTTTGCTTGGTGCATGAAGCTTTCATCTTCATTGCACTAGCTAGTCTTGAAGGAACACAA
The DNA here is from genome assembly GCF_014529385.1 of Adiantum capillus-veneris. Taxonomy (NCBI): domain Eukaryota; kingdom Viridiplantae; phylum Streptophyta; class Polypodiopsida; order Polypodiales; family Pteridaceae; genus Adiantum; species Adiantum capillus-veneris. Next base: position 108,006,953 of record NC_140939.1, on the reverse strand, counting down.
AGAATTGTATTGTACAATGTCTCTCTTGATGGGAGAAACCATAATACAAAGCCTTTTGGAGGGGGGACCGGCTCCATGCAAATCCCGTCCTCAACTGTTGTCAAAATCTTAATTTCTCTCTCTTTTGAAAGTATTGTTGATGCTATCTAACTAGGTGTTATGCTTTTTGTTGCTCTCTCTCCACCCAAGCACTCTTGTAATTCTCATTAGGAATCTATTCTAATGAAATGCCCACTATGTTCATGCTAATTTCCGCTACACACAAGTTATTAGGCCATTAAATGTTACATCTCGTTTCTTCTTTATCTGAATCTTTGAGGCTAAACCCAAGAAACCTTCTTGCCTTCACTCCACCTATCGATGCTTTCCTCGGTACCTTGTACCGACTTTGAGACATCTTAGGGTCCTCTTTGATTTTGACGTTGCCTCCATGCAAACCAATGTCTGAGAGAACTCCCTCTAATGCTTTGATCACTCTTTTCGACTCACTCTCTGGCTTTAATGTCCATGCCAAACATATGTACAAATGAACCACCTTTTCAATTATTCGACAGAATGCATGAAGTGTACAGACGTGAACTCTACTCAGAGGAATATCAAGCACTGGTTTAAAAGTTTATCTTGAAAATGTCTGTTGGGAGCTCTAATCCATTGCACACTCTCAAGTGATTGTGCATCAGCCATGCAATATAAGCATGGATTTGCCACAGCTGCTCCGTGTGTTATGTTGTACATACACTTAAGAGTCTTTAAGTCACCTGCCATGTGCCATTCCACTATGTAGTCACCAAATCCTTCCACTAAAAGAACGGCTCCGTTTCTTTGTTCACTGATGATAGAAGGAATTTGGGTTTGACTAAAAACCCAATCGAGGATTTCAAAATTTTCCTTATCAACCTGTAGTGAAAAATGAAACACAAAGTCAACAACCAAATAATCAATATTTTTGTTATCAGAGATTGAATGAAGCATACCTGAAATGATTCTAGAGTTAGAATGTTGTTTTCTGATTGCACGTTGAAGTATCGTGGATCCTCTTTCGTTATTGATGGATCCAGAGCTCTGTTCATGAGGGTAATGGTTACTCTCTCCAACTTCTTGTTCTTCAGGACCTCGCACTCGTCGAGCTTCAAAACAAACTTGAGAACCCCACCGCATTCGTCTCGACTGATGTCAAAGAAGTGAACTGCATACCTTTGCAATGCTTCAAGATCAACGAAGAGGTTGTTGTGCTCGTTAAACTGTACCTCTCTGCCGCCCTTGCCTAAGAACGTTGCTTCAATATGGAATGGTGACCCAAGTTTCTAAAACACCTCATCGTTTACGTGCCAGCGAGCAGCCTTTACATGTGATGGCTTTGGCAGCAATGATCCTCTCTGTAGTTTATTTTGAGACTTTTTAGCTAATGCTTTGAAGAGTGCCCTGTATCCCATCTGCGAGATGCCACTCTTATCAAGTATTGCTTGCACTTCCATTGGTCCCAGCTGATTCTCGTTCATGAAGAAGGTAAGTAGCCTCCCTTTCAACTTACAAAATTTTTTCTGAGTTATCATCTCTTCAACTACTTCTTTTGGAACTAAACGGCTGTAATGCACTCCGGCCTTGAAGCCTGCACCGTTCGAGTTTGGATATAGTAAAGACCTGCCAAAAAATCACAATGCGTTGTGATCATGTATAGGAAAGTAAGTGTACCATTTCTTAATGAATCACCTTGAAGAAACAAACTTCGGGTTACCTTAACGCTCGTATTTGTTTTTTCAGGCCACCACTACCAACCTTCATGTTCTCAATGTTGCACAGATCTCGTTTTCTTTTCCGACTACCAAGCACGGTGTCTTTCTCTCGCAAACTTGTGATCTTCTTCTCAAGGCCTTGGATTGTCTCTTTGTTTGATGAAATCGTTTGAGAGCATGCTTCATTAAGTTTCTTCATCTGCATGTTCTCCATTGCCAGGAAGTTTCTTTGCCTTTCCGCATTCAATCCTCTCATTTCCAAATGCTCGGTGTATCCCAATAGCCCATCCTTGCCATCGCCTGTGAAATGTAAGAGGTTAGTGATATTAGCAAAGGGAGGTGGTGCATTTGTCCTAGGATCCTTTGGATAAATAGACCCATCAGTCCACAAATCCAAATGATGTTCCTTGTTTGTCCTTCTAAGTTCTTTCTCCCGTTGAGATAAGAAAGACTCCCTCCTACGTTTCTGCAATGGTGCGTACTCTTGCAATACATCAACATGAAGATGATGTGTGTTCTTTATTTGGGTGAGTGTTAAAGATGAAGGGGCTGAGGATTGTAAGTTCAAATTAGTGTTTTCATCAGGAAAAGATGCGTTCTCCATTCCTAGAGTTGATAGAGAAGAAGACGGAGAAATGTCTCAGGTTTTGGGAGGGAAAGCCATATTCTCAAGTTTAGAGTTGATAGAGTTCATGTGGCTTATGTTTCTGGAGGGAACGCTTGTATGTTGGCATTTCAAATCATTAGTCATACGGTTAGTTGGATTCCTGACAAGAGAACGAAGGATAAGAATGATAAAGACGGCGGCTACCTACCAAAGAATGTCATTTTGGCCTTTTGTTGGGAAGAAAAGTATCACATAAAATGCACAATTGAACATTTTCATTTTCTCTCTCTAAGCCGACGTGGCACTTCTTACAGGGCCCAAAAGTGAGTCCAACTTTCTCCTAATGCTTAAATTTGTTTTCTATGTGTCAATTTGATCTACGATTGGCCATTTTTACATATGAAGATATGGGGTGTTGTTGTTATGGAATTGATATTTTATTATTTATTGCAGCTGTGACATGTGGAAAAGACGGCCGATCTAGGCCTATGCGAATGAAAATATATACATTGTACATTTTATTATTCAAGTGCTCTTTTATGAGCTTTGGCCATTTATGACCAGCCGGCCAGTTTGTAACCAATTTGACCATTCAAGAAATCTATAAAACAAATACGTGCAAGAGGGAAATGGTCACTCTTGCACGGGGGGAGATTGCACCCAATGTCTGTGTATTCTTCTCTCCTTCCTCTCGTCTCTCTCACCGTGTCGGCTTAGCACTCTGCTCTAGGAGGTGAGCCTGCACGTGCTATCTTGCTCTCTCCCACTCTCTGTCTCTCTCTTATTGTGTACGGCTCGGAGTATGTGCAAAGATGATTGCCAGATATACAATTTTGTCGATTTATGGCTTGCAATATGTTGTTTTTCCTATTTTGTAGGGCCACTACGCTCCCGTTTGTAGCAGTGGTATCAGAGCCTACGAAACACTCCTGGTGGTATGATCATCACGCCCACAAAGAGGATCATCACAATTATCATAGATTGTCTCCTACTTGTATCTCTCTCCCCAATCACAACCTGGTACGCAGTACATCATCCAGAGTCTAATGATTTACATAGAGCAAACAGGTAAGTTCTCTCCGCATTTTCATTTTGGGTTTTGAAAAATCTTCTCAAAAACACAAGTAATTATACATTGATAGCACTCTCTCAGATACCCATAGTCCTACACATATCTACTAATACCACTCCACAGAGAGCAGCAACGTTACATAAATTCAACACATCTGGCTTACTTAGCAGCTTGATTACCATTTTTTTATTTTATTTTTTTGAAAGAAGGCAGGGCTCTTTTAATTACCTGCATTCTCTAACATTTTGCCAATTGTTGACCTGCAAATCAACCGCATCCGAAATCCCATTTTTCTTGTACTATTTACACGATGAGCTTAAATGTAATTAATTCTTCAAGCTCCATATAATTTTCGGAACATATGTCATTGTATTTGCTACTCAACAACACCCCTAATAGGAAGTAGGATTCATTTTGATGAGATGACACCTCCAAGGCTAAAGTATAAAAGCCAATCTTTTGTAAACCTAAGAGGTCTTTTTTTTAATCATTTTTGGGGGTTTATCTGAACGTACGGTGACTGTGTATTGTGTGTGAGAGTGAGAGAGGTCTTCTTCCCTTCCCCGTGCATGCTATGACTACTACATTGTGGAAGTGACTATGCCATCGTGTTAGCAACGGCGAGAGCTACGCTTCGATGCCAAGCTTGAGCGGTTTCATTCTCTTCGCGAAGAGGTCTTCCGTGAGCTTCCGAGTGAGTTTTCTCTCTATCCGTGTGTCCGTTTTGTGATTTCTTTATGTCATTGCGTTCACGGCGAGTAGAACTACACTTTAGAATTAAACATTCCCAGATTCGACGACCTATAAATTTCAGCATGTCTTTATACGCGATTTCTGCACCATATGTTTATGGGTTGTGGATTAGGTTAGAAACTTCGAGGAAGTGTCCTCTAGGTGTGTAGAGTAGGATCCTTGAGTTTCGTGAAGAATCGACAATGTTTGACCATGTTTCAGTGAACGGAAGTGTTGTAGGAAAGATTGCAGTTCAGTATGTTAGAGTGCTTTAGAATGATTTCCTTTGGTAGTGATTGTCTAGAGAAGGTCGAATAGTTGAGTGACAATCAACTATTTGTTTCCATGCACCTACGGATCAACTCCGTCATAGGTTGACAACTTGTTGTTGGCTTGGTTCTCATTGTATTAGCATCTGCGAACAGTGTTTCTGCACGACAACATTGGTGCCGGTGCCGAGGACGAGAGCCCTAAGTAGGTGACCTTTGACTAATCCTACGAGGTAAAAGCCCATTTGGTTAGCCAAATTTCCTTGTATCTTAGATAGGAACTAAGGATCAAAGAGAGGTTCGAGGGAGTGTGTGTCTCGCCTGGGTCTTTCGTGATTGACAGTAGTTAGTTTAGAATAGTTGTATCAGAGAGAAAAAGGCTTACTAGTCTGTGTGTGGCAGTGAAGCATTTTTCTACTCATAAATGCAAAACCCCACATGATGTGTAGGAGTAGCTTTAGGTAAGGGATCTGATTTTGATCTAGAGCTATTCAACGATTACTTATTTGCTAACGTGTTTGTTTGCATTCACGATCTCTCAAAAGTTGATTTTGAGGCTAAAAATGCAATAAACAGGTTCTTGTTGACATTTTTTCATGACTGATTGCTGTTGTGCATATAAGAGGGCATTTGCAAGAGTTCTGTGAAGAAAACTTGAAATTCTGTGAACAGAGACTTTATACGCGTATAATGTCTCAAGGGGCATCTGGAGACCAAATTTGAAAAATCTGACTGAACCAGGGTGTTCAAAAAGAGGGTTTTACCTTAAGTACACCTTGAGACTAGGGTTTTGACCAACCCTTAGTACCCAAAAGCCAAAAGACAAAGTGTCAAAAATGAGAAAAGAGAAAAACTTGTGGTTCTAAGCATATTTTGCATAAAAATTGGTAAAAGTGCTTGAAACCTAGTGATTAAAGACTTGGGGATGCTTGTGTTCTAATTCTGACCAAAAACTCAGCTAAAGTCTTTATACGCATATAAAGACTTACTGAACAGATCTGGCTCAAATGGAGCAAATGAATATTCCCTAGTGTTCTAAGGCAGAAAAGAAGTACCTAGCCAAAATTTGATTGCTTTTGAAATTCATATGGGCTAGAAAGTGCAAAAAAGGCAAACCTGGACTAGATAACAACTTGAATTGTTCATAACTGACACCAAAACTGAGAGTATCTAGGAGTTCCTTAGGGTGTAGGGAACATCCAAAACAAAATTGGGTCAAATATGTGTCAGAAGTCTTTATACGCGTATAAAGACTCATCTCCTAGGATAGACACCAGATTTGGGAACTGACATCATAGGGTTGTTCAGTATTGTAAAGTCAACTAAGGGACCAAGTTTGGTGTAATTCTGCCACAGTAGTCTTTATACGCGTATAAAGACTTGAGGCTAGATCTGGGCTCAAAAAGAGAAACTAACTATTCCAAAGACATTCTGTCAACGTTGAAATCCCAAATATTTTGTCAAAACAAGATTTGGACTTAAACAACGAGTCCAATTGCCAGAATAGGTGTGGAAAGTTGGGACTTACCCACCAAGTGCATAAACTTTGCATACAGTCATTGATTGAGGATTGATTGACTAGTTCTAACAGCTGTGGATGGCTAATGTGAATGCTCATATTTTGATGAAGTTTCATAGGCTAAATATTTTTCGAGAAAGCAGGAACTAGGGATTGCAACTATACAAGGGAGCAGGTCAAGGAAAAGACACGAACAACAGAACTTCTCAGATAAGAGGTTTGGTTTTAAAAAAAGGCTATTTAAGAGGTAAGTTTGATGAATTTGAGATCAGGAAGACACATTCCAAGAGACCAAAAAGTAGCAGGAGACCAAGCTAGTGTAGTTTCCACCGAGAAGAGTGTAACATAGGCACAGCTAGACCCATTAGCCCCAATCATTGAGGAAGGAAGTGATACTGACACTTCATCAGACAAATATTTCTACATGATGGCTAGTAAACAACCAGGAGGCTTCTCCGGTGAAGGACCAATGCTAGGAGGGAGTACCTCCCAAAATCCTTTGAACCAGGCCAAGTTCACTATAATCTTCTTAGAAGGAACTAACTCTCGTGGAGCCCTATTTTATTCTGATTATCGAGGACGCAAATGTATTTGTATAGAAGAACGACCTTCCCGGAGACTGGAGATAATCCAAGTCTATGATGATGGAGATAGATTTCAAGATGAAAGAGGGAACCACTATCTAATAGTTAGTAACCCTGAAGATTACAACAGATATGGGGATAATGTGGTGAAAGGGAAAATGGTTTCAGAAGCTCATAACCGCCACCAAACATTTATCGGCCCAGAGCTATTTTTATGTATGATAAGAAAACAACAAGGGTTCCAACGTATAACGAGAACGTGGGAATCTACAAGCATGAGAGTGAGGGTATAGTCGCTTACTTTCGTAGCAAAGAACCATGCGTAAACGAATTAAGCAAAGACAAGGTTATTTACTTATTCTCTTATGAAACTGCCATGGGGAAGGGTATAGTTTTTGTTGATAGATACGGGCGAGAATACCAACGTATTCTCCCAGACGAGGTAGAAAGGGCAACAGGTCCAAAAGCATCAGCACATGCCCCTGAAGAAGTGCCAAGAGCCACCTACACCCCAAGTAAGTCGACGAATCCTTTTTCAGATGAGTATGACGCTACCTCACATTCCACTCGACCGCAAGCATTCAACAACCAAAACCAACCAGCAAACCAGCCATAATTGCAGGCATGGCTTCGACAGAGTGCAACATTCGAACAAGACCGAAACCGAGAAGGTTATCAAGCCACACGAGGGCTAAGGGATTAGCAAGAACCACCCCTCTATTCAAAGTATCAAGGAGAGAGTAAGCCAAAGACTCAAGGGTCAACAGATCCTGGAGGACCACCCATAGAACGAGTTCAAAGAGATGAACCACCTCCAACAAGAACTGTTAGAAACTATGGCTTAGGACACCACTGGGAGAGGAACCAGCCTATTACAAAAGACCTAAGGAGGTATATCAATTAGGACGTGGAGATCCAATGATGAGGTTTGTAGACCATCGGAGAATTAGACCTTCTCAAGTGCAAAAATGAGTAAACAAGAAATACATAGGAAGCAGAGACCCAAGAGATCATGTAGCAGTCTTTGTGCGTGTAATTAGAGCCGAAGAGGTGTTAGACTCTCCTACCCAATTTGCAGGGTTTGGACTAACCCTACAGGATGATGCTACCACTTGGTTTGACTCTGTAGAGCGTAGAGACTTTGAGTCTATGGAGGAAGTGTTTGACGAGTTTATCGAGGAATTCTCACAAAGGGAGATAGCTCATAATACCGTCTCACAAATCCATAAATTCAAACAAAAAGATGGAGAATCTGTACGAAAGGCAGCCCTAAGACTAAAAAGATATGTTAAGTTCTGTCCTGTGGAAGAACTGCCAACTCAGTCCAGGCTCATGCTGATATTCATCCAGGTACTAAGGAATGCGGATCTCCAGAAAGACTTATATATGAAGAGGAGCACGACGTTGAATGAGTTGACCAAGGAGGCTCTTTACCTTGTGGACAATTGTGCGGTCTACAAATAAGGGGAGTTCAAGGACCTTGATGACAATTTGTCTTCACAACAAAGTGGAAGCAAGTTTTCTAAGATAGCACTGAAAGGAGAAGTAGCTGTAAACCAAGAGCAGCTTGTAGATGAAGTGCTAAAAAAGATTAACTTGTATGCCAAACCCCAGGCTAAACAGCCCAAGTGGTGTGCTATTGAACAAAAATGGGCAAAACATGGGACCGAGGAATGTTATTATAACAAGGGATATGTGACAGAGAGACCTTACGCTCCCCAAGCTCCGGTAGCTTCTCCTCAAGCTCCACCGATGCCTAGATATCAAGCAGGCAACCTACCAGGACCTGTAGGTGTGGAAAGACCACAACCAATGTTGGGGCAACAACCACCCCCACCCCTACCAGGATCACGACCAGTTGGTATAAGATACACTCCAACCGTAACCGAATCAGACGATAAGGCTTTGGTGCCTATGCATGCATATTACGAGGAACCAAGTGGATATATAACAAATCCTGTCTATTATTCACCTGAAGAACCTAAAATGCCAGAACCTTGGAGCATGATTGGAAGTACGGGACCACCAACAGCTGCCCAGGTTGCAGGAGAGGGAAGATACAGTTTGGATGAACGAACACTGATGTTCATAGCGAATGGGGGCATGGGCAGACAGAGACATGCTTACCAACAAAGAGGGGCACAAGGAGCACCTCAACAGCCCAAGGGACCCTGCTACAAGTGTGGCAGAGATCATTGGCTAAGGGACTGTCCTCACGATGAGATCATCAGAGTCATGCGTATTTCCCAGAATGTGGAATTACTCATTTGATTCCTGAATGCCCTAAAAACCCTAGTAAAGGAGCAAAAACTACACTAAACATGTTGGAAGCGGTTCCATCCAGTGGATGGTCAAAAAATGAAGCGGTAATACCCATTCAGGTAGTTACAAGGGCACAAGCTCAGAAAAGGACAGACGAGCCCATAATTGAAGAGCCAAAAACCGATGCCCCTAGTTCAGAAACAAAAAATCAACGAAGCACTTGGAAAGCTAGAAAGGCTCGTATGAAAGCTAGGAAGGAACGAGAGCAAACCGCTTTAGCGGAGGAGCTGAAGCAAACAAAGGAGAGGTTGGAGCAATTAGAGGATCTAGCTAGCTTAAGCTCACACACCACGGCAACCATAGCACCCAAGGAAATAGCAGAGCCCAAAAATGCGGGATCAGGAGGATCTGTACTGGCTGACAAGGTAAATGAGCAGTTGGATGCGCTTCTAAAGGCTTATGAAGCTAGACTCAAAAAGAACCAAACCCAGGAGCAAAGGTGGATGACTTATCCATATGCAGAAATAGAAAAACAGAGGTTGGAAATGTGCAAAAAGATGATCGAAACAGCTCAATCATTGATGGAAGACCCGCTGAGTAAACCTGCAAATTGGCATGAGGCACCAGCTCCAACCCCTATCCAACCAACTTTAGAGAAACATGTAGAAACAAAGGAAAGACTCGCTAATGCCTATGAGTCCAGAGGAGAGCCTATCATAGTGCCAAATACCACAGATGAGGCAACAAGTGACGGGTTCCAGCCTAAAATATTGGCAGAAATGGGTAAGGACTGTAACGATCTAGACGATCTGTGGAAGCAAATCCGTGAGGCCAACGAGGCTAATAGGATGAGTAACCACATGAATAGCACAAGAAAAGAAAAGAATGTAACCTTACCTCCTATTGAAGAATTTGAGGCGAGATCACAAATAAACTTTGAGATACATTCACAAGGGGGAGACCAAGGATCAATTAGTTCGGGGCACAGCCAACCAGACTCGCTGAGAACTTTACCCTCTTACCTAGGAGAGTATGAAGCCAAGTCGGAAGTGAGAGCAATCCCACCTCAAAGACTTTCTTCTAACAAAGTGATGGATTCGCAAGGATTGATTGAGTTGTTGTCCACTCCGGTCGCATGCACCATGACGTTAGCAGAACTCCTAAGGTTATGACCAAACATGTGGATCACAGTAGGTAAATGCCTAAAAAAATTTGGGGTGAAAGACCCCACCTTGAAGCTACAGGAAGGGATCAGAGAGTTGGACAGGCCTCAACTAAACACTAGGCCAGTACCATTAAACAAGGTTGGAGAGTATTGCGAGGGAGAAGATGGAAACACCACACTACCAGTAGAATTCCAAGGAGTAGTTTCCAAAGCTATTCTTGACAGTGGGGCGGGAGTTGCTATCGCCACCAAAGAAATCTGGAAAAAATGGGAAAAACCAGCTTTGAGGGCTACCAGAATGAAATTGCAATTGGCAGATGGGTTCATGGAGAAGCCTCTAGGACTTTTAGAAAAAGTGATTGTCACTTCGTACGGAATCGAGTTGACGGGAGCAAAGCGAACCCCGAACCCCGAAGGCCTCTAAAACACTGGGGACCGAATGGCGCGCCTTGAGCCTGTCATGGTAAAGCAAACAGGGGCACCACCTAGCTTCAGCGGCTAGGATGCAAACAACACACCACCATAACAAATTTTTCATCCAAGAGAGATGGATTCTTGGGAGTAATGATGAAGAGGAAAGGGAATGAGATCAAGTGAGAGAGAGAGAGAGAGAGAGAGAGAGAGAGAGTGAGGGAGGGGGTATAGCGGCTTAGTACTTAGTCACCACAAAAGGATGGCGAATCCGCACACCCTTCACACATACACAAGCTCACTCCAAACAAAATACTAGGTGACATTGTATTGTAATCTGTATGCAGGGACTTTTGGTTTTGTTTTTTCCTTCTCTATCTTTTTTCTTGTAGATACTTCCTCCATAGGAACCTCACCAAGAGGAGGTAACTATGGTAAAGCCTCATAAGGGGGTCAATGTAGAGCCTACTTTCTCCAACGCTGCATGAATCAATGAGAAAGCTAGAAAAATTGATGAGAATAGAATAATAGACGCATGAATGCATAGCAAAAAATATCATATCTTGGTATAGTTCCTCGAGTTTTGCTCTCTTAGAGTATGCATCGTTTGAGTAAATTTGAACAAAATTTAGAAACTTACAAGTTTTGGTGATGATTCCAAATTACTTTAACTCATATGTTTATCTTTATCTACAAAATTACTTCTCAAAGACAAGGCACTAAAGATAATTTCTCGTTAGATTCAATCGTGGATTTAACTATACACTAAAGATGTTTATAGTTTAGAAGTTTGTGATGACAATATCAATGAAAAGTTGGGATTGTTTGCTACTAAAAAATACAATGAAAGTGAGATAATTTGAGTATACATGAGAGGATAATGAAAGAGCTATATAAATATGGAGAGTGATTTACAACTTGGGAGGTAGTCAATCAAGATCAGGGTTGTGTCAAAGCAGTATTAAGCTCAAATAATAACTCCAAATGAGAAACTATTCATGGTATTTTTATTTAAACAATTGTCAAAAAATCCATTCTTGGTACATGTAACCTTATATTTGGTAACGAGTTACAAGATTGATAATCAAAGTGCAAAGCTAATCCACAAAGATTAATTGAGCTCATGAGAAAAAACAAAGATATATGATTATTATGACCACATACTAGGATTTGCTAAAAGTAGGGCTCATGATGCAAACATTTTGGTAGTAAATTTTGACATAGGAATAAGTACCTTTCAATAATTATTAGTCATCCACAAAGAAGTACTCTAAACAAAAAGTACGGATATCATACACAAGCAAAGAAATGAGGTAACATTAACCAGGATCCAATAATAACTTTAGTATTGTATGGAGCAAATGTGAAGATAATTGCAAAGGTATCAAAGTGCAAATCCCATTTTATTACATCACTACTTATAGTTATAATGGTACACCATTAGACCAATGGCTTTTGGAAAAGAGTAAGGAGAGAGCAATTTGATCAGTTGTGATTGTGGCACGAACATCATGGGAATGGATGCTATGGTTCCATTTTTAGATGCATATATGGTAGCATTTTAAATAATATAGATGTAGATTTTAATGACTCCAATACCAATCATTCTACATATTAGAGCGTTCGAGTAGCGACAAGCTTTAGCTAAAAGGTGAGTATCATGGGTTTTTCTAACGAGGTGATATGAGAGTACTTGGTATGTACTATTGTATTAATAGCTTTGACTTTTATGAAGGTGGGTGCATTACCAAATGCATCCTTCATCTGCTCCAATAGGTCATACACAACGAGTCCTGCAAGATGAAGATCCTTAGTGGGATGCTATTCCAAAGGTTATTCGATCATATTGTGTAGTTTTCACCTTTTGAACTGAACCATAAAGATTTTGTAACAAGAGAGAGAATGTGTGCTTCTTATCCCTTTTGTCATACTAGGGAATTTATCCATCAATACAGTCATCATCCTTGTTTGAGAGTCCTTCAATCACGGTTCCTGAGGCTATAATCCCTTTCATATTCATCGTTGTTGTCATGGTCTTGTTGATTGATTTTTGGTATCTCTTTGATTATTTTTTGAAACCAGTGTGAGCAAGGAAGCCTCACATTGCACCACTGCTCCAAAATACCTAGATTACAAGTAGTCCCATCTATAATTTTTGAAAAATTTACATTTGAAGCTCATAATACCTACAAACCATAGAGAAAATTTGTAGAAACCTTAAAATATAGCCGATTTGCTTCTAAATTTTTCCACGTATAAGTTTCCAAGTTTTAGGAATTTTTTTATTTCTATTGTTGTTGGTTGTGGATAGATTTAGAAGTAAAACTAAATTGAAAATTCCCACTATCCACAAGGCACTTCATCATTATGAAAGAGAAGACTTGATTATTCATATTAATTGGATTTTAAGTGATATGTTACCATATACATGTGGTAGTGATGTGTGTGAACACACTTAAGAGGCCATCACGTGTGCCACTTATGTACTTAACATGTGTTCTATGAAAGCTTTGTAGTCTATCACTCCATATGAAGCATGGCATGATAGAAAGCCTTCTATTGAGCACATGCATGTTTTTGGTTGTTTTTTTATATGCTTTGGTTCCACAAACACAACGCAAATAATTGGATGATAAGGTTGTCAAATGTATTATTGTTGGTTATAGTGCTGAAAGAAAAGGTTACAGGTTGTATCATCCGCAACAAAGCGTATCTTGGTCTCAGAGGGTGTTGAGTTCGTGAAAGATTCTGTTCAGGCTTGCTGTCATGTACTAGAGACAATAATATAAGCTCATAGAACATTTATGACACTTTCTTGCCTCTTTTTAGTGGTGGAAGTTCGAATGTAAATTCCAATGAGGCAAATGTATAGGCTATGGGGTTTTTTGAAAATGTTACATATCAGCCTATTACTGATGCAAATGTACATGATGGGGAAAGGGCTGAGAATGAGTAGACTGGAAGTATGCCAAAATTTCTGGTGCATACATTGAGTGACAGTAAATTGGATGAACCTTTTTCTAGGCATACTTATTTAGGTTCTCGCCAGGCATCTTATGCATCAGATTGTTATGCTTTGGTTGTGTCTACCTTACATGATGTTGAGAAACCTTTGTCTTTTGATGAAGCACATAATTCAAAAATTGGATGGTTGCCATGCAATAAAAATATGATGCACTTGTAGAAAATGACACATGGACTTTATAGGATTCCTCCAAGCAAAAAGGCTATTGTACGAATTGGGTTTACAAGTTGAAATGCAAGCCGGATGGTGAGATTGGTTGCTATAAGGCTCGACTTATTGCAAATGGTTATATACACAACATAAAGACATATATTATGAAAAGACCTTTTCTCCCACTTGTTGTGTGACTATTGTGCGTTTTCTATGTGCATCGGCAACTCATTTTGGTTGGGATGTACATAAGTGAGATATTGTTAGTGCTTTCTTGAATGGTGACATATATGCTCTACTTCTTGAGTGTCGATCACTTCCTATTTAGGTTATGGATATGGAGAGAGTCATGGAGTACATGGTTAGAGAAATTGGCAACTCATTTTGGTTGGGATGTACATAAGTGAGAGATTGTTAGTGCTTTCTTGAATGGTGACATATATGCTCTACTTCTTGAGTGTTGATCACTTCATATTTAGGTTATGGATATGGAGAGAGTCATGGAGTACATGGTTAGAGGGAGAGAGTGGTAGAGCACATGGCGGATAGGTGGGAGTTGATGGCGAAGACTGGCACGAGGGTTATGGCCATCATCCTTCATTTAGTTGCCCTTCGTCTTCCATAGCCAAGGGTGTAGAGGTCATGCTCAAGACAAGCATGGTGATTGCGGTGATGGTGATAGTGTGGGTGTGTGTGTGTGTGCACTAGGCACACATAGTGCATAGTATGTTCTTTGGTGATGTTGTGTGTGTATTTAGTGTGATGGTGACCCCTCTTTATATACGGGAGGAGGGGGGAGAAATTCTAGAATTTAGAAATGAAGAAATCATTATCTACATAGGCCATGTGACTGTGGGCCCCACTTGTTTGGCTGTGTGTATATGTGCCAAAACAGCAGTCTCATGAGAGAGAGACTAAGAGAGAGAGATGGGTTGATGAAAAAAAGTGAGAGGTGACATGGAGAATAAAGTAATTACAAGAGGGGAGAGAGGGGAGTGTGTTCAGAGGTGAATCTGTGTGCAGATGTGTGTGAACACAAGAAAAATCAGGTAACCACCGGGTGGGGATGGGTCTGTGGACACCTTTTTCAGTGAAACTGAGTGTGTGTGAGTGTGGGGAAGGTTATTTAGCTACAAGAAAAGAGATATGGCACCCTTTAGAGAGAGAGAGGGGGGTATTTGGGTCATGGGATATGATAGGAGAGAGAAAGAGGGGGTGGGGTATACTATTTTGGAAGATAGGGTAAGTTGCATGTGAGTTAGGGTGCATTATTGGTGAGTTATAATGCATTATTGGGGAGAGGTGGGGTAGCTTGAGGGGAGAGAGAAAGGACAAGGGGAAGAGAGAGCGGGTTGACCTTTTGAGTGGAGGAGAGGAAAAGGGACACACGGCGGGGCAACAGTGAAGAAAAAAGGAGGCAAGGTGGGGATGGGCTACCTCGCAGGCATGAGGTGGCCTATTTTACCTTTCTTATATATTTACATAATCAAACTTTATTTTTTTCTTACTTTTTTCCAATGCTTTTTATCACTCCCTCCCTAAGAGGGGGTTTTCATGGGGTGGGGACGAGAGAAGGGGGGTATGGGAGCTTGGCTTGTGAAAAGCCCCCATCATTAGCCCTCCCCTTTTGGCTAGAGGCATTCATGTCTCTAGCTCATCTGTTTGATCATGATCGTCGGAGGTGGCGGCTGATGGTGTGTCCTCATCTGGAATGTCAATTGGTGGAGCCTGGTCAAATCGAAGAAAATAAGGTTTAAGTCACCAACCATTTACCCTGGTTTTATGAAGTTTTCCATCAGCCTCCATAAGCTGGTAGCTTCCATTGGCATACTTTTTCCTGACGATGAAAGGACCTTCCCATCGGAGTAGGAGTTTCTTATCCTTGCGCGTGTCGAAGCAATTGTCGTAGCGGAGCACCAACATTCCTTTCTTCAATTCTTTTTTCCGGAGATGCTCGTTAAAGCTAAGCCGTCTATGCTCTGCTTGTGCTGCATAATAATTTATTGCTTCTTCTCTGTCCAGCTGCAGTCTTTCCAAGTTGATGATGTGATCTCTCAAATGCATGTTGGGCTGTTGAATCTGGCTTGCCATTACTCTGAGACTTTGTAGTTGCACTTCAATGGGCAAGATTGCTTCCTTACCAAATACTAGATGATACGGTGTGAATCCCAAGGATGTACGAAATGAAGTTCTGTAGGCCCATAAAGCTGGTAGTAGATACTTATCCCAATCTCCAGGATGATTGTTTACCTGCTTGGTAATAATTTTAGAAACCATTCCATTTACCTTTTCAACTAGGCCATTACATTGAGGGTAATATGGTGAAGAGTGCCTCCTTGTAATGCCCAGTTTCTGCAGTAATTCTCCTACCAAGTCTGCTCTGAAACCTGGCCCTCTATCAGAGATGATCTCTAAAGGTGTGCCAAACCTACAGCATATGTGCTCGTAGATAAATTTAGCTACCTCTACCGCTGTGATTCTAGTGGTGGTTGTAGCCTCTGCCCATCTAGTCATGTAGTCGACCCCCATGATAATGTAGAATTTTCCTGAGTTGGCCCTAGGTAATGGCCCAACGGCATCGATACCCCATTT
This sequence comes from Adiantum capillus-veneris, assembly GCF_014529385.1. Classification (NCBI taxonomy): domain Eukaryota; kingdom Viridiplantae; phylum Streptophyta; class Polypodiopsida; order Polypodiales; family Pteridaceae; genus Adiantum; species Adiantum capillus-veneris. Next base: position 107,990,832 of record NC_140939.1, on the reverse strand, counting down.
TTCAAATGGGCCATATGAGAGAATAGGTGTGTGTGGTTCAGGCATAAGTGACCTAGTGCCGGCCTTTTGACACAACTTACACGTTTTGCACCAGTGGTGTACATCACGGTTGAGGCTGTGGGCCATATGAAGCCTGCCTGCAAGATTTTCCTACTTGTTATGTCTAGGGCAAAGTGACCACCACAAACCCCGTCGTGACAACTAGCAATTACTCCCGTGATTTCCTGAGAGAGAGGGACCTTCCTGAGTATTTGGTCCTTACCCTTACAATACAAACCGTCATTGATGAGTCGATACCTTGTGGCCTTCCGCGTCAGCCATTGCTTCTGTCCCTTTGTTAAATATGATGGGCATTCCCCTGTTTCCAAAAAATGCATGATGTCAGGCAAGGCATAACTTCCTTGAAATAGAGGGAGCTTTAGTTTTATTGCTCCAACCACCACTTCCTGTAGTCTTTCACTTGCTAGGGCATCTGCTTCTTGGTTTTGAGCCCTTGGGATATGGTGTATTTGAACTTCTTCAAACTTACCCAGCAAGGTTTTTACACCACTTAAGTGAGTCCTTAAACTAGGATTCTTGCATGTCCATGCTCCATTTACTTGCCTTACCAGAAGTAGAGCATCCCCAAATACATTAAGGCGTTGTACACCTTGTGAGACGCACCATTGTAGACCCTTGGTTAGTGCTGCATACTCAGCTTCATTGTTAGAATGTGAATCTAACAATTGGCCCAACGAAAATAACTTTGTCCCTTTGTCATCAAAGACCACTATGCATGCAGCTGCTTTGTCGGACGCTCGCTTGTAGGCTCCATCAAAGTAGAGAGAGTATGCTCCTTCTACCATCGGTGGTACTGGAGGTAATCGGACTTCTCCTTCCTTATATTGCTTCTCTTTCCCTTCAAAGACTTGGTAGGTCATGAGTCCCCCCAAACTTGCCCTTGTCGTGCTTTCAACCTGTACCATGTAGTCAAACTCTTGCAGACGAACTAGCCATTTAGTAATTCTAGCAGACACATCCATGTGTTGTACAACATAGGGAAATATTTCATCTGTGGTTAGAATCACAAATTGCTTAGGCAGCAAATATGACCTAAACTTTGTAGTTGCAAATCTAAGAGCTAGGACTAAGTGTTCCACATGGGTGAAACCTTTCTCTCCTGCTGTCATCATTCGACTAGAGAAGTAGATTGGCCTCATGAAAGATGTCGTCGTCTCCTTTTGGAGTAGCATAGCCCCCAATGAGTCATCACCAACACTTGAGGTGACATAGAATTTTTCATTCCACTTAGGTGGTGAGATAGTTGGCAGAGTGGCTAAGACCTCCTTTACCTTGTTGTAGTGATGTTCGCTTTCCTCGTCCCAAGTGAAAGTTGATCTTTGAGTGAGTTGTTGCAGTGGTAGAACAAGTTGTGATAGTAGATGTATGAATCTACTTAATTACCTCACCTTCTGTAGAAAAGAGACTAGTTGACGTGCGGTCGTTGGTGAAGGTAGGGCTATGAGTACGGACACCTTATTGGGTCGGCGTTGATACCTCTTGCTGAAATTTCATGGCCTAGTAGAATGACTTTACTCTCCCCAATGTGACATTTATCCCCATTTAATTGCCCACCTAGGCTCTGCAACCTGGCCAAACCTTCAGTTACCTTTTCTAAATGTGAAATACGGGAGCTATATATACAAAAATCATCAATGAACACTCTTATGGATGTTCCAAAGAACGGTTGAAAAACATATGTGACGTATCTTTGGAATGTGGCAGGTGCATTTGTGAGACCAAATGGCATAACCCTGTATGCAAAACAACCCCATGGCGTGATAAAAGTGGTTTTTAGCTGATTTTCCAAGGCTATGCGTATCTGAAAGTATCCTGAATAACCCTCACAGACGGTATAGCATTCAAAACCCGCTACTTCATTCAGAATTTCATCCAAGAAAGGGAGAGGAAAGTGGTCTCTCTTTGCAGGTGCATTTAGTGGTTTGTAGTCAACACAGACCCTCCACTTACCATTCTTTTTAGGCGTCACCACTACGGGTGACACCCATTCTGAGTTTTCTACAGGATAGATGAATCCCGCCTCCAGCAGTTTCCTTACCTCGGCCAAGAGTGCCTTTTCTTGTATGACCCCCAGTCGTCGTAGCTTTTGCACAACTGGTTTTACCCCTTCCTTTAGCTTAATATGATGTTCCACCACTGTAATGCCTGTGATTCTTTCATAGTTGTCAATGAACAGGTTAGGAAATCCCATCAACATTTGCAAAAAACTATCTTTCTCCTCAAGTGTTAATTCCGTAGACAACATACCCTTCAACCTACTTCCTCCTAGGCCAGGTGATTTTCTCTCCTCTTCATTGGGTTTCCCTTTTGGTGATGGATCACCAGTTGTGCTTACCCTTTGTGGATCCTTCATAATGATACCCATCACATCAATGGAACTGTCACTTTCGTCGGTGGATGTGGTCTCCTCCTCAGAACTGGAAGATTCGCTAGTGGTTTCATCTGCCGATGTTTCCAGATTCATTTGCTTCTGCTTGCCAATCCTCATGTCGTAGTAGATTGTCTCCCCTTTCTTACCGGTCATGCGTAGAAGGCCAGTACCCCAGTCCTGTTTTGCCTTCATGGCCATCAACCATGGCCTTCCCAAAATTAGTGGATAGCCCTCCCCCTTAGTAGGCATTACAAAAACATCTACCTCTACCTCAGTGTTGAAAGCTTTTATTTTCACGGCACTTACCACACCCACACACTTTACTTTTGCATTGTTTGCCATCTTTGCCTTGCATGGAGAAGGCTTGTCAACCTCGAGCCCTAATCGAAGCATCATAGCTTCGCTCATTACACAGATTTGTGCACCTCCATCAATGTAGGTGTTTGCAACCCTCTTTACTTTTATGTTTACGTCGACAATTGGAAGGATGTCATCCATGTTGCATCCCGAAATTGCTCCGGCTACCTTTGTTTTGGAGCCTCTTGTACTTACCATTTTAGACCATTGTCGCCTTACTTTAGGTACAAGATGTAGAAACTGTGGCCATGTAATCTTCGGTCCTTGCTCTGCCACATCCAATGTTAGATCATAGGGCTTAGAACTTTCCCCTAGCTAGAAGTCGGTGATGCCCAATTTCCGTCGTGGCCTGGATGGCCTCTTGCTAGTTTCTCCTCTCATGCTTCTCTCATCATCTGATTGTGTAGCTTTATCCCTCCTAGCTCTTTTCATAATCATGGCTTCATGTGGTTCTAAAAAGGTTACCTTCTCCTTACCCTTGTCCCTCTCCTTTGCTCTGGGTGGATCCACTACTACGGCTTTTCCTTTCTCTTCTAGCCTTATGATGTTTACAGGGCGATCAGGTGGTGGGGCTGGTGGAAGAGGTGGGATGGATGCTTGTAGTGGTGTCTGGGGTGGACGTAGAATTTGTGTTGGTGGGGTTGGCACTCGGGGTGGGGGTGTTCTTTCTCTAGGGGGTGACAATTGGTTCCTCCTACCTCCTCTATTATAGTTTTGTCGTGGTTTGGGACAGTAGTACATACCGTGACCGTCTTCTCCGCAGTTGTAGCAATGATACTCCCTGTGTTGTCGTCGTGCTCTTCCAGGGTCTTGATCTCTTTCTTGACTCCTCCCTTGTTGTATTAAGTGGACAGACAAATTCTGCAGTTGGTCAGTAATATGGGCCAACATATCTTGTTGGTCATCTCTTACCCCAAGAGCCGGTGGTGGTGGTATGGTGGTTGTCGTAGTTGCTGGTCAACGCGATGTTCCTGCTTCTGTTGACTCAGTTTCTTTGGCTTTCATTCGCAGCTTCTTGTCCTTAAGGCGAGCAATCTCAACGGCTAACTCGTACGTAGCCGGGAATCTACCTTTCACCTTCTCCTTGAGAAGCGGCCATAAGCCATGCGTGAACCGATCTTTTTTTAGGAAATCGGGTGCGGCTTCCCCCCTTGCCAATGACTCAACCCACCGTTCCCACAAATCCACAAATTTGGACTCATAGGTGGCATATTCTAAAAGAACCTCCTGCTTCAAGTCTCTCAACTTGTCCCACAACTTTTCTGAAGTGGTACCTCCCCCAAAGCGCCTCTTAAAAGCGGTTTTTAAGGGTTCCCAGTCATCCTTGGTTTCTTGTGGAAGTGCATTGTACCATGATCTAGCTTCTATCTTCATGAGATGCTTAAAGATTCTAACCCGGGATTCATCCGTATCTTTGTTGCTCACTACACATGCTACTTCAAAGTCATCTACGAAGTCTATTACCAAATCCTCCCCCTTCTTTCCTTTAAATGTTGGAAATGCTACACTTGCCATGATTACTGAGAGAGAGCTAGAAAGACACACTGCTTAACTTGCAAAAGTTTTTTTCTTCTTTACAAGGAGGCGTGTATACCCTCTTATACTAGGACATAGATTAAAACTTCAAACAGTACATTGCCTTGTATCAAAGGTAGGACAAATGGTTGATCTGATGCCAGAACCTCAAAAAATCGCTCCCCACCCAGCATGGTGTCAATGACGTGCTGGTAGTGAGCCTTCAAATCCAGTATCACTTTGATTGAGCGTACACGTGTTGGTATGTGTGATCTGTCTTGAGGTAGGTTGTACTGATTCATGTGAAGCTTAGAGGTGCTTTGTCATTGTCCAAGCTTGTGGGACTGGGTGGTGTTCTTTCCTGAAATAAACTCAGTAGATCCCTAGTTTCTCTAGTGAGAGTGTGAGCCAATGATTCCGTTATCTGTGCTGCAGCATCAGGTGCGACTTGAAAACTGACTGTGATAATTACCTCGGTGACTTGAGTTACCCGATTCTCAAAGTAGAATAGTGTTGATTCTCTATTGTGTAGAGCTCCTTCCATTTTCTTGTTGTGGGTTGGTTGTAGGTTGCGGACATGGTTTCGACCTTCTCCTTCTTCTTCTTGGCACTTGGCCTATGTATATCCACTGGGTTTGGCGTGTTGGTTGACTCTCCCACTGCAAATCGATTACCGTTACGCCTGGCACTCGAGCTTCGATGGAGATGCGGAGTTCGTCTAGTTGTGCTTGGAGCTCTTCTTCTTCTGTCGTCCAATTAGCAAATCCTGCTAGCCATTCATCCATTCACAATAGTTTAGGGGTTTCAGTCTTGTAACTGAAGGGTTTCATGAAAAGATCCTCCGTGGGGGCTCCAAATGACGGCAGCAAAGCGAACCCTGAAACCCGACGGCCTCTAAAACACCGGGGACCGAATGGCGCGCCTCAAGCCTGTCATGGTAAAGCAAACAGGGGCACCACCTAGCTTCAACGGCTAGGACACAAACAACACACCACCATAACAAAGTTTTCATCCCAGAGAGATGGATGCTTGGGAGTAATGATGAAGAGGAAAGGGAATGAGATCAAGTGAGAGAGAGAGAGAGAGAGAGAGAGAGAGAGGGGGTATAGCGGCTTAGTACTTAGGCACCACAAAAGAATGGCGAATCCGCACACCCTTCACACATACACAAGCTCACTCCAAACACAAGACTAGGTGGCGATTCCGCACACCTCACATGGGCAAAACATTGCAAGAAAACATACTCACAAAACCTCAAGCTTTATTTAGAGAATAAGGCGATGAAATGGGGAGCATAGGGTAGGGGAATGACAAGGGAGAGAGTGGTAGAGCTCATGGCGGATAGGTGGGAGTTGATGGCGAAGACTCGCACGAGGGTTATGGCCATCATCCTTCATTTAGTTGCCCTTCATCTTCCATATCCAAGGGTGTAGAGGTCATGCTCAAGACAAGCATCGTGATTGTGGTGATGGTGATGGTGTGGGTGTGTGTGTGTGCACTAGGCACACACAGTACATAGTGTGTTCTTTGGTGATGTTGTGTGTGTATTTAGTGTGATGGTGACCCCTCTTTATATAGGGGAGGAGGGGGGAGGAATTCTAGAATTTAGAAATGAAGAAATCATTATCTACATAGGCCATGTGACTGTGGGCCCCACTTGTTTGGCTGTGTGTATATGTGCCAAAACAGCAATCTCATGAGGGAGAGACTAAGAGAGAGAGATGGGTTGATGAAAAAAAGTGAGAGGTGACATGGAGAATAAAGTAATTACAAGAGGGGAGAGAGGGGAGTGTGTTCAGAGGTGAATCTGTGTGCAGATGTGTGTGAACACAAGAAAAATCAGGTAACCACCGGATGGGGATGGGTCTGTGGGCACCTTTTTCAGTGAAACTGAGTGTGTGTGAGTGTGGGGAAGGTTATTTAGCTACAAGACAAGAGATATGGCACCCTTTAGAGAGAGAGGGGGGTATTTGGGTCATGGGATATGATAGGAGAGAGAAAGAGGGGGTGGGGTATACTATTTTGGAAGATAGGGTAAGTTGCATGTGAGTTAGGGTGCATTATTGGTGAGTTATAATGCATTATTGGTGAGAGGTGGGGTAGCTTGAGGGGAGAGAGAAAGGAGAAAAAACAAGGGGAAGAGATAGGGGGTTGACCTTTTGAGTGGAGGAGAGGAAAAGGGACACACGGCGGGGAAACAGTGAAGAAAAAAGGAGGCAAGGTGGGGATGGGCTACCCCGCAGGCATGAGGTGGCTTATTTTACCTTTGTTATATATTTACATAATCATACTTTATTTTTTTCTTACTTTTTTCCAATGCTTTTTATCACTCCCTCCCTAAGAGGGGGTTTTCATGGGGTGGGGACGAGAGAAGGGGGGTATGGGAGCTTGGCTTGTGAAAAGCCCCCATCAGAGTATGAGCATACATTTGCAATAGTCGATTTCGACAAAAAGAACAATTATGAGATCATCTTGGGATGCCCATTCATGTGACAATTGAAGATGGTCCAAGATTGGGGTTACGACCACAAATACCTCAGACATGGCAAGACAATAACTAAAATACACCTGAAAGACCATAGTTACAAAGATGTGAACCAAACACCAGTGGAAGAGTTTGATTTAGCTACAGTAGCAGGATTAGAAATTCCCGCATGGTTAGGGCAACAAAAAGAGCTATGGATGTGCGGAGCTTCACATTGTGGAAGCCTAAGAAGAGAGAAATGCGTCTTAGAAAGAGCGATAGAAGACAAGGAGTATATTCTGGAACCTTTCCCTGAAGATGCCTTGGAACCTCTAGAATGGGAACACATACTAGCAACATTGGATGTCTGTACCATTACAGATAGTCCAACAACAAAATTTTGCGATAAAGATGACTATGATGTTCTACCCTATTACATGGTAAGCATTATACCAGGAGAAGATGAGACGATAGAACCACCAGAACAAGAAGAGTTTTATAACTCCTCTAAACATCTGGAAGTAAATGATGATACAGATAATGAGTATTCAGACACCTCAAGTGAGCGTGGAAGGTAAACCGAGAATATCAAGTTTTATGATTTTTCTAATCAACACCCTAGACGCCAGGAACGCTATAGGAGGAAACGAGCAGGAAACAAAGCGAGAGAGAACCTAATGCCCAGGGTAAAAGGTAAAACTCACTATTTGATGCTTGTAAAAGCAGAGGATTGTGCAAAAGATCACATATCAGGAAGATTCTCAAAAGATCGAAGGGAAAGAACACAAGAGGAATTAAAACAGGAACAAAAAGCTAAAACAGAAAAAAATCATAAAAATCAAAAAAATCAAAAAAAGAAACAACAAAAGACCAAGAGTGGACCAAACTGGAGCGTTGAGAGGCGGAAGTGAAAAAATAGACCTGGTGGCCTCTACACCAAGACTATGCACAATGGCCTCATCATGGGGGATACACAATAGGGGCACCACCTATCAAGATATGCGGCTAGGACACATACATATACACAATGAAGCATGCCATGGAAAACGATTTCAAGATCCACGCCCAAATGTGGAATGGGGTGGTCGGAGAATAAGGTGACAGGAGTGGTGAATGAGTGAGAATGGGCTTGCTACTCGTGCATGTTAGTAAGGAAGATAATGAGGTAGGGGAAACTTGCGAGTATGCTCACTTATCATACAAGAGGTGGCGAATCCGCACACCTCAAGATGGAAGTAGCAAGATGATAAGAATATGAGAGGGAGAGAGAGAGTGTGTGTGTGTATGGTGGAGAATCCACTTACCTTTACATAAGCAGAAAAAAAATGCAAGGAACAAGCATATACCATACTCACAATGAGATGTATCCAAAGCGACACAAAGTATGGCACCAAGATGGAATGTGTTGATTGCTTGCAGAAGATGAATACAATAGGTAGCGTATGGCAAGAAAATGAGAACGGGACAAGATCATAGAAGGCATAATGGAGAGATGGGAGTTGATGGCGAGGAATATCATGAGTGTGTCCACCCTTCTTCTTCTTGAAATTATGACTTCAACCCTTAATTACAAGTGGTGTGGAGGTGTGGTGTTCATCTTTTGTGCATGGTGATGGTGTTGTGATTATGTGATTAGGGTTCACGCTACAAGCATGTAGCACAAGAGTGTGTATGGATAGGTGTGTGTGTGTGTGTATTTTTTTTTTAAGTGAGCTCTCATGGCCTCCTTATATAGGAAAGGAGGGAAGGTTTTAGCAATATTTCTAATTGAGGTGAGTGTCCCACTCTGGTGACTAAGAAAATGGGGTGCATGTGACTGTGGCTCCCATCTTGTCTCCTCATTATTTCAAATATCAGAGTCAATAGAGAGAGAAGAAGAGAGAATGTGGGTAGGATGTAGAGGATAGGAGATATTTACAATAGTCTAGCTTTGGCTAGACATAAGCTTATTAGGGAGAGAAGAGAGAGGTAAGAAAATTATAAGAGAGGTTGTCGAAGGTGGATAATTGTTGATGAGGATGGATCCTCCAAAAATGGTGATAGAATCACTCTAGACTTGCCAAGACCTCATTAAAAGATCATTGTCTCTTGTAATCATGCTTGAAGACTTGTAGAACCATAGCCATTCTAGAGGGAAGAAAACTAGGGATGGCCTGTGTCACCATTACATGAGAAAACTGGGGTCCACTACAAACATCATAGCTCCGCGTTCATAACTTCAAAAATTCTAAAAAAAATTGAGCTAAAAGTTGAGATCACGAGCTACATCTTTCATGTTGAACGCTCCTTCAGATTTGGGGTTCTTCTTTACTTACAAAATTCAGCCAAATAATGTATTATTTGTGGCTGCAAAAGTCTTTTGGTAGTCCCCTTTGAGTGGACTTCTCTCTTGCCTTCAAGTGTAAGCTCCTTCATGTGTATGAAAACATGACCTAGAGTTTTGAAAAGATTGGCAATCATCTAGATGGAGGTATTATTGAAATTTGAAAGTGGGGTTGAGGTTTGAAAATCAAAACTAGTGAATGAAATATTTGGTAGGGTGGAATAATATACATACATGAAAAATATATTAGAAAATACTAAAATATATAATGTAATTTAGAATATATATATTTAATATTTAAGGTCAAAAGAGAGATCAACAAAGAAAGCTTACTTATTTATGCTTCATCGTGATTGATTAGCATAAGTCTTATTTATTTAATAAAAGCTAAAACGTTTGTGAAAAAGGAAGAAAAAATAAAAAGTAGCTTATATAATAGGAAATATTTTGGTAAAAGGGCAAAAATATATGGGGGGTTCCCATGCATGGAAAAGCTTGCCTCATTAGCCCTCCCCCTTAGGCTAGAGGTATTCATGCCTCTAGCGTGTACTTGATCCTTTTTCAATTGAGGTGGAGGAGTCTCCCTCCTCAGGGATTTCCATCATAGGTGCTTGATCAAACCTCAAAAAGTACTGCTGCAACCTCCATCCATTGACACATGTTTTGTGGAGCCTACCATCTGCATCTATCAATCGGTAACTGCCATTGGCGTAGCGCTTTCTAATGACAAATGGCCCCTCGCATCTTGGTGAAAACTTTTTATCCTTCCTAGTGTCAAACCTGTTATCATATCGTAGGACCAACATAGCTTTCTTGAGACCTTTTGCCCTAAGTCCCTTGTTGAAGGTAAGTCGACGTTGCTCTGCCTGTGCTGCATAATAGTTGATAGCATCTTATCTGTCTAGTTGAAGCCTCTCTTGATCAAGAATGTGGTTGTGGAGATGAGCATTAGGACGTTCCACCTGCCCAGCTAGCACCCTGAGACTAGCCAATTGTACTTCAATGGGTAAAATGGCTTCCTTACCAAACACCAAGTGATATGGTGTGAACCCAAGGGATGTGCGAAATGAAGTGCGATAAGCCCAAAGTGCAGCCATAAGATGCTTGTCCCAATCACTTTTGTGATTTTTTACATGTTTAGTGATGATCTTGCAGATCATACCATTTACCTTTTCCACCAAACCATTGCATTGTGGGTAGTAGGGAGTTGAGTGTCATCGTGAGATACCTAACTTCTCCATTAGCTCTCCTACAAGGTCTCCTCTAAAACCTGGTCCCCTGTCAGAAATTATTTCAAGAGGAGTGCCAAAACGGCAACAAATGTTTTCAAATACGAACTTAGCCACTTCCTTAGCTGTAATCCGTGTGGTGGCAACTTCTTCAGCCCACCTGGTCATGTAGTCCACAACCATGATGATATAAAATTTACCTCATTGGCTCCTTGGCAAAGGCCCAATAGCATCAATTCCCCATTTCTCAAATGGTCCATATGAGATTATAGGAGTCTGTGGCTCATATGTGAGCCCCTATCCCCTGCCTTTTGACATTCCTTTCATGTTTTACACCAATGATGCACATCCCTATGTAGATTAGGCCATACAAACCTGGCTTCTAGAATCTTTCTACTAGTGATGTCAAGTGCAAAGTGTCCTCCGCAAACACCATCATGGCAACTTGAAATGATTTCAGTGATCTCTCTAGAGAGAGGTACACGCCTAAGAATTTGATCCTTACCCTTGCAGTAGGGGTCGTCATTGATAAGGCGGTATTTTGTTGCCTTGCGCACAAGCCACTGCTTTTGGCCCTTAGTAATATCCTTAGGACACTCTCCTGTGTCCAAGAAACTCATGATGTCAGGCATAGTATCGCTACCTTGGAAGAGAGGCAGCTTCAACTTGATAGCACCCACCACTGAAACATCTTGCAACTTCTCTCTAGCTAGAGCATCTACTTCTTGATTTTCTGCTCGAGGGACATGATGTAATTGTACAACTTGAAATTTCCCTAAAAGTTCCTTGACTTTGTGCAAATGGCCTAGCAAGCTATGATTTTTACAAGCCCAAGTTCCTTGTATTTGTTTTATTAAAAGCATGGCATCACCAAATACATTTAATCGTTGAATGCCCTGTGTCACACACCACTCTAACCCAAGAGTTAAGGCTGCATATTCTGCCCCATTGTTAGAGTGATAATCCAAGAGATTCCCAATGGAGAAAACTTTATCCCCTTGCTCATTGAAGATGACAATGCCTGTTGTAGCTTTGTCCACTTTCCTCTTGTAGGCTCCATCAAAGAAAAGAGAGTGAGCCTCCTCTACCTTAGGGACTTCCAGTACGGGTGTAATATCTTGATCATTTGGCTTTATCTTTAGCTTCTTTTCATAGTGGCGATGAGTGAGAATACCTCCTAGACTGGCCCTTGTGGAGTTCTCCACTTGCATTGTGTAGTCAAACTCTTGCAGCCTTGTGAGCCATTTGGAAATCCTAGAAGAAACATCCATGTGCTGCATTACATAAGGAAATACTTCTTCCATTGTTAAGATTATGAATGGTCTAGACAATAAATAAGAGCGAAATTTGGTGGTAGCAAACATTAATGCAAGCACCATGTGCTCCACTGCCGTGTATCCCTTTTCTGATGGAGTCATCATTCGACTAGAGAAGTAGATAGGACGCATGAACGAAGTTTGAGGATCCTTTTGCATCAATACAGCCCCAAGTGTGTCATTGCCCACACTAGGGTTTACATAAAATGGCTCGTCCCACTTTGGAGGTGCTATGGTGGGAAGTGAAGCTAGAATTTGTTTTACCTCATTGAATTGTTGTTCATTTTCTTCACTCCAAGTGAAAATCTCTTGATGGGTAACTTGTTGTAAAGGGAGAACCACTTGGGAGAGCAAGTGAATGAACCTACTCAAATGCCTCACCTTTTGAAGAAAAGAGACCAACTGCTTTGTTGTGGTGGGAGAGGTCAAAGCCAGCAAGGCTTGAACCTTGCTTGGGTCAGCTTCAATGCCATTGGCCGAGATCACATGGCCAAGAAGAGTAGCCTTGCTTTCACCAATGTGGCATTTCTCCACATTGAGTTGGACCCCCCAAAGCTTGTAGCCTAGCTAGACCTTCATAAACTTTCTCCAAATGAAGAGAGCGAGAGCTATAGATACAAAATTCATCAATAAAAACACGGATTGATTTTCCAAAGAATGGCTGAAAAACAAATGTTACATATCGCTGAAAAGTGGTTGGAGCATTAGTGAGACCAAAAGGCATAACTCTGTAAGCAAAACATCCCCATGGTGTGATGAAGGTTGTCTTCTTTTGATCTTCTTCAGCGATGCTAATTTGGAAGTAGCCTGAGTAGCCATCACATACCGTGTAGCGCTCATGTCCTGCTACCTCATTGAGAATTTCGTCTTGAAAAGGAAGAGGAAAATGGTCCCTCTTTGTGGCTGCATTAAGAGGCTTGTAATCAACACAAACCCTCCACTTACCATTCTTCTTTGGTGTGACTACCACTGGAGAAACCCACTCTGAATCTTCAACAGGATAGATAAAACCGGCTTCTAGCAATTTCCTCACCTCTTTGAGCAGGGCGTCTTGTTGAATTACTCCTAGCCGCCTGAGCTTCTGCACTACAGGTTTACTTCCCTCCTTGAGCTTAATGTGATGTTGAAATACTGTGATGCCAGTGATTTTATCATATTCATCAATGAACAATGTGGTAAAATTACTTAGCATCAAAATATAATCTTCACGCTCCTTCCCACACAACTCACTAGAGAGAATTTGATGTAGCTTACGTGCTTCTACCAGAGGTTGTATACCTGGTGTCTCCCCTTGGTTTGATGATGAGAAATCAGGTTGCTCCATCTTCTTAGGGTCCTTGAGAATGATCCCCATCACCTCAATGCTACTGTCACTTTCTTCACTCACTGTTGACTCCTCCTCTGAAGTGGTTGAAGAGTCACCACTAGAAAACTCATCCATAGAGGTTTCTAGATCCATGTCGCATTGCCGACCTTTCTTCATGTCGTAAAGTATTGGCCTCCCTTTTGCATCCTTCATCTGGATTATGCCGGTGTCCCAGTCCTGCTTAGCTCTCATAGCCATAAGCCAAGGCCTCCCTAGAATGATAGGATAGCCCTCCCCTTTGTATGGCATGACAAAGATGTCCACATCTACCTCGGTGTTGAATGCCTTTATCCTAACTACATTTATAACACCAACGCATTGAACTTTTACATTATTTTCCATTTTGGCTCGGCATGGTGCCGGCCGACTCACCTCTAAACCCAAACGGTGCATCATTTTTTCACTCATGACGCATATTTGTGCGCCACCATCGATGTAGATATTGGAGATGTGTTGCCCTTTGATGTAAGCATCCATCACTGGTAGTATGTCATCTAGATTCCTCCTAGAGATAGCCCCAGCTATCTTTGGCTTTGGTCGTCTAGTGCTAACCATCTTTGTCCATTGTCTCCTCACCCTAGGTGCTAGGTGGAGTAACTGGGGCTAGGTGATTTTTGGGCCCTGCACAGAAACATCTTGAACCAAATCATATGGTTTAGAACATTCACCCAAAGAGAAATCTACAATGTCAATTTTACGTCGTGACTTGGACGGCTTTTTGCTAGATTCCCCTTTAGTCTTCATCTTTTCTTCCTTTTGGGAAGATTCACCATGCCTAGCGCGTTTTACCCCTATGGCATCTACTCCTTTAACTTTGGTCTTATCCTCCTCCACTTTCTCCTTTCCTTTACCTTCAAGACTGATGACGCTTACTGTTTGATTGCCAACTGGTGGTGGGGGGAAGGGTGGAATGAGAGGTTGTGGTGGTGGTGGTGGTTGTGGTTGAATGGGTGGTTGTAGGATTTGCACGGGTGGTGCTTGTTGTAGTGCCCTCGGTGGTGGTGGTCTTGCTCTCAGTGGTGAAACCTGGTTTTGCCTGGCTCCTCTGTTGAAATTCTGCCTCCTTGGGTGTGGACAGTAGTACATGCCATGACCATCCTCCCCACAATTGTAGCAGTGGTATTCTTGGTTTTGCCTTCGTTTTCCTCTCCCTTGCTCTTGGTTGCGATTGTGTGCATGCCCTTGTTGTATCAGATGGACTGAGAGATTCTCAAGTTGATTGGTGATTTGATTGAGCAGGTCTTGCTGATCTTCAATTGGTTCTTGTGGTTGAATTCTCTGGGCGGCTGTTTTAGGTGGTGCTAGAGGTGGTCGGGTCCTAACGGCTTCCTCTTCATCGATATTCCTGGCTTGTAGGCGCAACTTCTTGTCTTTAAGGCGGGCCACTTCAACTGCTAGCTCATACGTAGCAGGAAACCTTCCCTTCACCTTCTCTTTAAGAGTTGGCCATAACCCAACCACAAACCGATCCTTCTTTAGGAAATCAGGTGCCCCCTCATCCTCTCTTAGCGATGCAACCCATCGCCCCCATAAATCTACAAACTTTGACTCATATGATGCGTATTCCAGCATACTGCCCTGCTTCAACTCTATCAACAATTGCCATAGCTTCTCTGATGTTGTGCCCTCTCCAAAACGCTTGACAAAGGCTGCTCTTAATAAGTCCCATCGTTCCTTATTTGCTTGTGCCAAGGCATTGTACCATGATCTTGCCTCCACCTTCATTAGAAGTGGGAAGATGCGCAAGCGTGAAGCATCATCATCTCTCGCAGAGATGACACATGCTATTTCCAAGTTGTCTAGAAAGTCTGTAGCATCCTCACCCACCTTACCAATAAAGGTTGGAAATGCTACACTTGCCATTGTGAGAGTGAGAAAATTAACTCGACTTAGAAATATTTTTTTTTAATATATAAATAGAGATTCAATATATGGGTGCTCGGTAGATGGAAAACATACTATACAAGGATGAAAATAACTACATCAAAAGACACTTCATGATTAATCATAGGGAGGATAAAGGGTAGAGAAGAGGTGTTTATCTCTTGAAGTCGTTCTCTACCAAACATGGTTGTAATGATCTGTTGATAAAACATCTTGCGGTCCAAGATTACTTTGATTGATTGAATTCGTTGTGGTGCATAAGTTTGGTTCCTTGCAAAAGGCTGATGCGCTGGGTCCATTACATGATAATTCGGAAAGGCTCTTTCCTTCGTGGTGGAAGGTTATAGTCAAAGGTGTAGAGCTCTTGGTAGTCGAGGTCAAATTTATAGTACCACAGGACAAGGTTTTCTTCATCTTCTAGCTCTAGGACTGCCCCTCTAGCAAGCTCTTGGAAAAGCTTGAACTCTCTCTCTCTTTGAGCAACTTCACTTTCCTGCAAGACAGAGTGCCATCTAGTGTATACACAGGTGTGATGAGGTAGGTGGTGATTCTTACCACTTGTATTAATCCAAGTTGGATGGATACATAGCAAGCTGTAAAGTCGTCATCATAGCCTTGATTCACAAGCAACACCCCTTGAAGGTGGAGGGTCTTGTCTTTCCGCCAAGCAAAACCTGTGTCAAAGACCTTGTCGATGACAAGCTCCGCCACTTCACTCGGTAGACGACGTAGAATCCATGCTGCTGTTTCTAGTTCCTGGCTCATGAGATGAGAGTGAGGTATAGAAAGACTTTGGAGGATTTACCCTTTTGTTTTGGAGACGGGGTGATTGTTGGCGCTGGAAAACCCTTGAATCTTTTGGTGCAAGGGAGAGGGAGGGACCACGCGTTCGTAGTAGCTTCCTTAAGTTGTGAAGGCTTGTTGTGGATGTAGGTGGAATAGGTGGCAAAGATGGGGACGTAGGTATAGAGAAGCCTGGTGCTACTTGAAAGCCTACCGTTGTGAGAACGCCTGTGCAGATGTCGAGGGAGAAAATGATGGCCTTTTCTTCACTTTGGGTTGCACTCATGTCGAAGGTGCGGTTTTTGGCTACAGTGTGAGCATGATGCAGCTTGTGCCTTTCTTTTACGCTTGTGGGGATGATGAGAAATGTAAACAATCTGAGTAGGGAAAGAGGGTCTTACCACTTCCTCTATGCTAACAATACAACACCCTGGCAAGAGTGTCTTGATGACTTGTCTCAAACCTCCTTGAAGCTCCTCCTCTTCAGTGGTCCAATTAGAGAATTCAAGAAGCCACTCGTCCATGAAGAGAAGTAAACATGTCAGCCTTGTAAACTGAACGTTTCAAGATCCCTCCTCAGTGGGGGCACCAAATGAGAGGCGGAAGTGAAAAAATAGACCCGGTGGCCTCTACACCAAGACTATGCACAATGGCCTCATCATGGGGGATACACAATAGGGGCACCACCTAGCAAGATATGCGGCTAGGACGCATACATATACACAATGAAGCATGCCATGGAAAACAATTTCAAGATCCACGCCCAAATGTGGAATGGGGTGGTCGGAGAATAAGGTGAGAGGAGTGGTGAATGAGTGAGAATGGGCTTGCTACTCGTGCATGTTAGTAAGGAAGATAATGAGGTAGGGGAAACTTGCGAGTATGCTCACTTATCATACAAGAGGTGGCGAATCCGCACACCTCAAGATGGAAGTAGCAAGATGATAGGAATATGAGAGGGAGAGAGAGAGAGTGTGTGTGTGTGTATGGTGGCGAATCCGCACACCTTTACATAAGCAGAAAAAAAATTCAAGGAACAAACATATACCATACTCACAATGAGATGTATCCAAAGCGACACAAAGTATGGCACCAAGATGGAATGTGTTGATTGCTTGCAAAAGATGAATACAATAGGTAGCGTATGGCAAGAAAATGAGAAGGGGACAAGATCGTAGAAGGCATAATGGAGAGATGGGAGTTGATGGCGAGGAATATCATGAGTGTGTCCACCCTTCTTCTTCTTGAAATTATGACTTCAACCCTTAATTACAAGTGGTGTGGAGGTGTGGTGTTCATCTTTTGTGCATGGTGATGGTGATGATGATGGTGTTGTGATTATGTGATTAGGGTTCATGCTACAAGCATGTAGCACAAGAGTGTGTATGGATAGGTGTGTGTGTGTGTTTTTTTTTTTTTTTAAAGTGAGCTCTCATGGACTCCTTATATAGGGAAGGAGGGAAGGTTTTAGCAATATTTCTAATTGAGGTGAGTGTCCCACTCTGGTGACTAAGAAAATGGGGTGCATGTGACTGTGGCTCCCATCTTGTCTCCTCATTATTTCAAATATCAGAGTCAATAGAGAGAGAAGAAGAGAGAATGTGGGTAGGATGTAGAGGATAGGAGATATTTACAATAGTCTAGCTTTGGCTAGACATAAGCTTATTAGGGAGAGAAGAGAGAGGTAAGAAAATTATAAGAGAGGTTGTCGAAGGTGGATAATTGTTGATGAGGATGGATCCTCCAAAAATGGTGATAGAATCACTCTAGACTTTCCAAGACCTCATTAAAAGATCCTTGTCTCTTGTAATCATGCTTGAAGACTTGTAGAACCATAGCCATTCTAGAGGGAAGAAAACTAGGGATGGCCTGTGTCACCATTACATGAGAAAACTGGGGTCCACTACAAAAATCATAGCTCCGCGTTCATAACTTCAAAAATTCTTAAAAAAAATTGAGCTAAAAGTTGAGATCACGAGCTACATCTTTCATGTTGAACGCTCCTTCAGATTCGGGGTTCTTCTTTACTTACAAAATTCAGCCAAATAATGTATTATTTGTGGCTGCAAAAGTCTTTTGGTAGTCCCCTTTGAGTGGACTTCTCTCTTGCCTTCAAGTGTAAGCTCCTTCATGTGTATGAAAACATGACCTAGAGTTTTGAAAAGATTGGCAATCATCTAGATGGAGGTATTATTGAAATTTGAAAGTGGGGTTGAGGTTTGAAAATCAAAACTAGTGAATGAAATATTTGGTAGGGTGGAATAATATACATACATGAAAAATATATTTAAAAATACTAAAATATATAATGTAATTTAGAATATATATATTTAATATTTAAGGTCAAAAGAGAGATCAACAAAGAAAGCTTACTTATTTATGCTTCATCGTGATTGATTAGCATAAGTCTTATTTATTTAATAAAAGCTAAAACGTTTGTGAAAAAGGAAGAAAAAATAAAAAGTAGCTTATATAATAGGAAATATTTTGGTAAAAGGGCAAAAATATATGGGGGATTCCCATGCATGGA
Organism: Adiantum capillus-veneris; assembly: GCF_014529385.1. Classification (NCBI taxonomy): domain Eukaryota; kingdom Viridiplantae; phylum Streptophyta; class Polypodiopsida; order Polypodiales; family Pteridaceae; genus Adiantum; species Adiantum capillus-veneris. The sequence goes on along the minus strand of NC_140939.1, from coordinate 107,972,634 downwards.
AAAGCTTGCCTCAGCGTAAACAGAAATACCAAGAACTGAAACGGTCTTTAAGAGAGATATGGACTATTGAAGAAGATAGTGATGGTAAAGGTGAGTCAGAAAAGGGGAACATGAATGTACCATAACACTATCGAAAATTTACTATCCAGGACAGAAAAATCATCATGACACCACCAGTCAGGGAAAGAACCAACCAAGAATCTTACGATGGGCCAGAAAATGCAAAAAGGATAGACCTTGCAGAACCAGGTGAAAAGACTCAGCCGGTCTATATAGCCAACGATTTAGAGCCTGAAGAAGAAGAACGTTTAACACAACTCCTCAAGAAGTATAAAGATGTGTTTGCATGGTCGTATAAAGACCTCAAGGGAGTTGATCCATCGATATGCCAACATACAATTCCTTTGAAATCAGATGCAAAACCTATCAAACAACGTCCTTATACATATAATGACACATTTGCTAAACGAATCAAAGAAGAGATTGATAAACTGATGGAAGCTGAATTCATCTATGAAATCGAACATACAGATTGGCTGTCACCCATTGTGGTAGTTTCCAAAAATAATGGAAAACTGTGAGTGTGTGTAAACCTCAAAAAGGTAAATGCGGCCACCATAAGGGATAATTATCCCTTGCCAATCACAGAACATGTACTTGAGCGGGTGGCTAGGAAACGGGCTTATTCCTTTCTGGATGGGTTTTCAGGATACAACCAACTGGCAATAGCAAGGGAGGATCAACACAAAATAGTGTTTGCCAAAAAATGGGAAATTTATGCGTATCGAGTTATGCCTTTTGGCTTAACTAATGCCCCAGCTACCTTCCAAAGCTTAATGACTCACGCATTCAAAGAATACCTAATAATATTCTTAGAAATTTACATGGATGATCTTTGTATACACTCTCTTCTACGAGAGGAACATATCGACCATTTGCAAAAGGTCTTTGAAAAATGCAGGACATATCGAATCTGTCTTAACCCCGAAAAGTGTGTATTCATGGTTAAGCAAAGCTGCATCTTAGGACACATTGTCTCAAGAAATGGCATAACAACTGACCTAAACAAAGTCAAAGTCATTGTAGAACTACCCAGGCCTACTAATGCGAAACAAGTGCAATCCTTCATGGGACACTGCGGATATTATCGAAGATTCATATACATGTACGCGGTTATCGCACAACCTCTGTATCGTTTGCTAGTCAATTTTGATTGGACCGAGGAGTGTGAAACTTCATTCCAAAAGTTGAAGGACAACCTTATATCAGCACCTATACTGAAGGCACCAGATTGGGAAAAGATATTCCATGTTCACATTGATGCTTCTGCATATGCCATTGGAAGTATTCTGGCTCAACCTGGAGACGGAACAATGGATTTTCCAGTTTGCTAACAGTGCGGAAAAGAACTACACAACCACCGAGCGGGAAGGGTTAGGAATGATTTATGCTGTAAAGAAATTTTGGCATTATTTTCTTGCAAATAAATTTGTGTTCTTCACAGATCATCAAGATCTTTTGTATCTGGTAAATAAACCATGCAATACAGGGAGAATTGTACGCTGGTTTATTATATTGCTAGAGTTTGACTTCACAGTGGTGGTCAAAAAGGGTAAACCCATCTACGAGCGGATCATCTTTCAATGATACACAATGGGGAAGCTCCTGAAGGAGTAGATGATGGCATACCAGATGCTTATCTTTTCAACATTGAAATGGTACCCAAATGGTCTCAGGAAATTGTTAGCATTCTTTCCTTTGGAAGTGGGTTTGATAACACGGAATACAGATCCAAAAAGCAAATAATTCGACAAACAAAAAACTTCCAGTTGATAGCAGGAAGGTTGTATCATCTTGGATCGGACCAAATCCTACGATTATGTATAAATCTGGAAGAATTCGAGTGCTACCTTGACGAAGCACATGTTCAGGATTGTGCATTTCATTGTTCAACAGTGAAAACACACCAGAGACTGAAACAGTTAGGGGTTTATTGGCCAACTATGTATGCGGACTCACATTCTTATGTTACCAATTGTACTATATGTAGTGCCAAACGACCAGTGGATCACGCGACATTGTTTCAGGTAAACATTGCACCTGCATGGAGTCAATATATCATTGATTTCTTAACCACCAGGATGTTCCCTGAGAACATCACAAGAGCACGGAAAAAAGCTATAGAGCTGGAAGCTCGTGACTTTCAGTTCATTGGGAACCAACTGTATAAGCGAGGAAAGGACAATCAACTTAGAATCTGTGCAAGTGAAAGCGAATACCTGCTGATTCTAGAACATGCACATAGCGGAATAAGTGGAGGCCATTTTTCGGGCGATAAGACGGTAAAAATTGTCTTAACCGCAGGTATATGGTGGCCTACATTGCACATGGATGATGAAGAGTTTGTAAAGCGTTGTGATGCATGTCAGCGCACCAAGGTGCCAATAAAAAGAGATAAGATGCCACTACGGCCAATGATGGGAGCAAGAGCATTTGCAAAATGGGGCATTGATTTTGTGGGACCTATCTCACCCCCTGCATATCGCACCCATACCCAATATATCATTGTGGCTACGGACTATCTCACAAAATGGGTCGAAGCCAAGGCAACGCAAAAAGCAGATACCCGCACCACTGCACAATTTTTGTATGAGAATGTTTTCGTACGATACGGGTTGCCAATAGAAATTTTCAGTGATCGTGGAACACGTTTTCTTAATGAAGTCATTGAATATCTGCTAGAGGAATTCATGGTCATACATAGGAAATCTGCTCCATACCATCCACAGGCCAATGGACAAGCTGAGGCCACAAATAAAACACTATGCACGGTTCTCACTAAAATAGTGTCAGAATCAAGAACAGATTGGGATCAGTAGCTACACTCAACACTATGGGCATACAGAGTATCTTACAAAACATCGATAGGAACAACACCGTACAACATGGTGTTTGGCCTAAATGATATACTACCCATAGAGTTTTTAATTCCAACTCTACGAGTAGCAAAACGCTTAGAATGGAAAGGGCATGAGCTCTCTTCAAGAATAGATGATCTTGAAAAGCTAGATGAACTACGCTTGAGAGCTATAGCTTCAATCTATGCTAAAAAGAGAAGACAAAAAGAATTCTTTGACAAACATGTGTGCACTAAAGAGTTCAAAACAGGTGATTACGTACTTGTTTATACTTTGAAGCAACATGCCAAGAAACTTAAAAAGCGAGGGATGGGACCATTTGTGAATAGTGATCTATCACAAAGTGGAGTTGTCAAGCTTGCTACATTAGCAGGTGAAGAAATGTAAAACTGGATTAAAGGATGTCGACTGAAGAAATATCATCTACCACTCACATAGGAGATGCTCCAACAAATTCATCAAGGAAAACAAAGAATGAAGGAAAAATAGTGAGTACGAGAGGAAGCTCAAGCAGAAGCAAAAGAACACATTGCAAAACGATGACTTCTGCGACAACAACAACAAAGTGGAGCACCATTGCGGATCAATGCCATTCGACTGACGAAGTTAGATGAAGACATAGTGGAGCCAATAATTGCGGTCAAAGTGGGCAACAATCAAGTTAAATCGATAGCATTGCTTGATTCTGGAGCTCAAGCGAATTTGATCTCTTACGGATTATACCAACAACTCAAATCCACAGGTCAACTTCATCCTACTCCTCAAGTGTTGCAAAGTAGTACATCACACCCGTTGAAAACATTGGGATGGACTATATTGCATGTACAGATACATCAATCTATTTACCCACACAAATTCTATGTGGTGGAGGATGAAAGCACACAACACCCAATGATGTTGGGACAACCGTGACAAAAAGAGTACAATGTGCAGATAGATTGGAATGCAAAGGTAGTCAAAATTCAGCATGCACATGAACAAAGGTGATAGCCTTTGCTCAGTAATACCAGAATAATCAGTTGCAAGCCATGTACTCACTGGAAAAAGAGCCAAAAGCAAAAATGCCACCAAAGAACAACATGATACCCGAGACCAACAATTAGGTAAAGTCCAACCATGCTAATTACAGACATATGAAGTCACTGGCGGCAATGCAAAGTTCTAGGTTACCAAAACAACAGAAGCAAGTATGGATGCGGAAGGATAGAAATGACATGGCATACAAACAACAATGCAACAAAAGAATTCCAATGAAGCAGATGGTTCAACCAAAAACCAAGGGTATAAAACAAATATGGATCCCAAAAAAAATGCTCAGCCATAACCCAAATGTCACTCGCATTTGGATACCAAAACAAAAGCAAAATAAACTCCCTTCAGTACAAGCAACATCGGAAGGCAGACAGCTGCATTTGAAAAAGGAAAACCGACTTATGTGGATGCCAATCAACAACAAACCAGTGGCAACCAAGGAAGTACCAAAACATCTACAAAAACCAGCAGAAACAAAATACCAATGGAAAGCAAAGGCAATACGGCCCATAGCCATTCCGGCCAAGCCAATCCTCTCCATAGAAACAGCTACGGCTATATCAACAGTGTCAGCAAAGAAATTGCCTTTTGCAAAAAAGACAATTCAACAAAGAGCAGTAGAGCTATAGCTGTTACTTGCAAAGAAAATAGGAAACCTCGACAGCGAATGCCAATAAGCATCTTGCTTATTCCCTTCTCTTGCACAGCATTAATTTTTCCATGCATTGACCGAGTATGCATAAAATAGGGCCACATTAATCGGCCAAGCATTAGCACAACTTTTTCAACCTATGCACGGCACATACTCCAAGGCGATACCTTGTCGTCCGGGAGGACTCCGATTAGGAAGGGGGGAGGCATTCTCAATGCGGACCCAATGAATGTGAAAAGAGCAAAAAAGGGCATGTCTTTCGACTATTTTGAAGGGTTTTGGTTTGATTGCAGAATTTTTTGGACTAACCCAAGTACATATGCCCTTATACAGCAGGAAATCTACAGATATATGAGGCCAAATGCCAAATTAGGCCTCTAGGTGTGTGTGTGTGTGTATATATATGTAACAGTAGCTATTTTTCAGAAAAAATATTAGGAAAATGGAGAAATCCGGCCAAAAAAGTTGCATGTGAGTGTACATAGTGTTTTGCGGTGTTGTTTTTGAGTTATTGTGATTTTTGGAAATTTATGGGGTTCATTTTGCTATTTTCCTTTTAATTTTACTAATTATCGATAGAAAAACTTCAGAATTACAAAAAGCAGGTAAAATATGATCATAATGAAAAACAAAAAATATAAGGATGATCAGCAACTATAGGCCAACCTATGGTACGATGGAGGTGTAATTATGAGGTATGTAGCCGGAAGCGTGTTTTGGCCTGATTTTGACCGAAACGTCAAATTTCTCGGAAACTAGGCAAATGGAGTCCAAATCAGGAACTTTTCGATTCTAAACCGCATTTCGCGAGAAGATGGGAGCACATGTCAAATTTCATCAAGAGTGGTCCGGGGACCCCCAATATAAGAAACTTTCACTCCATTTAAAGCTCATTTCTACTATTCACAGTTGACAGAGACCTCCAGCCACCTAGAGCGCTCCGACCTTCGACGGCTTTGTACGATGCGCACGGGATACTAGACAGCGCCAAATATGAGAGGTGAGCTCATTACCATGCACTCTTGCTATTCATTGTTTACTTTGTCGCGAAAAACTCTCAGAAACAGCAATAGGGCAATGCGCGAAGAGAGAGAAAAGTAGCCATAACTCGACAACCACTAACCTGGTAGCTACAAGACATGTTAGGGGGTTAACCCTAGAGTAGAAGAACATATCTATGACCCCAAATTCTAGATTAGGTCAGCTAAAAAAACCCTAATTTCTCAGGCCTCCTATAACCCGATCCGGAAAAAAGTTGTCAGAACGGAGTGAAATTTCACAAGGAGATACCTTGTAGCATAGCCTGAGGGCCTGTGAAGTTTCTCCAAATTCCGATCACAAAAAAATGGCCTTAATACAAGAAACGGCTTCGAGCTTGCAAAGTGTCATTTGGTTCATACGGGCAAACGAAGCGACCGATTGCCCTGAAACTTCACTAGCAGCATCGGCATACCACCAACCATCTGTGCTTAAGGCCAAAAGTGTAAAAAAGTGGCTATCTATCATCGCCAATCAAAAAGACTCTTTAAGAGAGACAAATCGCCAAAAGGGGTGTTGGAGAACCCAAATGCGGCAACAACCACACGAAAAGGTTCTTACTCACTTCCCCAAGCTAGGAAATTGATATTCAGCAAGAATAATGGTGGGAAGATGGCTCAAGGACCAAGCAACAACTTCGAGGACCGAAAAGGCAAAGGGAAGTTTCTATGCTCAAGTAATGACTTTTAAAGTTGAAATCAAGTATTTAGGGCTTAGGGCACAATCACCATGCAAGTCAGGATTCAAAAAATCACATTTTTGCAACAGTAGTCTTTATACGCATATAAAGACTCACTGCCAATTTCACAAGGAGTTCATCACAAACTGATTCATATTGCCATAGTACATACTCTAAGCATAGGACCTACCAAGTTTGACTGGGTTTGGAGCTAGTTGGAGCATCTAATGCCAAAAAAAACGCAAGGTTTAGGCCTAAACTCAAACTATAACCGAAACACTAACAAACTTGCTCCAAATCCAACCAAACTTGATCCAAGCACTATACAATGCATTAGCAGCAAAATACATTGAAAACAGTAAAAAAAATCCATATGTAGTCTTTATACGCGTATAATGACTTTATCTTCTTCTGGAGGTCAAACTCATCATTTTTTGTTTTCATCTTATCCAATATCATGAATACATGCCAAATATCCAATTTGGACCAATTTGAATAAGTTTATGACTAGTGGGATCAAAAGAGTGAAAAAAGAATGCCAAAACCACAGATTGAACCCCAGCCTCAGTGACAAACCTCAAAAGTCAAATTTGGAATGATCAAAGGGCTAACCATGCCATGGGGACCTCACAGATCAAGTTCAACCTCATTTTGACCATCTAGACTTTATACGCGTATAAAGACTACAGAGGCAAAATTGAAGGAGTTGTTAACATTTTTCACATTTCAAGGTTGTAACACAATTTTTATAGCTCAGAACCCAAGTTCTACCACATTCAATAGCCTCATGACCACTCCAACCCCACTCACAAGGGTCAACACACTAGATCTCAAATTCATGGTTTAAAGCAGCTGATGTCTAACCCAAATCAGGTTTTGGTGCAAAGGGAGTGTGTAGGACGGGAGCGACTCACACACCCATGAAGTGCATGCAAACACTACCTAGATCAACATAATGTCAATCGAGGACACACATGACATGATAGGCACACGGAGGAAATCTCTTTAGCTTGTCAGGCTGAGACCATCCTACACATACAACACTCTGGAAGGCCAACTAAACCACAATCAAGAACCTCACTGCTCTCAACTACACCACCTAGCCACATACACACATACGGAAGGTAACTCACCTAATCATGCCAGATTTGTATGAAACTTAAGGAACACCATCCCCTCACTAGGATACACTTGTCCCTAAGCTTCTACACTCAAAACCCTCACTCTAAACCCATCTGCGGAAAACGCGTAGGATGATAGAACAGAATTTTGAAAGTGCTCGAAATTGAAATTTATGAGTACCTATGCGTAGCTTATGTCGCCACGATTCTATAGACTACTAGCACGCAAAAAACAGACATCGTTTGATACACTTACGGCCACAAATAGCTCGTAGATGCATCGGCGTGTGCGCTTCGTCTCGCATGGAATGCTTGGCGTGGTCGCGTAGCTCTCCTCGAGCCTACAGCAATGGTGCAGTCGGATCTCCAATGTGTTGAGCGAGCCGGGCGTAGCAAGAGAATGAAGCTCACACTCACTCTCTTTCTCTCTCACACACAGTAGACGGCAGCGCTAAAGTTTGATTATGATAAAAGTCTCTTTACAAAATGACCTAGGTACCTTATATACTAAGGCTACCTTAGGTTTAACCAAAAATGGGGTTGAAAGGGTCAAATGGCTTTGTATTTACAATCTGGAAGTGCCATTCCACCCCGGCTTCTCAAACTAGAATAACTACTCATTACAAATGACCTTTATAGCCATAATCCGCAGCATTTCATAACTTGTAAAAGATAAGACTTTGGTATGAAACTTGAGTTACGTTGTGTTGTTGACCCAGCAGTCAACAGAGTGTAAGCCTAGCCAAAGTCTATCCATGGTATCAAATTAGATGAAATTTGCCAACTTAGACTTTATACGCGTATAATGTCTCTCATGCCAAATTTGACATCCTATCTTAAGCTTCACTTATCCCAAGCCTTTGCTCCTATCTCAGAGGAATTCCCACCAAGTTTCATCCTCAGAAATCCTCTTAATGATTGTCATTCAACAAAAAGCCCACAAAAAGCCTGAAATCAGAAAAAGGGTCAAAACTTGTTCAAATGACATCCAAATCGGAATCCAGGCATATACATGTGACCTACCAGCCAAGGGCTATGCACACATTCAAAATCACCACCATCTGTTCACATAGACTTTATACGCGTATAAAGTCTCATTGCACTATTCTGAGCATGATTTGCACTTTTTACAACATGCATAGCACCCCTAGGCCCTAAATATCTTGTGTTTCAATTTTGAAGTTATATGGATGCAAGAAGCTGATATTATGCTAGATTTTAACAGGCTCACTAACTTTGACATTCTGAGTACACCAAGATCAATGGAGTCAAGCCGATCACCGGCAAAAAAGAAAAGGATGTCCCTGAAGGACATCATTGCAAAGACCGAGCCGTACACCATACCTCGAGAATCACTAAAGCCTGCAAAAGCATGGATAGATGACGGAACACTTGAGGATGAAGGGATCTCAATATACCAAGGCACTTTCAGAGATCCTCAAGGGAACACGGTTGATATCCCTATGAACCAAAGAGAAATCATTGATTCTGCAAACAAAGAAGCTCTGCTAACTCAGCTAGAAAGGGCAGACTTGCACAATTTCTTCACTGCAGAGCCAACAGGTGTGGATCTACAAAGAGTTTATGAGCTCACAAGCACAATTCAGAAGGATGGCAAGGCTGTGATCACCAACTTGGACAACCAAAAAGTCGAGGTGCTGATTACACCATAGGTGATAGCAGATGCCCTAATTATGGGCAATGAAGGGAATTCTGTCAGGGAAAGAAGAGAAACTTTAGAAGTTTATCACCAAAAGAAGAAGCCAAATCAGACCTGGGAAGACATGGTGGACCCAAGAGCAGCCAGAATCTGCAAGCTGTACAATCAGTATTTCCATTTATGCAGCAAAAGACCTCAGAAATATACGGCACCACCACATGCCGTTGCCACGACAGTGACATGGGCCATCCGAAGCAATGTGCCTAAAGCGGTAAACTATGCACAGTATTTGCATGAACAAATAGTACAAATGGGGACAGAGAAGGCAAGATACATCGGCGGGGGAGAGGTCTTAACCAAGATAGCATACGAAGCTATTGGAGCCAGAGGAAAATGGCATGCACCCCCATCACAGAATGAGTGGCTGAGAGAGGAGGAGGATGTAGAGGAAGAGCCACCTGTAGCACCACCCATTCAGATTGCGACCAGATTCCGAAAGAGATTAGAAACAGTACATGAAGAGGAAGCGGAACAACCTCCACGAAAGAAAGGCAAAGCAATTATGACCAAGGAGCCAAAGCCCAAGGAGACCACTAGCCAAAAAGCGGCAAGGATAGAACGGCTAATTGATCAATTTAGAGCCGAAAGAGCCTTGAAGGGAGATTTTGAAGAATACTGGGTGCCAGATCCAGCAAGAGTCGGGGGCAGCTCATCCCGACCACTCGAAGATCAATTTGATCATTATATTAAAGCATATGAAGAGTCGGAAAGAGTGATAGAGCAACAATCTCTAGAGCCTTTCACTTCAGATGAAGTGGAGGACATAAAGAAGAGATTGAAGGAAATACCTACTGAAGCAAAAGATGCCCAAGAAGAAAAGAAGGAAAGTGGAAAATCACCCTCTCCAAGGCCACTCTCTCCTTTACCCAGCCCTCAACCTTCAATCACCCCTCCAAAGAGCTCACCAAAAGAGAAGGGAGAGGTGTAGACACCACCAAAGGATAAGGAGGAAGAAGACAGATGCACTTTTCAAGGCCTACTCAATGTAGTCTATTCAGAAGAAGAAGCGGCCAAGGTAGTGTACGGAGTGCCACACCCACCATGGAAGGAAAAGATTTAAGAAAAGCTGCAAGCACAAGCTGCAAAAAGAGCACAGGGGGATAGAAAAGCACGAGAAGAATCTCAAGAGCAACAAGAGCAACATGAAGTGCCGGGAATGGAACAGATTCCCCAGCACTACATTTGGAAACCCTTGGAGTGCCCATATAGGCCTCCTCCATCAGGGGTGATGCTGAGCATGGGGTACCAAGTTCCATTTTCCGGGCCAATTGATCGTCCTACTAGACAGAGCATACTGCAAGATAATGAGAAAGATGTAAGAGACGCGCACCAACTTCTGGAAAGAATCAGGACGCGGTCTCTTACACTATCTGAGGAAAACAGTATGCTCAGAACAAGAGAAGCGAACATGCAAGATGAATATGATCATCTCTTTAAAGACCTTCAAGATGCAAAACTAAGAGTAGATGATGCAGAGCATGAACTTGAAGATGTATCTAGAATTTTGAAAGAAGCTGAAGCGGAACGAGATGGACTAACACTCCAGATGGCAGAGGCCTCCAATGAGGTCCGAAGTGTCACATTTGAAAAAGAAAAGGTGGAAGATGAGTTAGAAGCCACCAGAGATGAGATCATGGAGCTGAAATCCAGATTGGAACTTCAAGACACAACAATCCAAAGGCTACGGGTAACTCCAAGGGCAGCGAGAGGCCGACCGGAAGACACCAGTAGAGAAGTGCAGGCCCTCGAAGATCAAATCAAAGGACTACAGCATTCTCTTAAGTCTGAGCAACGACAAAGGACTCTTTTAGCTAAAGATTTTGTAAGAGAAGAAGAGAAGCTAAAAGCCAACAACTCGCGGAGCTTCAAGAATTGATGGTCAACAATGCAGCTACAGCTACTCAAAGGGAAGTAGATGTACAAAGACAGTTGCAAGAGCTCCAAGCAGGACCGAGCACGGGGGAGACAGAGGTGAGTGCTCAGACAGAGCACATGCAAATACCAGAAGGGGCTGAAGACCCTATGCCTATTGAGGAAGAGATGCAGCAGAAAGAGGAAAAGGGACAGGCTCTAAGAGCCTGAAGAGGAGGCCCGATTGCAGCATCTGATAGAACAAACTACAGCAGAAGATCACAAATCCGCCATAGAATGGGAAAAAAGAATTATCCACTCATTGGGTGCTCAAGGGATCGCCACATCAGTCTTAAGAGAAGAGTGGATGCAGCCAACACTTCCATATCCTCTTTTAAAATACGAAGTCGAAGCAACCAAAAAGAGAATTCAAGCCAAAGGAACAGTAGCCATATACAAAGGAGATCTACAAAGCAATGCAGATGTGAAAAGAATTGTAGATTCTCAACCCAAATGGAGAAAAACCTGGCTCATCAAATATCCGACATATTTGAAGAATTTGGTGGAAGCACCTAAGGCTATAAGGGATGATTGTGCCTACTACCCAGTGCCACGTGTCAGATCATGGGCCAATCATCTCAGATTATTGAGAACACACGCAACATGGCTAAATTACCCAGCATTGCCACCACCTAGTGCAGGAGAGAGAATAAGTGCAGCCTATATGGTGAAAACCCTAAAGGGCGCCATTAGGATATTCACTGGCTCTCCTGACCTAGCGTGCATGATGCTAAGAAAAATATGCAAAACCTTACTGGCCTGTTTTGAAGTGTTCACGCCCTCCAAAGCTACTGACTCAAGTCTACTATCAACGGGCGACACATACGCCAAGATGGTCCACGACCTCTCAAAGCAGCCATCACTTGAAGTGTTGCATCTACTCTATCAGAGAGTTATTTTTTTGCCGAGCTATCATATGCAGGCATTCGAAGAGGCGTTTTATACAGGATTTTTCACTTACGAGAGCAAGATCTTCGGCCCTACTATCACTCTGGGAAATGTAAGATATGAATCTTATCTCAAATTGATAAAGCCACCAGGCTTCCATTAGCAGCGGGCATAAGAAGATGGCCCAGGCGGCAAGTCAAGCAGACAAAGATCATGTCAGGGACGACCTGAACGTGGAAGGGGGGAGTGTTGACCTGCAAATCAACCGCATCCAAAATCCCATTTTTCTTGTACTATTTACACAATGAGCTTAAATGTAATTAATTCTTCAGGCTCCAGATCATTTTCGGAACATATGTCATTGTATTTGCTACTCAACAACACCCCTGATAGGAAGTAGAATTCATTTTGATGAGATGACACCTCCAAGGCTGAGGTATAAAAGCCAATCTTTTGTAAACCTAAGGGGTCTTTTTTTCAATCATTTTTGGTGGTTTATCTGAACGTACGGTGACTGCGTACTGTGTGTGAGAGTGAGAGAGGTCTTCTTCCCTTCCCCTTGCATGCTATGACTACTACATTGTGGAAGTGACTATGCCATCGTGTTAGCAACGGCGAGAGCTATGCTTCGACGCCAAGCTTGAGCGGTTTCAGTCTCTTCGCGAAGAGGTCTTCCGTGAGCTTCCGAGTGAGTTTTCTCTCTATCCGTGTGTCCATTTTGTGATTGCTTTATGTCATTGCATTCACGGTGAGTAGAACTACACTTTAGGATTAAACATTCCCAGATTCGATGACCTGTAAATTTCGACCTGTCTTTATACGTGATTTCTGCACCATATGTTTACGGGTTGTGGATTAGGTTAGAAACTTCAGGGAAGTGTCCTCTAGGTGTGTAGAGTAGGATCCTTGAGTTTCGTGACGAATCGACAATGTTTGACCATGTTTCGGTGAACGGAAGTGTTGTAGAAAAGATTGCAGTTCAGTATGATTAGAGTGCTTTAGAATGATTTCCTTTGGTAGTGATTGTCTGGAGAAGGTCGAATAGTTGAGTGACAATCAACTATTTGTTTCCATGCACCTGCGGATCAACTCCGTCCTAGGTTGACAACTTGTTGTTGGCTTGGTTCTCATTGTATTAGCATCTGCGAGCAGTGTTTCTGCACGACAACACCAATACTTGTATTAAATGAAACTGCTATTGCAATCATTTCACATTGAGATATACAGCTACTCACATGAGCCGAGGTGCTTTCCGTTAAATACCATTTTATCAATACTTTGTTACTCAACCTTACTCCAATGTGGTGTGAAAAAGGTAGTACATTTTTTATGTTTTTATGCCTTGTCTAGTCCATTGGTCACATACACACAGATCCGCCAATTTAGGTAGTGTGTAAATGCTTATCTTGGTGTAGATTCGCCAATTTAGGCAACACCATTTATCTGTGAAAATCTGCCAATTTAGGCAGCACATTGACAAATTACAGATCTATTCACAATGGTAAATGCAAATCCGCCGATATAGGCAGCATTAGTGCATATTCGTTGATCTAGGCAGCACGTCTTATTGGTGTAGATTTGTCGGTTAAGGCAACACCGATCACAAAATCATGCTGTAGTGGCTGGCCACCAGTGACCACTGTTAATGGTATGATTTTGTTACCCGAGCAAAATGATGGATATTGGATTTGGATTTGAAATGGGTATATGTTGACAGATATTTGGAATTGCATTGGGAATTGGTATATGATGCTTTTTTGTCGCGATAGTATTTATGGAAGTGAACTTGAGATTGATGAGAATTGATTTATACAATGATGAGTGTGACCAATGATATCCTCATTCATCAGGGTATGACATATACTGATTATTCTAGTGGTATGGGACACTAGAATAGATAGTATGTGGATGACGGTAGGCATAAGAAATGTTGTCTAATTTTATGGATTTTTCTTTTACTATTTGATACAAATTTCTAATGATTATTTTTGACAAGTATTGTTTACAGATTTTTATCTTCGCAATTGAGGATAGTTGCTTTCCAACGGAGAGGTATGTTATGGAATTAATATTTTATTATTTATTGCAACTGTGAGACAGGTGGAAAAGACTCGACCGAGCTAGGCCTACGCGAATGAAAATATATACATTGTACATTTTATTATTCAAGTGCTCTTTTATGAGCTTTGGCTATTTATGACCGGCCGGCCAGTTTGTAACCAGTTTGACCATTCAAGAAATCTATAAAACAAATACTTGCAAGAGGGAAATGGTCACTCTTGAACGGGGGGAGATTGCACCCAGTGTCTATGTATTCTTCTCTCCTTCCTCTCTTCTCTCTCGCCATGTCGTCGTAGCACTCCACTCTAGGAGGTGCGCCTGCACGTGCTATCTTGCTCTCTCTCACTCTCTGTCTCTCTCTTATTGTGTACAGCTCGGAGTATGTGCAAAGATGGTTTCCAAGTATACAGTTTTGTCAATTTATGGCTTGCAATATGTTGTTTTCTCTATTTTGTAGGGCCACTGCACTCCTGTTTGTAGCAGTTGTAGCCTTGAGTAATGCAGATAGCTGAAATTTATTGAGAAGTGTAGACACAATCGATCATTTTGAACACTTCTGGATCTGGAACTATAATTAAGCACATGAAATTTGTTTATGGTTCAGTCGAACTTCTCAGCTTAAATTGGTTTTCTAATGACTTTTTTGGACTTGACTACATATGAAGATAATATAGGTTGTGCTTTGAGTAATACGCATAGCTGAAATTTAATGAGAAGTGTCAAGGCAGTTGATTAAACACATGAAACATGTTTTTGATATGTGCATATGATAGGTAGTATATCAGATGTCTTTTCAAATCTAAAAATTGATCTTGAATATTTCTACATATGAAAGACTAACATTAGTCATGGTTATCAGTTACAAAAAAAACAATTTGAGGGTCTACACTCAAAGTGTCCTTTCAAGGGCAAAGATAAACATCGGCTTTAGATTGTTGTTTTGTGTCACGTTGGTACTTGGAAAATGATAATATTGTTGATGGTCTACATAGTCTATATTGAGTAAGATTTGCTTTTGACATCTGACCCTAGTTATGGACATTTGATTCATGGTTCTTTATAGAATAGATGATTCTTTTGATCCTGAATATGGTGTGATATAAGATGGCATTGGATTAGACTTTTAAAAATAACTAGAGCATAATAAATTTTCATATTTACACAGAGGTAAGCTTTGACTGGAATTTTGAAAAGTTATTCGTTGTACAAAGGAGATGCTACCCAAATTTTCACTTTTTAGAGATCTTTAATACTAGAAACTGGAGTGATACTTATGGTTGCCTCAAGGATCGATTTCCAACAAGGGGAGAGAAGAAATTTGAAGCCCATGGAAAACAAGGATCGAAATGAAGCTAAAGGGAAGAGCAATGCTCAAAACTCTTCCCAAGGCAACACAACACCAACACCAACAACAACAACAACAAGGCCAAGAATAAAGGAGCTTACAAAGGTAAAATTAAGATCTCTTCCAAAGAATTAGAGGCCTTTCATAAAGACAATAAATGCTTTAAGTGGCGGGAGCAAGGACATGGTTATCGTTCTTGCCCCAAAATAAATGTACTCAATGACACTCCTAGAGCTTCCATGGTTGAAGCTCCAAAAGAGGATACTCATTGCAAAGGCTCATCACTCTCCTATGCTTGGGGAAAAGTAAGGGAGCATGATGCCTTCATCTTGTTTGAACCTGGCTCTACTTGCAACTTTATATCAACAGAGTTGGCCACTAAGTTGGGCATTCAAGCTTTCAAGATGGAAGATAATGTAATTGTCGATGGAGCTTTCAATGGATAACAAGCCTCCGTTACTCCCTCCGTCCAAAGCTTTGTTGACAAAGAAGACTTTTTTATCTCTCCTCTCCAACATGAGGATGTTATCCTAGGGGCACCATGGTTCAACTGCATGGCTGACAACATGAAATTCCCTAAAAGGAGAATCTACTTCACCTACAGGGAAAAGAGTATGTACATAGATGCTAATGAGTCGGGGAGCACCATATCCCTGGTAAATACGCTTGCTTTTGACAAGTCAATAAAAAGCTTTATTTTTGCGTATATGATTTTTGTTAGAGAATATGTAAATGATTCTAATGTTTTCACAAGTAGCAATAAAGGGAATCAAGAGGAATTAGAGTTGTCTAATTTTGTAAATGGATTCCAAGATGTTTTCATTGATGACAACCCTCGTGAGCTACCTCCAAAACGAGGGGATGATGACCATGCAATAGAGCTTCTACTAGGAAGCTCACCGCCTAATAAACCTCCTTATTGAGTTTCACAAGCTCAACAAGAGAGGAGATCATGAGGCAAGTGCATGAATTGGTGGAAAAAGGGATGGTGAGGCCTAGATCCTCTCCATTCTGTTCACCAATACTTTTAGTGAAAAAGAAAGATGGCACATATCACATGTGTGTCAACTATAGAGCACTAAGTAGGATCACTATAAATAAATAAAAAAATTCGTGCCGGTGGTAGAAGATCTATTTGATAAGTTACAAGTTTTGGCCTGACAAATGCTCTAGCCGCATTCAAACCCACGATGGAAAAAAATCTTCAGGCCACTCAAATTCACTTGAGGAGTGTAAGTGACACCTCCAAGACCATTACATGACTTAACAAAGAAGAACGTTAAGTATTCATGGACTGCTAAGGAGCAAAATGCTTTTGACAAGCTCAAAGAGAATCTTACGTCTCAACTAGTCCTCATGCTTCCGAATCTCTCAAAGCCATTTCAGGTCCAATGTGATGCTTGTGGTGATTGCCCTGGAGCAGTCTTGCTTCCAAAAGGGCATGCCATAGCATATGAGAGTCGAAGGCTTAATACGAATGACCGGGTCTTGGCATTTATGAGAAAGAGCTTTTAGCTGTCCTACATGCCCTAGACACACGGAAGCACTATTTATTGGGGACTTTATTCATTTTACAAACAGACCACCAAAGTCTCAAGTACTTCATGACGCAAACCAAGCTTTTCGACAAACAAATGAGGTGGGAAAATTTTCTTTCGCAATTTGAATTTCATATTGCTCACATTGTTAGCAAGCACAATCAAGTGGTTAATGCAATTTCACAATGGCCAAGGGTAAATGTGGTGTCTATAGCAACTCACAATGATCTATCTTTAATGATAAATGAGTATGCTATTGATTGAGACTTTAAGTAGGTAATTATAGCCTTTGCATTAGCGAAGAAAAAAAACCATTCACCTTGAAGAATGGTTATCTTCCAAACGGCAATAGGCTATGTATTACTCATCCATACAATAAGAAAGTCATGTATGAATCTCATCCTTATACGAGGCAAAGAGGGATTCCATAATCTACTCAAAGGAGTAGAAATGTATTTTTGTTAGTCTACCATGAAAAGTAAACATATAAAAGTATGTTTCAAAATGCATGGTATACCAAAAATTGAAATTTGTTCGAGGGAAGCAACTTGGGTTGTTTCAATCAACAAGCTCAGCAAGAAAACACACTCTATGCCTATCAAAAAGACTATTAAGGCACATCAAAAGTCAAAAGCAAGCTTACAAACTGCATTTTAAAAGGTTGTCCTAGACTACTTTGTTGTAGGTACCGTTCTAAAATGCTATATGCAAATAAGGTGAACTCAATGAGCAGCAAATCAAAACGTGCAACACTCACCAATTTTCTTGCATGTGAAAACCAACGAGTGGATCAATCACTAGGCAATTTTTACCGAGTTTATTAGAAAACTTCTCAAAACCTATTGTAGAGGTGGTGGTGAAAAGCGATCAGCATGCCTTGCTTGATAAAATCAAGCTTTAGGGTTTTGCACACACTCTCAAAAGGCTGCACATTTCAACAATAGCTTAATCAAATAAAAGCAAGCACAACTCTTGCTTCTACACTTGATAGTGAATTCTTGCACGTGCTCGACAATAGTTTTTGTCCTCAAGATTATTTGCAGATATACATATGGCATCCAAATTTGACAAGTTTGAGACATTACAATCTAGATTGATACACTTCAAGGGAAACAAGGTTGGATTGGTCTCTTTTAACTCGTTTTGGGTTTTCTAGCAGTATTGTTCAGTCTAATTGTCTTGGCCAATAGTCACGTTTTGTCATTTCTTTATGTTGTCATAGGTCTATAATGGTTTTTTTTTTGGTCAGTTATTGTCATGCAAAAATTTTGTATGGGTTATAGGCACTGCCACGAATGGAAGTGTTTGAGTTATTCTTGTCTCACTCTGATAGTAGTTGTTTCAGGGAAGTGCACACACATGCACCTATCTTGTTGTCAAGGGGGGGGCTTCTACTCATAGTTACAGGTGATTGAACTCTACCATGGTCTACACCAAGTCCTTTGTCAGTGGTTTGGGCTTGGGCTTGAGGGGAGGAGGTGTTGGGTTTCAAGCCCCAGTCTCGTCACACACGAGAACACTCTCTTGTCGGCATGTAGTTACACACCAGTTCTACGTTCAATTTGCATGAGAAGGCTCAAGTTTATATATGTAGACCTTTCAAATTATCAATATAGTGTGTTGTTTTTATTTGTGTCAAATCTCTCTCTCTCTCTCTCTCTCTCTCTCTCTCTCTCTCTCTCTCTCTCTCTCTCTCTCTCTCTCTTCCTGTTCTGCACACTCCCAAGCAACCATGGGAGCTTCTCACCATTATCATCCACCCTAGTTGCATCTCCTACACCACTTGAATTATTCACATTCTAAAAAGCTTAAAAACACACCATAGAGAAAAAGAAGCCACTTAGATCAGTAAAACTTCTTCATACAGGAGATGTTTTTTCTATAGATTTTCAAGGGTCAATCCATTTCATGAAGCTTGAGGATATGAAAACAAGTGAACGTCAACATGTAATTAATGTTCAAAAGGACATGAGGAAAAATGGTATTTATAGAGGATAATGTTTTTATTTCAAGTTTCTTAGTTTAGGTTTCTTTTGTAGATACTATGTACACGCTTGAGGATATAATGGGCTCTAATATGCAAGATAGAAGCCAAGCTGTGGAAGTTTGATCATTTGAAAGGTATGAAGTGATTGAGGCTTTCAAAAATGAGAAGGGTTTTCATGTCAATGAAGAACTGTACGTATGGGTAGATATGAAGTAAAGACCTATGGAAAAGAAAGTAAGACTAGTAGCCTTACCTTTATTATCATACACTCAACAATCAAAAGGAGCAACCGATTGAAAGTCTTGCACCGTCAATTCCACCAAGTAATGATGAATTTCATAGACTTCACATAATTGGTGTAGTTGAGCAGGATATAGATGTTTTGGCCAGCAAGAGAGGACGGGGATAAAGGGAGACACAGAGAGAATAGGAAACCAAATCTCATAAAGGCAAACAGAAGGTGTATGAAGGCAAAGAGAATCCAGATACTAGCACGTTAGGAAGGCATCACAGAATCAAACAAACGGATTTCTAGCTTCAGCGCGGTCATCCTAAATATTACCTAGTGAGTGATGTTAAAAGTCCAAAGGCTAATATTTCATGAAACTATAGTAGCATTGAATCACAAGTTGAGGAGGCAATGTTCTACTAGTGTGCAATACTAGGCTTCCACTTAAAGTCATGCTTTTTCTTATGGTTATAGTGTTGGGTATATTTACAGCAATGGTAATGGTTACGATTATCATGGTTTTGATTTATGGTTATGGTTATTTTGTGTTTCATATTTATGGTCATTTGTTTAACACTTCTTTACTATTTATGATTCAATACCAATATATCTTAACACAAAGTGCGATTACTTTTGCATTCTTCTTTTGGCCAAAGAGGTTTGGCCTTTATTACTGCACACATGCAAGAATAAATGACACTCCTCTCTCCTCAAGAAAAAATTACAAGCATTGGTATGGGCATTTGTACAAGCATCTATATATGCGTCTGTACCCGCATCTATATATACATCTATATGGGCGTCTATATAAGCGTCGATATATGCGTCTGAATAGACGTTGTTATAGGCATCAATATACGCATCGATATGTAAAACTATTATACTGATGCCTATTCGTACGATATGAGTCCGACGCGTATACCAATGTCTATACCGACTTCTAAATTTTGTTGATCCCATTTATTTGCGTTGGTATAAAGTCGACTTTAACGTGATGTGTTGTAGTGTTTCTTGCACTAAAAGAGGAGAAATTGAGAATCGCTTCTATTACTGTGGAATAACAAATGGGAAAGGAAGAGACAATTGCATTGTTGATAATAGGGGCGGCAATAGGTGTGGCAATGGTTTGTTAGAAATATATGTGGTTATAGTCGTGGATATATATCTAGGACTATTGCCGCATCTATTATTGTGGATATTACCACTACACGGCTATCCAAAAATAAAGGTGCTCATTTGAGCAATCCAATTTTGGGTGGCCCAAATGAGCACCTTTATTTTTTACCTACATAAAACATATGAAACGTCAATTGTTTTTTTTAAAAGTGTAAACAAAAAAATAAACAATAGAATTTGAATACAACTCACCTTGACAATTTAAAGTCCAAAAGACCAACTATGTAAAAAAGTTACAAATAAGATTGAATGTAGAAGGCTAAGACAGTCCCAGCAGGCGAGAATTGTCTCTTGGAAAGCCAAACAGTGGATCAGTCACACATCAATAATTACCATGATAGTTACTACAGTAACTTTTGGAAGGCTATAAATAGGACCCATTACATTGTAATTGGGATCTTGCTTCTTAGTTCTCTTGGCTTTAGCTTTCAAGTATTTCCGAGCTACAATCTCTTTGCCTTTAACTTCACCTTGTAATCATTATTGTTGTAATCATTTGAGCTTCAACCTGCTACACCTTGTACTAGTTGCTAATAAACTATGAGCCTGAACCTGCAAACACTTTTCTAGTTGTTCAGTATGTCTCTCATTTTAGTATACTGTTTTAGTTCAGATAAGTAATTCAGTCTTGTCTCCGTTCTCTATTCCAGTTTCACTAGCTAAACTGACGACTTACCAGAAGCTTTCAATTCTAACACTGGAATCAGCTATTCCTGAGGAATCAGAACGAGACTCTAATCCTAAGAAGGACACGGTGACTGAGACTGAGGCTCAGGAGGAGCACAGTCATGCTGATGAGACCAAGGACTCTCAGCACTCCAGTCCGTCCGGAAGGAGAAGGGCTGAGCGGGAAGAACGCAAGGCTAGGAGTTCTCGGACCACACATAGGGATGTTGGGGCCAAAGGCAGCAAGGGTAGTCATCATAGTTCCAGTAGAAAAGCGAGAGAAGAGACAGCAACTGAGACTAACAAAGAAATTGATTGGGATGCCGATACAGACCATTACAAGAAGTCCTCAAGATGGAGTCGGGTTCCTAAGGTCAGAAGAGGCAGAGACAATGTTGACCGGCATGATTATACATCTTCATTGAAAATTTATTTCCCAATGTTCAAAGGTGAGAAGAAAGATGATCCAGATGTTCATATCCAAGCTTTTAAACAGTATGCTGAGTTGAAAAGTATTGATGGAGATGACTAGGGTGAATACTTTCCTCAGACACTAAAGGATGTAGCAAGGAAATGGTACTACCATTACCCAACTTTCCAACTCAGATCATACAAAAAATTGCTCAAAGCTTTCATACTAGAATATTCAGACAACAGAGGTGATGGGGAATCCTCTGCAAACTGGATAAGATAAAGCAAGGAAAATTATCAATCAAAAGTTATGCTGAGAAAATCAAGGAGCTAACCAAGTAGTTGCAGGCTCCACCATCAGAAAAGAGGTTGTAAGCATGGTTTTTAAATGGGTCCCGCAGTAGAAATCTTAGGGAACAAGAGGTGCCCTCACCAACAAAGAAATTCAATGATTCGGTGTAGCGTGCCCTGAAGCTTGAACAGCCGGCAAAGAAGGAGACGAGTCACAAGAAGAGGAGGTCCAGTAGCAGTTCTTCCACTGAGAATTCTGATTCCAGTAAAACCTCCAGTAGCTCTCAAAGCAGCTCAAATGAAAAGAGCAAAGACAAGGCCAAGAAAGGGTCTTGATCCAAAAAGATTGATGAGATGGCCCGACAGATTGCTGAAATCAGCTAGACCAAACAACCAGTTAGAAGAATGGAAACCTGGTGTTCAAAGTGTAAATCTAAAGATCATGTTTTCAATGAATGTCCACAGTGTACCTATTGCAAAGCATATGGTCATTTATGGAACAATTGTGGCATTCGCATTCATCACTTCAAGAAGGGAAAAGATTTGTCTGTAGTGGCATTTACCAATGCTGAACCAGTAAAAGTGGAGACAATCAGTGTACCCCAAGAGGAGAAATCAGGTACCAGTGGTACTGGTATCGATCGCGGTAGGTACCAGGGAGGTGTTGGTCGTGTTCGGGGTCGTGGTAATTTCCATAACCGAAGCCTATACTGTTATACTTGTGGCAAGTATGGGCATTTTGCATCTCGGTGTCCAAAAACACCTACTACTATGGCTACTCGGGTGAAGGCCCCAGAGCCAGTTCCTATATGAGCAGTTACACGCAGCAAGGGGTGGTCATTGAGGAAATTACATATGAGCTGGCAAAACCAGTCAGTCTTGGAAGTAGCAAATGGGCTCAGCAGAGAGAGATGTGGAAGGCAAAGGGTAAAGAAAAGGTAGTTGATGAATGGCAAGAGCAGAGAGAATCGGCGGCTAAGATCACAAAAGATTTAGCCAAGAAGCAGCCAGAGCAACCAGAAAGTTCTGATGCCTGGTTCATTTAAAAGATACCAACCAAGTCTTTTAAGAAAGCACAACCAGATCAGTCAGGGTCTGGGATTCCTGAGACCATGTTGACTGTAGTTCAGGGATTGGTAGAAGAACTGGCAAACAATAAATCAGATACAACTGCAACAGGAAACACTAAAAGAGGCACCAGTGGTACCAGAGCAGAGGAATGGCACTGTGCAAATAGTCTTGATTCTTCGAGTTTTGATAATAACTCTGATCAAGAGAGAGAAGAGATTCATGTCAAGATTTGTGACAAAATTCAAAAACTCACAGTTAAACTAGATGACATTAGAAAAACTTTGTCTAAAGCGGTGAAATTCATTAGACAGTGAAGGAAGGCTGAAGTGGAAGCCAGAACAGTTGACTTGGCTGCCGTCAGAGATGATGAAGTGTCGGTGATCCAGGTAGACTACAAGGTTAGGAAATAGTGGGAGCCACTATCTGGTGTCATACTAGATGGAGGAGCAAGAGTAAATATCCTGAGGGTACACCTTCAGCAAAGAATGGGTATCACAAACCTGAAACCAGCACCTTTCAAAGTTTGAATGGCGGATCATCGAGTGGTGCAGGCAATTGGGATGATAGAGAGTATGCAGATAAGGGTGGGTAAGGAAAAGTTCAAGACCAACTTCTTAGTACTAGATGTGCAAGGCGCATATGGGATGCTACTGGGGCGCCCATGGTTGCGAACAGCACAAGCTATTCACGACTATGCCAATTAGACTCTGACAATACAAGGTGCCAGTAGCAGAATTTAGATTCAGACAAACAACACAGGAGCTGGAGAAAGGAGCTGCGAAGACTAGAAGAGCTTTGCCAGAAGTATAAGGTGAAGAAAATTGAGAGGATGCTGGTGGCAATGAATATTTTTCCACTAGCCAAAATAGATCTAAACGCAGTATTATTGGACAAAGATCAGGCTGAAAAGCAAAAGAAGCAATTTCTAGATCAGTTCACTGAACTGAACTCTGGGGAACGACCAATTCAGCTAACTGGAAGGATGGAAGAACCAGTTGATTCCAATACGCTAGCGGCTTCTGAATAAGCACACTTTGGAGAAGTTACTAAAAATCAGAATAGCAATCCAGAGCTCAGAAGTCCGTCTTGGGATTATGGTGAGGAGTCAACCAAAAGAAAGGGTGGTGGGCCTAACCGGTTGCTTCTAGATGATCAAGAAATAGAGGAATGGAATCTAGGTTCTGAGAAAAATCCTAGATTGATCAAAGTCAACAAGCATTTGAATCCAGTAATGAAAGAGAAGGCCCGACACATGTTCCAGAGTACAAACATGTCTTTGCATGGGAACATACTAGCCTCAAGGGAGTAGAGCCAGAGGTATGTTGTTGAGCCAGCAGAGGATCACACCCACATTTTTGCTCACACTCATCATTTTGTAACCATTGATTGTAATAAATGTCTTTCCGACATTAATTTTGATTTGAGCCATTCATTAAGTAACGGGACTCAATTCAGTTTCCAGCTTGTAATCCCGAAGTAATTTCACTTGCTGATGTAATTAGTTAGAGATGTTCTCACCTCCAAGGCTAAGGTATATAAGCCAAAGTTTTTGTAACCTAAAAAAAAGATTATTAATGAAAGTGAGTTTTTTGAGCGCCGTGACTGTGTCTGAGAGAGAGTGAGAGAGAGAGAGAGAGTCTTATCTACTTGCTACGCGAGCTACGGAGCCGCCATTAGAGAAGTGACACCGCCATTGTGTTAGCAACGGCAAGAGCTACGCACAGATACCAAGAGTGTGCGCCATCGGCTTCTATGTGTAGTAAGTTCCTACGAGCTTCGGTGTGAGTTTTCTCCCAACTCGTGTGTCGGAATTGAGCGTGCAGCATATCTATAGAACCACAACGAGTAGAGCTACACATTAGTACCATCAGGGTCAAGTTTCAGTCACCTGTATTTTTCGGCCTGTCTTCATACGCGTTTACCGCACGGAGTGGTTATAGGTTGATTTTGCAGTTCAATTCTTTAGGGTGTTGTTATTACCTAGTGTATAAACTTCCCCTTGAGTTTGAGATCGATTCAATGATTCTAGATCCTGTTTCGTATAGCATTCGTTCGTAGTACGGATTTCAGTCACTTGCGTATTTTAGAACTTAGATTTGATCTCCTTAGTAGTGATTGTCATTAGAAGGTTGAGTAGGTGATTTGACATCCACCTAGTTGTTTCCATGCGCCTACGGGTCAAGCTCCGTCCTCTTCTGACAAATTCTGTTGTTGGTTGAGTTCTCACTATTTAGCTTCCGCTAGCGGCGTAACCGCCTTAACATTTGGCGCCGCTGTCGGGGACGAGAGCCCTAAGTAGGTGACCTTAGACTAATCCTATGAGTTGAGTCGTATAAACTACTTTGTATACTTTAGTTAGAAAAGATCTAGGAGTGGTGGACTCCGAAGATATCGAGAGATACTAGGAAGTGGGGTATTCCTAGGTCTTCTGTGTTGACAGTATTTTTAGTTTAGCTTAGATTTGTTTGTTGTTTTGTTGGTGTTGAGTAGTTGTTGATAGAAGAAGAATTTGCTAGTCCGTGAGTGCCAGTGGATCTCTTTAAAATCACAATTACCAAACCCATTTTATGATTAGGAATAGCTTAGGTAGGACTTCATTTGATCCTGATCTAGAGCTAGTAATCAGTGGAGTATTTGCTTGATATGGTTGATTGCATGTTAGATCACTAAACCGTCGAGTTAGTAGTGAAACTTGCAATAAACAAAAGTCAGAGAAATTTTCTGTGTATCTGGGAGTTGCTGAGCACTTGAGAAAGCTTTAGGAAGGATTCTGTGCCAAAAAACTGGAAATCTGCAACTTTAGACATCATACGCGTATGATGTCTAAATGACCAAACAGAGACCAAAACAGAAATTTTGACTTTACCAGAGTGTTCAAAAGGGGGGTTATACCCTAATTTCAACTTAAAACAAGAGCATTAACACTCAAAGAAACCCAAAAAGACAAGTCGGAGGCCAAGAAACGCAAAGAATAGGAAATTTTGGATTCAGATCTTGTTTTTACATTCAAACCTGACAAAAACACTTGAAACTCAATTATAAACATTGGAGAAGGCTTAAAGCCAAGAATAGTCAAAATCTGGGATAAAAGACATCATACGCGTATAATGTCTTTTAGCACATCCACTACTTATTTTTTATATCTCACCTGACAAGATTGTTACAAACACTGTAGAAAGCATAAATATCAAGTCTTGACCCAAATTGATGAAAAAAGACATCATACGCGTATGATGTCTTTGACCTAATTTTGGACATATTTTGATACTTTGCCAGCACAGATCCATTGTAATAGCTGTCTAGAGGTTATATTTCAAGTTTCATCCCATTTGGATCACAATTGACCCAAAACAAGTCAAAAGCGGAAAATTGCCAAGAAAAGCCTAAATTAGCCATAACTTGCTCAAACAGAGTTCAAACTGAATTTTGTGAGTGGACAGAGCATAAGGGGGCTACTGAGAGTGAGCATAACCAAAATAGTCCAAATCTGTGAAAAAAGACATCATACGCGTATAATGTCTTTTTCAGCATAACTGCAACAAGATTCTCACTTGATGAAACAGAAGTTTTCCAACTGACAAGATTAAACAATTGACCAAGTATCAATCAGTTTGGATCAATTCTGACCACAAAAACTTGGGAAAACAAATTGCCGAGATGGAAAAGTTAAAGTCCTTTAGGGGAATTGATGAATTTGAGATCGGGCAGGAATCTCCAGAATAACCAACCAAAACAAGGGGAACAAGCAAGTGTCATATCAACCGAGGGAAGTGTAAACCAAAGTTGGGTGCAACCATTAGAGCCGATCTTTGAAGGAAGTGTTTCTGATACTTCTTCGGAGAGATCTTACAAGATTTTCACCGAACACTTGGAACACTTGAACCTGAACAACAGAGAAAATATGGCAGCAGGACCATCAAACCCTTCCGCCACAATGAAGCTATTGTTCATAAACTACCAGTAGACAATGAGCAAGGTGCCAAGATCTACAAAGATGGAATGGACCGCTATTGTGTAAAGATAGAAGATGGACCTAGTGAGTTCAAGGACTTAGTGCCTGTGAGCTATAGCGGAGATAGATATCTAGATGACGAGGGTACCATGTACTTGGTAGCCCTAAACCCTAACATTGTGGACAAGTGGGGATTGATGGGCACCAAAGCCAAAGTAGATGAAGAACTTGAGGAGAAAGCACCAATAATGAACTTCCCTGATGCCAGGTTAAGAAGAGAGAATGAAACTACAAGGATCAACACTGATAACATCTATGTGGGGCTATACAAATATAATAATGGGGAGCAAGATCTCTATTATAGATGTGAAGAACCCTACACTGGAGAGTTGACAGACCAAAAAAGACTTTATGTCTTTACCTACACAGAGGGATCGGAAGTGAAAATTGCCGCTTACGACAAGTATGGGAGGCAATACTCAACAATGGGCAAGAAAGAATTAGAAGGATATACATACTTTGGGGGACCACTACATCAGTATTATGTTACTTCTAGCTCACAAAGACCAGCACCAACAAATGGAGTGCAAAACCCAATGACAACAGGAGGACAAAGAATTCAGGCTGCTGACTCTTTCAGTCAACCTCAGTACTCGAAGCCCGGACCAATGGGATCATTACATTCCAGAGAGTCAATGGATACGAATCGAGGTAGTGCAGTTCACATCCCCACATATACCACTCCAGGTCCAAGGTTCGAAGCGGAACCATCACATTTACCTCCTAGTAGTAGACTCAGGGCAGGGGAACCGACAAGGGTAACCCATGAAGTCCATGATGCTAGAGAAAGCTTTAGCCGGGACACAGGAGCAATGAGATTGGTAGCAGACCATAGACGTATGAGACCATCTCAAGTAGCCAAGTGTATGCCAAAGAAGTATGGTGGTTCAGGAGATCCGTATGCACATGTGTCACTCTTTAAGCAATTCTTAAGAGCTGAGCAGATAACAGATTTCCATACACAATACGAGGGATTTGGTCTTACTCTAGAAGGTACGGCATTGACATGGTTTCAACCACTGAACAGACGGGGATTCCATGACATTGACCATTTGCTAGGAGAGTTTGCTAAGGAATTCTCAAAACGAGGGATTAAGCACAATACGGTCTCACAAATATATGCTTTTAAACAGAGAGAGCACGAAAAAGTGAAGGAAGCTTCACTTCGCTTCAAACAATACATTGAGAGATGTCCAATACCTGAACGACCACAAGATGGCAGACTATTTGTTCTCTTTATTGAAGGATTGAGAAACGACACTCTCAAGAAGGACTTGCACTTGAAAGCTTGTACAGGTTTCGAGCAAGTAACGAGAGAAGCATTGTACTTAGTGGATAACTGCATGGTTTATAGAGAGGTGTCAGCGGATACAGATTTTGCATCCAGTAGCTCTTCCTCCGTAGCGAGCGAGACTACCACTAAAAAGAATGTTCAAACAACAACCATGCAAAATGTAGAGCAAATGATAGAAGATGCTCTAAAAAGGATGGCACCATACCAAAAACCATTGCCAAAACCACTGAAATGGTGTGCTATTGAACAAAAATGGACAAACCATCCAACAGAGGAGTGCTCTTACAACAAAGGGTATGTAAGGGAGCGTCAGTATGCACCTCCTGCTCAATTAGCACCACCTCAGGTACATCCAATACCTCGATACCCAACAGGAAATGTACCAGGACCTATGGGGATAGAAAGGCCGCAACCGGTATTGGGACAACAACCACCTTTACCAGGAGCAAGACCAGTGGGCATTAGATATGCACCAACCTTAGAGAATCAGGAAGAACAAGCCTTAGTGCCTGTTCAAGTCTATTATGAAGAATTTGGTGCACACATGTCTCCAACTGTGTATTACCCACCAGAAGAACCCAAACAACCAGAACCATGGGGCATGATTGGGAATGTTGGAACACCAACAGTTACAAGTGCTTCTGATGAAGAGAGATACAATTTGGACGCAAGAACATTGATGTTCATAGCTCATGGAGGGTTAACAGGACAAAGACCATCCTATCCACAAAGGACGAATCAAGTGGGACCAAGACCAGCACTAGGACCCTATTACAAGTGTGGAGGTGACCATCTGATGAATGTTTGTCCACATACGGAAATCATTAGAATTAACGCTTATTGCACTGAGTGTGGGGTTACTCACTTCATTGTGGATTGTTCAAAGAATCCAAATAAAGTGCAAAAGACGACATTGAATATGCTAGAAACTATTCCTACCAGCAGTGGGTTTGAAAATGAAACTCTGATACCAACTCAAGTTGTTACTAGAGCTCAAGCTAAGAAAACCACTAGAGAACCTGAGAATGGAAAGTTAGCGACTGAAGTGGTTAGTCAAGGACCGCGGAGTCAGAGAAACACATGGAAAGCTAGAAAAGCACACATGAAGTTGAGAAAAGAACGTGAAGACGCTATTCTAGCTGAGGAACTAAAGCGAACTAAAGATAGATTAGAAAAACTTGAGAGTCAAAACGGAAAACGAGAGATGAGCCCGGAAAGAACGAAACAAAAGAGTATCAAAGAAACAACGAGCTTAAGCTCAGGGGGATCAGTGATAGTCGACAAAGTACACGAACCATTGGACGCACTGATGAGAGCTTACGAAGCTAGGTTAAAGAACAACCAAACACAAGAACAGAGGTGGATGACATACCCAAACCCGGAATTGGAAAAGCAGAGACTTGAAATGTGCCAGAGAATGATCGAGACTGCACAAGCCTTATTAGAACCACCAAGAGAAACAATGAATTGTGGAACGGAAAACCCAATTCAGCAAGAGACTATCATTTCACGGGTAGCTGAAAAGACTCCCAGTGCACAAAAGCCTGAAAATACACACAAGGATGACCGCATAGTATTGAGCACAACCGATCAGGAGATAGAGAGTTTTCATCCAGTCATACAGAGGTCTTACGGAAGAGAGGAGGATTACAATGAATTTTGGAAACAAGTGAGAGAGGCAAACTTTGCAAACGAGCTAAGTTGCCAAGCTAATCAGACAAATTGGGAAAAGGACATCAGGAATCCTCCCATAGTGGAATTTGAGGCAGGATCTCAAGTGGACTTGGATCTGCAATCTTACTGGGAAGATGGGGGCTCTGTTAGAACAATGGAGAGCAAACCTCATTCACTGAATACCTTACCTTCATACTTAGGAGAGTATGAAGCAAAATCTGAGATTAGAGCACTTCCCTCACGAAGAATCTCATCAGAAAAAGTCATGGACTCGCAAGGATTGATAGAGATCTTGTCAACACCAGTGACATGCACTATCACTCTAGCTGAGCTTTTGAGGCTAAGACCACTGTAGGAAAATGCTTGGAGAAATTTGGGATAAAAGACCCAACATCGAGACTGCAAGAGGGTATACAAGAATTGAGCAAACCACAAAAGAACGCTAAGCTTGTACCCTTAAACAAGGTCGGAGAGTATTGCGAAGGTGAAGAGGGGAATACAACCTTACCAGTTGAATTCCAAGGAGTGAACACGATGGCAATACTAGACAGCGGAGCTGGGGTAGCCATTGCTACAAAAGAAATCTGGAAAAAATGGGGGAAACTAGCAATAAGGAAGACTAGGTTGAAACTCCAATTAGCAGATGGACACATGGAGAAACCTATGGGGTTATTAGAGAAAGTCGTAGTGACTTCTTGCGGCATTGAATACGAACATACTTTTGCTATTGTCGATTTTGGCAAGGAGAATAACTATGATATCATACTGGGAAGACCATTCATGAGACAGTTGAAAATGGTCCAGGATTGGGGCTACGATCGCATATACCTGAGAAATATGGAAACCACTACACATGTGAACCTGAAAGACCATAGCTACAAAGATGTGAACCGAACACCAGTAGAGGGGTTTGATTCAGCTACTTTGGCGGGATCCGAATTTCCAGCTTGGTTAGGTAAGCCCAAGGAGTTATGGATGTGTGGAGCCTCGAAATGTGGAAGTCTGAGGCGAGAAGAATATGTTTTAGAAGGGGCTATCGAAGACGAAACTTATATAGGAGAACCCTTTCCAGAGGACATGCTTGAACCATTAGAATGGACACACATTCTAGCAACCCTAGATGTTTGTGCAATTCCGGATGGTCCCACAACGAAATTTTGCGACAAGGACGGGTACGACGTGGTTCCGTACTTCATCCTGAGAACTACACTCGAAAAAGAAACTGAAAAGAACGATACACCGGAAAAGGAAGATGAAGAAGAGGTGTTTCACGACATTCCCGATCATCCAGAGTGGGGAAATGAAGCAGACAACGAGTCAACGGACAATTCAAGCAGAAACGAAGAAACTATAACGGATGTCCGATTTTATGATTTCCCGAACCAAACTAAACAACGCCAGAAACGCTATAGAGCAAAGAGAAAAACAAAGGGGGTTAGAACCAATCCGATGCCTAGAATAAGAGGAAAAAATCAATTCCTAATGCTAGTAAAGGCGGAAGATTGTGTTAAGGACAAGATTTCTGGAAGAATGAGAGGCAATGATCAAAAGAGCTTACGAAAAGACAAAAGAAGCTCAAGAAATCAAGTTCAAAGGAATGAAATGAAAACTGAAACAGAAAAATCAGAAAAGAACAAGCGCAACAGAGAACACATGGAGTCCAAGTTAGAACGTAGAAACAAGTACAGAGAGCTCAAGAAAACTCTGAAAGAAGTTTGGACGACAGAAATTGAGAGTGGAGAGGACGAAAACGCCAAAATCAAGGAAAACATGGATGTTCCCTCCCACTACAGGAAATTCACAATAGAGGATAGGAAGGTGGTATTAACCCAACCTATTCGAGAGAGAAAGGAGAACGAATCTTATGACGGACCGGAGGATGCAAAAAAAGTTGATTTAGCAGCTCCAAGTGAGACACCTAGACCGGTGTACATAGCCACAGATTTGTCTCCAGGCGAGGAAGAGAGACTTTTGAGTCTTCTCAGAGAGTACAGGGATGTGTTTGCATGGTCTTATAAGGACTTAAAGGGAGTTGACCCATCAATATGCCAACACACAATCCCACTAAAACAAGACGCAAATCCTAGCAGACAGAGACCATACACATATAATGATACGTTTGCTAAGCGAATCAAAGAAGAGATAGATAAGCTAATGGAAACTGAATTCATATACGATATTGAACACACCGATTGGGTATCTCCGATTGTGGTGATACCCAAGAAGAACGGAAAACTCCGAGTATGTGTCAACTTAAAGAAAGTGAATGCTGCAACAATCAGGGACAATTATCCCCTACCGATAACTGATCATGTTCTAGAGCGTGTATCAGGGAAAACAGCATACTCCTTTCTTGATGGTTTTTCAGGATATAACCAGTTAGCCATAGCACCGGAAGATCAACATAAAACAACTTTTGCAACGGAGTGGGAAATTTATGCTTATCGGGTTATGCCTTTTGGTCTAACCAATGATCCCGCAACCTTCCAGAGGCTGATGACGCATGCTTTCAAAGAATACTTAAGGTTGTTTCTAGAAATATACATGGATGACTTATGTGTACATTCTCTTCTGTAAGATGAGCATCTAGAACACCTAAGAAAAGTATTTGAGAAATGTAGGACATATCGCATTTGTCTCAACCCGGAGAAATGTGTGTTTATGGTCCGACAGGGCAGAATTTTGGGACATATTGTCTCACAAAACGGAATATCCACGGATTTAGAGAAGATAAAAGTTATAGTGGATATGCCTAGACCAACCAATGCGAAACAAGTACAGAGCTTTATGGGACATTGCGGATATTATAGACAGAGGAGTGTGAGGAATCATTCAAGAAATTGAAAGAGGCACTCATTACTGCTCCAGTCTTGAAATCACCAGATTGGGAGAAGATATTCCATGTACATATAGATGCTTCGGCATATGCAATAGGATGCATTCTGTCTCAGCCAGAAGAAGGAAACATGGATTTTCCTATCTGTTATGCCAGTCGACAGCTCAACAATGCAGAGAAGAATTACACCACAACAGAGCGAGAGGGATTAGGAATGATATATGCTGTGAAGAAATTTCGGCATTATCTTCTAGCCAACAAGTTTGTGTTTTTTACGGATCACCAGGCCTTGCTCTACCTAGTGAATAAACCATGCAATACCGGTAGAATAGTGAGATGGTTCATTATCTTACTGGAATTCAACTTCACGGTAGTAGTAAAGAAAGGAAAAACACATCTTAGAGCTGATCATCTTTCGCGATTGATGAATGGAGAAGACCCTATAGGAGTAGATGACGACATGCCAGATGCGTACTTGTTCAACATAGAAATGATACCGAAGTGGTCTCAAAATGTCGTTAGCCTATTAACCTATGGAGGAGAGTTTGATAGAAGAGAATACAACCAGAAACATATTGCTATTCAGCAATCCAAGAATCTTTAATTGGTTGTAGGAAGGTTGTATCAATTGGGAAATGATCATGTTTTACGACTATGCATCAATCGTGAGGAATATAATATATATCTGCGCAAAGCACATGTTCAGGAATGTGCATTTCATTGTTCAAGAAGGAACACATATAGGAATTTGTTACAATTGGGAGTCTATTGGCCAAGAATGAAAGAAAGCTTACATGAATATGTCACTGTATGTATTGTATGTTCATCAAAACCGCCAGCAGAGTATTCGACATTATATCAGATAATGATCGCTCCGGAATGGAGTCAGTATATTGTTGAATATCTCACAAATAGAACTTTCCCAGAAGGAACATCAAAAGCTCATCAAAAATCTGTAGAGACAGAAGCTAGAGATTACGCTTTAATAGGAGATCAACTCTATAAGAGAGGTAAAGACAACCAGCTTAGGATTTGCGCATCAGAGTCTGAGTACGTGACAATCCTGGAACAAGCTCATGGAGGAGTAGGTGGAGGCCATTTCTCAGGTGATAAGACAGCACAACTTGTCTTAGGCGTAGGAATATGGTGGCCAACACTACATATGGACGCTGAGATATACGTTAAACGGTGTGATGACTGTCAGCGGACCAAAGTACCACTTAAAAGAGATGATATGCCGCTTAGACCAATGATGGGGGCAAGAGATTTTGCAAAATGGGGGATTGATTATGTCGGACCCATTTCACCTCCTGCATATAAGACTCATGCACAATACATCGTTGTGGCTACAGACTATCTAACAAAGTGGGTCGAAGCAAAGGCAACTCAAAAAACAGATGCCAGGACCACGGCAAAATTTCTATATGAATACGTCTTTGTACGATATGGATTGCCAATAGAAATTGTGAGTGATCGAGACACACATTGTATAAATGAAGTGATAGAGATCCTTCTAGATGAATTCATGGTAATCCATAGGAAATCAGCCCCGTATCATCCACAAGAAAACGGACAAGCTAAAGCAACAAACAAAACCATATGCACGGTCCTTATGAAAATTGTATCTGAGCCGAGAACTGGCTGGGACCAAAAGTTGCATTCAACATTATGGGCATATAGGGTAGCATATAAAACATCAATAGGAACGACCCCATATAACATGGTTTTTGGGCTAAATGCTATCTTACCAATAGAATTCTTGATTTCAACCTTAAGGGTGGCTAAGCATCTAGAGTGGACAGGGCACGAGCTTTCTGATAGAATAGATGACCTGGAAAAGCTAGACGAGCTTCTCTTAAAAGCAGTAGCTTCTATCTACACTCAAAAAAGGCGACAAAAGGAATTTTTTGATAAGCATGTGCGGACTAAAGAGTTTAAGGTTGGGGACTATGTCCTAGTTTACACTCTGAAACAGCATGCTAAGAAGCTTAAAAAGCAAGGGATGGGACCTCTGGTGATTAAAGATCTATCACCAAGTGGAGCCGTCAAGCTTGCTACATTAGACGGAGAAGAAATGCCCAATTGGATTAGTGGATGCAGAGTGAAAAAGTATCTTTTGCCGCTAACCCAAGACATGCTTCTCAAAATACATCAAGAAAAGTTGCGTGTTCAGAAAAAGAAAAAGATTGTGGAGGAAGCGCAAGCCGAGGCGAAGGAAAGAATGGAGAAAAGAAGACTACTGCGTCAAAAACAGCGCAATGAAGGAGCAATACGAATAAACGCAGTCAGTATAACAGAAATGGATAATGACAAAGAAGAACCCATCATTGAATGCAAAGTAGGAACCAACCAAATCAAAGCCAGAGCACTATTGGATTCAGGAGCTCAAACTAACCTACTTTCACTCAGTTTGTATAGACAATTGACAAATGACACTAAATTACAAACTGCCAAGAAAGAGTTAAAGAGTTACTCTGAGAATTCAATCAAAACTGTCGGATGCACAGTTTTACATATACAGATTAACCAGTATGTGTATCCTCATATTTTTTACGTGGTTGAAGACCAAGCTACACAACATCCATAATTGCTAGGACAACCATGGCAGAAGCAATACAATGCAATGATTGACTGGAGTTCTAAATCAGTGCTTATCAAATACGAAGGTGAAAGTCAATCAGTTAAGTTCACCAAAGGAGCAGAGCCAACTCCAAAGGAAGAATCCAAGAACAAAGGTAAACAAAAACCAGAGAAAAAGAAGAAGCAATGGCAACCAAAAGTTTCTATACAACTGGATTGCTCTTCGACGAGGAACTCTCAACATTGGATAAGGAAGACAAGCAATAATATAACAGCTCAACCTTGGGAAAAAACGGAGTCAAAGTTGGTATGGAGACCAAAAAAGGTTGTGCCGGAGAACACAAAGGTGGAAAACAGATTCTTCAATACCAGACAACAGAGTGATTCCAGACAATCAAGGACAGTGAAACAGATCTGGATTCCAAAGAAGTTCATGACGGCACAAAGCTATAGCAAGCAAATTTGGATCCCAAGGATTTGTAAACAGGAACTCCCTTCAGTACAATCCACGGAAAATCCTAGGTATTTCAAGGCGAGGAAATCAACACAAAGAACAAAGCAGGTTTGGGTCACAAAGAGTTTGTGGCAAACACAAGCGAAGCGAAAGCAGATTTGGATTGTGAAAAAGAACAAAAAGGTAAAGAAGAATCCATCTACTGATTCTAATACCGAAGTGCCAAAACCAACCCAAAACCCGACCACCAATCCTTCAATCAAACAAAGAGCAGCTTTATTGGAAAGACTGTTGTATCATCGCTCTACAATTGCATTGGGAACTTATGACCAAAACAACTACAATGCTTCGCCCACAGACACTTCATAGTCGTCCGGGAGGACTCAGACTAGGAGGGGAGGAGGTATACAGGTATACAGGAGCTACAAAGCAGCTACAAGCGACAAAAACAAAGAAAAACAAAAATTATATTACAAGGGCAGTGTCTTACATGATTTTGCAATTTTTATGTTTGATTGCGGATATTGATAATATTTATGCCCTTATATGCCTTGTTTTGCAACAAGAAGAGATCAAATGATGAATTTGGGTCTCTAGACGTATAAATATCACTAAATAAGAGTGTTTTTGGAGCTAAAAAGTGGAAAAAAATGGTAATCCAAGTTCAGAAATCACAAATAAGTGTATATTCATATACATAGGGTTACCAGCTATTTATTGTGTATGTTTGGAATTTTTTGGCTTCAATTTGCTATTTTCCTTTATTTTTTATGATTTTCTTAATAAAAGTAAAAGAAAAATTAAAAAAGCAGGTGAAATGAGATCGGAAAAAAGAAAAGAATAGACGGTGATGGTCCTAATGACAAGGGCAACCCATGTTAAAAATTGGGTACAATTCTGAAAAAGTTGCGGAAAGTCCGAAACGGCAGAATTTTGGCAAGTGGACGGAATTCTAAGAAAACAGGTCAAACGGAGTCTGATTTGGAACCAAAAAGCACCATTTTGACACAAAAGACATTATACGTGTATGATGTCTATTTGCACTTACAAAGCCAAAACTGCTCATTTGTCATCATACATCCATTATATATATCTAATACATGCTACATATGAAATTTGGAACCATTTGGTCAAGAGGATCACCCCATTAGCCCAATTGAAGGAAAATCCTTCACCTAAAGCCTATTTTTGGCCCAAATCCAACATACTCAAGTCCAAACCAAGATTTGAGTAGAGACAGTCCTTCACTAGTACATGGGGAGTCCACAGAACCAATCCCATGCAAAATTGATGAAAAAGACATCATACGCGTATGATGTCTCCAGAGCCATTTTTAGCCCAAAATCTATCCAAACTTCATAAATCCACTGAATAAGCCTATCTAAAGCCAAATCCAGGCTTATAGAGAAATTTGGTCCAAAAATACACTAAAAGACATCATACGCGTATGATGTCTCACTATGTGATTTTGGCACCTCAGAGCTTCAACCACCAAACAGAAGTGATCTACATGCCATTTGAAAGTGAACCACCAAGTTTTATCCAATTTGGATCATAAAATCCAATTCCCTTTCAAAATTTTGCCAAGAGCCGGAACTGGACTAAATTGGCCAAAACTTGACCAAATGGGATCCAAACTCAAATCCAAGCATATGATAATCATGTATACACTATCAGCTACAAGCACAACCAATATGAAGTCATTTTGACACAAAAGACATCATACGCGTATGATGTCTCCAGCATGATTTTGAACCCATTTTGCATATTTTTTCACCTACCTTGCATCCTTAGGCCCTGAATAGCTCATGTTTCAATTTTCAAGTCATTTGGATAGTTAAAAGCTTCATTTCGGTTTTCAGTACAAAAAAGACGCTAACTTCTGAAATTGGAGTTACAAGATCCATGGATTCCACCAAGTCATCGGCAACAAAGAGAAAAAGACCGACAATCAAAGATGCTATTGCAGAAGCGGAACCATTTGACATTCCAGCAGAAATCCTCAAGCCAACCAAAACTTGGGTGGAGGAAGCAGTATTGGAGAAAGAGGGAATAAAGATCTACCAAGGGACTTTCAGAGATCCTCAAGGGCAAGCAGTGGATGTACCGATGATCCCACAGGAATTGGTAGATTATAGCAGGTCAGAAGACATCAACAGGTACCTGGAAAGGGCAGACTTGCACAGCTTCTTCACCTCGAGACCATCAGGTGTGGATACAAGAAGAGTGTACGAGTTGGCAACATCCATTCAGAAGGATGGAAAAGCCACATTGACAGCCATGGATGGAGAGAAGGTAGAAGTACAGATCACTCCACAGCTAATTGCAGACGCATTGAAGCTGCACAACAAAGGGAGCTCGGTCAGGGAAAGAAGGGAGGCCATAGAGGTCTATGGGCCCAAGAAACAGAATGCGACCTATGGAGATATGGCGGACCCAAGAGCGGCAACCCTTTGCCGACTGTACAACCAATTTCTTCATGTTTGCAGTAAAAGACCGCAAAAGTATATGACACCACCCCATGCCATTGCGACCACCATCACATGGGCATTAAAGAGCAATATGCCAAAAGAGGTGAATTACGCTCAACACATCCACGAGCAAGTAATTTCCATGCACAACGAGAAGCCAAAATACATAGGAGGAGCGGAAATTCTGACAAGAATAGCTTATGAAGCTATTGGAGCTAGAGATCAGTGGCCAAAGGCTCCCTCCCAGAATGAGTGGCTTAGAGAAGCCGACGAGGAGGAAGAACAGCCTGAAGTATCCAAGAGGGCATCCACAAGAGCACGCCGGAAACTAGAAGTAGTTTCAGAACCTGAAGAGGATGTGGACGAGCCACTTAAGAAGAAAGTAAAGAAGAAGGTTGCTCCCAAGCAAACCAAAAGTCAGAAAGCGGCAAGAATGAAAAGATTAGTGGAGCAGTTTAGAGCGGAAAGAGCTCTAAAGGGTGACTTTGAAGAAAAGTGGGTGCCAGACCCCACCAAAGTGGGAACTAGCTCGGCCAAGCCACATATTGATCAATACGATCAATATATTAAAGCTTATGAGGAGTCAGAGGCTATTTTGGAGCAGCAACCTGTCGAGCCATACACTGAAGAGGAGGTACAGCAATTAAAAGCTGAGCTGAAAAAAGACGACAAGGGGAAAAGGAAAGTAGATGGGTCTACTAAGCCTCAAGAGAAAGATGGGCAAGCCGACAAAGGGAAAGCCAAGGAAGCTGAGGACAAACATCCCTCTATGACTGATGTACCAAGCCCGAAGAAGACGAAAAAAATTGTGGAAGAGACCACAGTGGAGGTGGACACAGATGTTTTGGAAAAGCCAGAAGCCGAGACGAAAGAAAAGAAGATAGATCCAGTTCAGCAAAAGAGAAATGATTATTAGGATCTGGTAGAGATAGGATACACCGAAGAAGAGGCCCTTGAGGCAGTTTATGGGATCACCCTACAAAAACAAGATGAACAGAGAGGGACGGAGAAAAAGACAAAGAGTAAAAAAGAAAGTGAAGAGAAACTGGACGAACCGAAAGTACTAGAAGAGCCAAAGCCAGTGGAGGTGGTGGCGGAAAGAGCTTTAGAGTTGACAGATGATGATGAAAAAGACATGCACATGGTGCATGAACTGCTCAGCAAGATAAAAGAAAGGTCCAAGGCAAAGGAAGTAGAGATTGAGACAGCCAAACAAAGGGAAGCGGAGTTGCAGAAAAATTTAGAGAATGCTATGACTGAATCTGAAAGTCATAAAGCATCACTCTATGACGCGGAAAATGAGAGAGACGGCTTAATACTCCAACTAGCCGATGCTTCAAGAGAAGTAACAAGTGTACAAGAAGCAAGGGAGCGGATAGAGGATGAGTTGGAGGCGGCTAAGGATGAGCTCATTGAGCTAAGGGAAAGAGTCGAGCTCCAAGAAAGAACAATCACTAGACTCAGGTCTACCCCTAGAGCTATCAGAGCAGGAACCGAACAAGAGGGAGCTATCGTACCAGTTTTGGAAGACCCGGTCCGAAGCTTACAAAGAGAGCTAAGATTAGAGCAAGTGCAAAGGTTGCACATTGCGGAGGGATCATTGGCCGCAGAGGAGAGGCTCGCATTAGAAAATCAAACACTATGGACAGAGAATGAGGCCCTCCGCAAACAGCTCCAAGATCTACAAGAGCAACAAAGAAGAGAGAAAGAGACACCACACGAAGAATCAGGTGGAGCATCCATAGAGCTACCAGAAACTGGAGAGGCAACCACAATTGAAGATCCAGCCCCAGCTCAAGAGGTGGCCTCGACTTCAAGAATCTCTGAAGAAGAAGAACAAAGGCTCCATGACCAAATAGAAAAGTCAGCAGAGGAGAGTGCCAAGGCGGAAATGGAATGGGAGAGGCGACTCCTAATCTCCATTCGACTTCAGGGACTAGACACAAAAGTGCTCCATGAACAGTGGATGCAACCCAGCCTGCCTTTCCCTTTGATGAAATTTGAAGTGCTATAGACGAAAAAGAGACTAGAAGGAGAGCAGTATGTCACTCTTTACGAAGGCGACATCACAAAGGAGGAACAATCAAAGAAGATAGTAGATTCACAACCTAGATGGAGGAAAGGTTGGCTGAACAAATACCCAGCCTACCTCATCTACTTGGTGGAGGCACCAAAGGAGATTCGGGAGGATCCAACCTTCTGCCCGGTGCCAAGAGTCAGAAACTGGAAAGAGCATGGCAGGATTGCAGAAAAGAAGCCAAATTGGCTTAATTATCCCAAGATGCCAGGACCAAAGGCAGGAGACAGAATAGGTAAAGCCTACATGGTGAAAACCCTAACGGGCACCATCAAGCTCTTTACTGGCTCTCCTCACCTTTCATGTCAGATGCTCAAGAAAATCTACAGGACTCTCTTAGCTTGCATTGAAGTGTTCGCGCCAGATAAAGCCACGACCTCGAGTCTACTATCGACGGCCGACACGGTGTCTGATATGATGTACGATCTTTCATTGCAGCCTTCTCCAAAAGTGTTACACCTCCTATACCAAAGGATTATGTTTTTGCCTAGCTTCCACATGCAAACATTCGAAGAAGCTTTCTACACCGGCTTTTTCACCCACGAAAGCAAAATATTCGGCCCAACCTTGACCATCGGTAACCTACGATACGAATCACATTTGTAGATGCTCAAGACGACAGGACTTTATTGACCAAGCATAAAAGTCATGTCAGGGACGACATGAACGCGGAGGGGGGGGAGTGTTGAGCCAACAGAGGATCACAC
This sequence comes from Adiantum capillus-veneris, assembly GCF_014529385.1. Classification (NCBI taxonomy): domain Eukaryota; kingdom Viridiplantae; phylum Streptophyta; class Polypodiopsida; order Polypodiales; family Pteridaceae; genus Adiantum; species Adiantum capillus-veneris. The sequence continues at coordinate 107,931,795 of NC_140939.1, read as the reverse complement.
CCACATTTTTGCTCACACTCATCATTTTGTAACCATTGATTGTAATAAATGTCTTTCCGACATTAATTTTGATTTGAGCCATTCATTAAGTAACGGGACTCAATTCAGTTTCCAGCTTGTAATCCCGAAGTAATTTCACTTGCTGATGTAATTAGTTAGAGATGTTCTCACCTCCAAGGCTGAGGTATATAAGCCAAAGTTTTTGTAACCTAAAAAAAAGATTATTAATGAAAGTGAGTTTTTTGAGCGCCGTGACTGTGTCTAAGAGAGAGTGAGAGAGAGAGAGAGAGTCTTATCTACTTGCTACGCGAGCTACGGAGCCGCCATTAGAGAAGCGACACCGCCATTGTGTTAGCAACGGCGAGAGCTACGCACAGATACCAAGAGTGCGCGACATTGGCTTCTATGTGTGGTAAGTTCCTACGAGCTTCGGTGTGAGTTTTCTCCCAACTCGTGTGTCGGAATTGAGCGTGCAGCATATCTATATAACCACAACGAGTAGAGCTACACATTAGTACCATCGGGGTCAAGTTTCGGTCACCTGTATTTTTCGGCCTGTCTTCATACGCGTTTACCGCACGGAGTGGTTATAGGTTGATTTTGCAGTTCAAGTCTTTAGGGTGTTGTTATTACCTAGTGTATAAACTTCCCCTTGAGTTTGAGATCGATTCAATGATTCTAGATCCTGTTTCGTATAGCATTCGTTCGTAGTACGGATTTCAGTCACTTGCGTATTTTAGAACTTAGATTTGATCTCCTTAGTAGTGATTGTCATTAGAAGGTCGAGTAGGTGATTTGACATCCACCTAGTTGTTTCCATGCACCTGCGGGTCAAGCTCCGTCCTCGTCTGACAAATTCTGTTGTTGGTTGAGTTCTCGCTATTTAGCTTCCGCTAGCGGCGTAACCGCCTTAACATATGTCAACATCAAATACCATTGAAACCAAATGCCAGATCAGTGCAATTGCAACGATATAGAATGAATCCAAATTATGCTAAGAAGGTCAAGGAAGAGATCAATAACCTTCTAAGTAGGGTTCATTATTACTGAAGTAGCCAGTAGTGACTGGGTATTTCCTATTGTGGTGGTGCCCAAAAAGAATGGAAAGCTTAGAGTCTGTGTGGATTATCGAAAGTTGAATGCTCAGACCATCAAGGATCCCTTTACGTTACACTTTACGGACATGCTACTTAACAAAATTGCAGGTTATGAGATGTATAGCTTTATGGATGGCTATAGTGATTATAACCAGCTACAGATTGCTCCTGAGGACCGGAGTAAAACTACTTTTATTAATGAGTGGGGAGCATTCATGTATCAAGTTATGCCATTTGGTCTTTGCAATGCTCTAGCGACTTTCCAACGATGTATGATGGAAATATTTAGTGAATTTCTCCACCGATTCCTTGCCATATTTATGGATGACTTTCACTGTATATTCAACAGAGAATAAGCATTTACTTTTTTTGGAAATGGTTTTCCAGTGTTGTCAGGAAAAACGGATATGTTTAAATCCATTCAAATATGTTTTCTTGGTCTAGAAAGGATAACTATTGGGACATGTAGTGTCCAAAAATGGTATAGAAATGGCCAATGACAAGATTCATTGTGTCCAACAGACCAAGGTGCTCGGCAATGCATCAGAGCTAAGTTCTTTCTTGGGATATATCAATTTCTATAGAAGATTTGTGCATCAGTTTGCTTCCCAGGCATTACCTTTGTATGAGCTTACAAAGAAGAACATCAAGTTCATTTGGATAGTTGAATGTGAGGAGAGCTTTTAGAGTTTGAAGAATGCTATTATCAGTAAACCAATACTTCGACAACCAAATTGGGAGGTCATTTTCCATGTACATGTAGACGCTTCAGGACTGGCAATGGGAGCAATATTAGCTCAGCCAAAAGTAAGGACTGATTATCCAGTGTATTTTGCCAGCAGTCGAAGATTCAGCCAAGCTGAACAAGGATATACCACTACTGAAAGAGAAGCCCTAGGAATGGTTTTCAGTGCTACTAAGTTCCGACATTATTTGTTGGGCAAGCTATTTCATTTTTATGTGGATCATCAGGCATTATTATTTTTTATTAAGAAATTCATTATTCAAGGCAAATTGATAAGATGGATGATGTTCCTGATGGAGTTTGAATTTTGCATTTTTCATAAGCCCGGTAAAACCCATTGTGGTGATGATTTCATGTCCAGGAGTACGGATGGCTACTCTACAGCATCCTTTAAAGATGAGCGAGTGGTGTAGAACTGTTTCAGATAACAGTTGAAGAAATAATTGATCCAGAGTTGCATGATGTATACCCGTTCCTGTCTAAGGGAGGATTCCCAAAAAACTAGACTCGGAATCAGGAGAAGGCTCTGATTATTAGGAGTCTGAAGTTCACCATCATTGGTGGATCACTTTACAAACTAGGAGTAAATGGGGTTCTTCAAATATGTGTGCCTATGGAAGGGAGAATGCAAGTTATTTCAGAGGCACATGATGGGGATTATGGAGGACATTTCTCCATTGATATTACTTACAAGAAGATTTTGCAGGCTGGATTGTGGTGGCAAACTTTAATATCTGATGTTAGAAGCTTTTATAAAACATGTGATATATATTAGTGGATGGGCAAACCCACAGTAGCAGATATGACTCCTCTAACTCCAGTTCAGCCATTGGGAGTATTTATGAAATGGGGTCTGGATTTCATGGGTCCATTCAAAAAAATTAGTCCAAGGAAGAATAAGTATATATTGATGGCCACTTGTTATGTCATCAAATGGGTGGAAGCTAAGGCTTGTCCCGACAACACCGTGAAGTCCAGTGTTGTATTTTTATTTGAAAATATTATGTGTCATTATGGATGTCCTGTTGTGTTTGATCAAGGAACACACTTTATAAATGATACTATGGACATTCTAAAGGAAATGCTCTCAGTAAAGCATCAAAAATCAACACCATATTATCCTATATGCAATGGGCAAGCAGAGAGCAGTAACAGAATAGTCAAGACCATTCTCACTAAGATTGTGCAGAAGAGGCCACACCAGTGGGATCTGAAGCTCCAGACTACTCCCTGGGCATATAGAACAGCTTATAAGGTCACCACTAGACTAACACCATTTAGAATGGTGTATGGCACTGAAGCTGTCGTGCCTATGGAATTTGTAATTCCCAGTCTCAAGATGGCAATAGAGTATGGATTGGATTTTAATCACAACCTTAAACAGAGATTGGAGGAGTTAACACATTTGGATGAGTTAAGACAGAGTGCTATGCTAGAATAGAAAATTGTTCAGCAAAGAAGGAAACACTGGCATGATAGAAGAATCAAAGTTAGGAAACTTCAAAAAGGAGATTTGGTTCTTCTCTATCAATCTAAATTGTGCCCTAAGAAACCAAACTTAAAGATATCTTGGGCTGGTCCATATGGAGTCGATTGGGTGTTTTCCAATGGCACAGTAAGGCTAAAATATTTATCTGGGTTACTGTTGCCAGGTGTGTATAATGGGGCCAAAATCAAGCTATATCATTCAAATGACAAAGAGGCTTCCAAGGATAATGATACTGGTATTCTGGGAATTGAAGGCAAGGAAATTTTAAGATCAATTATTTTAAGCCTTTTCCATGTACAACCAGTCCCAGAGCCAGTCAAAGGGTCAAAAAAGTCTCAACACGACAAAACCATGTCAATAGAGCAGAATCAATCAAGTGTCAAAGCCAGTATTAGTTTTTATGGGGAAAAGGGCCATTCGGATTGTCTGTGATAATCATTTCAAGGAACATGGAGAGTATTAGCCAATGCATGTATGCCACGTCATTGGCGGTGCACAGAATTTTAAGAACGGTAGGTAGTGGAGCTTTTATGGCACGAACGTGTATAACAGTAAGGCAAGTAGGCATTTTTTCTCATAAGTCTCATGTGCGACGTCTGCCTGCTGTTACACATTCACCATCGCCAAGCTCTGAAGCCTCTTCACTACAAACACAAACTTCTTCATCCGAAGCACCTAATGATTGAAGTCTGTCTTTACCAGATACACCTAGATACGGATTTGAATATTCGGATAAGTCTTCTTCTTCTTCTACAGAGTCATCGTCTTCACCTTGTATGAGCAAAAGAAAAATATCAAAGAAGATGCAGGAGACTATAGACGAAACTTCGTCACTTATCACCTCTATCAAAGCTTCTCTACCACTTATTCCCCATAGTAAGATACAGTGGTATGTGTTTACCGAGCAAGCAGAAGTGTTGCTACGATTGTGGGATTTACATGTGGTTGTGCAAGCCACAAGAATCGAGCTTGACACAGCTATAATTAAGCAAGCTCTTGATTCCTTCAATGTTGATGAAGGCGGCATTGTAGTGTATGCTAGGAAAGTGTCAGCAACTCCAGACGACATTGCTTATTCTTTCAAGATGCCAAATGACCGAAGCCGACCATTGCAATTGCAGAACAGATAAGTGTAGCTCTTAAGAAAGATGACACAGCCAACAAAAAGCGCAAGGCCAATGCACAAGGGTTCCAATAGCAGGTATGGACGTCCTATTGCTTACCGATTTGTGGCTAAAGCTGTGAGTCTGAAAAATAATCCCACATATGTCTCAGAAAAACTGTTTGCTATGTTGCTCGCAAAGAGACTAGATGCCACAGCTTCGATCAACTTATGTCAGATTTTGTTTCATAATGTGCTTTAGCAGACTGCCGAGTTGAAGTCTCAAACTGTTTTTAAAGCCTGGTATGTCTGGCAGTTTCTTTACTAGGCAACTTCTCCTGATGTTGATGACCAGGTAAGGATGGCTCGGAGTCATAAACCCATCCCAGAACTAGCAATGTTGATTTATCTTGAGATGAAGAAACCCGAGGTACTCAGTTGGCTCTCACTGGACATAAGATAAAGGCCATGCAGGTGGAAGCTCGTAGTTCCAAGAGACCAAAAACTACATTGACCAAGAGCAGTGCTTTCTTGAAGCAGCTAGAAAGTCAGGTTAAAATTGTGTCTACTGAAAAATCTCCAGCATGCCAGACTTCAATTGGCCAGGCAGAATAGCTTCCAGCAAAGATTACTGTTGGGACCAGCCAGCAAGCGGGGCAGAGTCCAGTAAACAGTGGAAAAGACCAGCCAAAAAAAACTAGTACTGAGAAGCTGGCAGTTCATACTGATAAAGGAAAAGGTCCAAAATTTGTAGTCCAGTTAGTAAATTTCCTAGCCCTTTCAGCGAATTGGCTTTAGCTTTAACCAAAAAGGACAGATTACAACAACTACAGAGTCACCCTGTCACAGGACGATTAGTTCTGCACAAATCTGACTTTACCACAATACCATATATGGCTCTTGTCACTGTTTACAAGCCAGTTACCCAGCGACAGTAATGGATGGTTGCTCAGTGCTTATCCAGTCATCCTAGAATACGATTGTCAATGCTTTGGGACAAATGATGGATGCCTCGGCATCCACTGATGAAGTGAACAAGTTAAAAGCTGAACTAAGGAACAGTGAGCAGCAAGTCGAGAAGTTGAAACAGGATATAGGGACACAATCCTTGCGGCATAGTGTTCTTGAAAATTAGTCAGCGAGGACAATTCAGACATTGGAAAGTAAGCTGTTAAAGCTTGAGTTTGAGATTAGGCACTTAACTGAAGAAAATGTAGAAGCTAAGAGAGCTGTTGACAGATTTGAGACTATGTTGAGGATGAAGAGAGTTGATTTCAACACATTGTTGACTAGTCACACTGCATTGAAAGCCTCTTAAACAGAAAGATACATATACAATAACTTGGTTGATATTCTGAATCTAGAAGGCAATGCCATTTTCAATATGGATAATGTGAAGGCACTTATGGAAACTATGCAGAGTGATTTGCAGGTTAAGCTTTCTAAATATAGTATTGCTTTGGCAAATCAAGTTATTCTAGACTACATTAATAAGCAAAATAACCTCAATGAGGATTCTAATAAATCATAAGAGAAGGATGAAGAGAGGGAGGATGAACTAGCAGATAAACATGATGATGATGATAATGACTCTCCTCCATCTCCACCTTCAGGATCTGGTGTTGGTGGATCAGCTGCCATAGGGGGCAGTCAGCCCAACATAGACTAGCCAGGCCAGTACAAGGATTAGCAGTCAAGAGACCAGAGGGCTGATGATCAGCAACCACATAACATTGAAGATTCCCAGTACACCAGTCACAGCACAATTCAGATGTGAAAGGAAAAGCTAAAGTTGTGATTGAGACTTTGAAGGGTGATGAGCAACATTCATTACAGCTCATCACAATGAACAAGAGGCTAAGACATCAGCAAGCTCCTATTATGAGGATGTATTCAAAGGATGATGTTCTTCTTGATCTGGAACGCTTTCAAAGACTATATGTTGGCGCTAGAGAAATGATTTAGCATTAGAAATCCATCGCTTTCCATGATCAGGAGTTGTGCCAATTACCTGAGCATCCCAGCAAAATTCAACTGCTAGACAGGGTACCTAAATGGGCACTAACCTCTGATGATAAGTTGGTCAATCCACACTGGCAGCAGCAGACTGTCATTCCCTAGCCATTGAATTAGAGAACCTGCTTGGGAACAGGCCTACATATAAATGTATGAAGGAAGTCAGGAGTCAACTGAAAAAAGTTCTACTTCAAATGCAAATTGCTAGAGGAGTTTTGGATTAGAGGGTACAAGCTATTATTGAAGATCAGACTTCCAGTAGTAAAGGACCGCGGACTCAAATGACAGTATAGGAACAAGCAACTACTCTCCAAAGACTTTTTCAACTGGTTCGAGTCACCAGGAAGATGATGCAGCAGGAGAACCAGGCTATCCTCAACTTTCTAGAGTTTGTACCTGACTCCCGAGGTCTCCTGTATGCATTGCTCGCTAGAGAGACTGAGTTGCCTAGGTTTTTCCCAGCTTTGTATCCTCAAAATCTTTTGGAAGGCTATAAATAGGACCCATTACATTGTAATCAACTCTTGCTTCTTAGTTCTCTCGGCTTTAGCTTTCAAGTATTTTTGAGCTACAATCTCTTCGCCTCTAACTTCACCTTGTAATCATTACTATTGTAATCATTTGAGCTTCAACCCACTACACCTTGTATTGGTTGTTTCTAAACTATGAATTTGAACCTGCAAACACTTTTCCAATTGTTCAGTATGTCTCTCATTTAAGTATACTATTTCAGTTCAGATAACTATTTCAACCTAGTCTCCGTTCTCTATTCCAGTTTCACTAATTCAACTGACGACTTACTAGTCGCTTTAAATTCTAACACTGGAATTAGCTATCTGAAGAGATCAACTCCAATTTCATGGAATTTTAGTTCAGAGTGATATTTTTCTAAGTTAGCAATAACAAAGGGAAATGGCCAAAGCAGTCCATGCTATGGGGGAGCCAAAGAGGGACTCCCTACGTCCAGAGCCTCGCACCAATGGCACCTCCTTCTACGGTCCCGTCTTACTGACCTACTCCCCTTACTGAGCTACTACAAAGTGAAATGGCCAAGCAATCCCTCTGTCGAATGGAGGTACGCGAAGCAAAAAGAGTGCCCGTTGGAGGTCTGGATCCACCACTAGCGGAGGAACTTGGGTAGATGGATTGGCACCTCCGTAGGTGTAGGAGGACCATGCCTGCAAATATCAAAGAGGAGCCTACACTCATGCTCACAAAAAACTAGCTACTGAGTGGCATAAAATGGTAACCATCTTTTTGCAACATTTTTCAGCCTACTCAACGTCCTCTTCCTCATATGTGTATATATTTTTCTACGCTATTAAGTTATCTAGAGTAAATTCCCCCTCTTCGTTTAACCTTTGTGGCGACACATACATTGTACTCTTCTCAAAAATGTCACCTTAGTCATATATTTATATTACCACCCTTTTCTTTTTTGGTTTGTAAATAAAAGTAAGCATACAATAACCAACTATCTACCCCCAAACTTTCTTACCTCTTGTGAATTAGTAATAGAAAAATAATATATCCATCTTCCATCCCATATAGATAAATTACCATGGAAAATCAACTCTCCACTTGTCTTTACCAAAGATTATGGTCCATCTCTACAAATCTTCTATGCCCCCTACATAGGTGGTCCAATATCTCTTAAGAATATACATATAGTTTTTCTCCTTTCAAAAAGACTCAAATTGTATATTCTTTTCACAAGAAAATAATATTGGGCCCTCCTCTATTTGTTTAAGCATCATGCCCTTTTGAAAAAGCATGATTCCCCTTGGATGCATACAAGCAAAGGGCCCATATAAGAAGACTTGGAAGCAAAAGGTTCCCTAGCCTAGTGTGGACCTTCCGAACCGAATTCCTTGGTGCATGGGCGTGAAGAATAGTCCAAATTCATATCAAACATGTTGAGAAGGTCAAATTTGCCTTTTGAAGCATGTCATTCCGAGCTACAGGTAAAAAGTTATGGTCAAAATAGTGTAAATCTGTCAGATTCGTAGCAAAAGGGAACTGTAAATCAAGTAAATCAAGAGGGTGAGATCTTATTTTTCCCCTATTCATCTTCTAGAAGAGCAATGAGTGTTCAAGGTCACTTGCATGTGATGGGACCAACCTAAAGATGCTTTCTAAATGCCAAGACAGACAAGTTGAGATACCCCGCAGGAGCCACCTGTAGGGCCTCATGGTGGGGCCCACCTACATTATGCACCCCTATGGAGCCTTCACGGTCTAAAATGATATTTTTGGTGAATAAATAGTCCCTTTTATGTCCAATATTCAATGAGTGGTCAAAGGACACTTAATAAGGGCTAATCACTCACCCTAATTAAGTGTAGCATAATCCCACTCCTACACAACTATAAATAGCCCCCCTTGGAGAGACTCAAGGACACACACCTATATTTTCAACTTCATGTTGTTTCTTGATCAATAGTAGAGAAAACCCCAACTCTCCCTCTTTCACATCCTCCCTCCTAACCCTCATCTTTGGAGGAAGTGCAACTCTATCCTCCACTCTTTCTATTCTACAATCTCTTACTCCATCAACCCAATAAATCATTTGTAGCACCTCAATAACTTGTAAATACATCATGATCTCTCTCATGGTTATGTAATGATCATTAAATCATCTTTAAAACTTTCAAGTGTCGCAATTCGTGATGGTTAGCCAGCATCTGTCCTCCCCTTAAAAGGTGTGCGAGAAATCAAGTAAGTGTTCTATTCTCAATTTACCATTGGTTTGTTTCTCCACACTTATTCAATTGGTCTAAAGAAATTTCTCACTCCAACTCTCTTTTGCTTCATTAAATATGCATGTGGCTACCTCTCATGGTGATTTTTATTTGTTTCACGACATTGCATAGATGGAGATGAGCTCTCTATGCAAAGTGTGTTAGTTTGATGTAAGTGATTCTCTTGTGTGTTTGAGAGGCAAGTCTTGTGCGCATGATTTTTTGATGAGTGCTTGAGAGAGGAGGAGTTTGGATGTATTATGGGTATTCTTATGGGGAGAAGGTGAATGCTATTCCACAAATTGCATATTTCATTTGATGCACGGCATTGGGTTGCATAATCGTTGATGGTGTTCAAGTGTCCAAAGTGTATATAGAGTAAGGGGGTTTTCAAAGTGTGTTGCTTGAGTGGGTGAGTGCAAGTGTTATTTTGATTGGTTTCCTTCTCCACTCCCAAAAGAAGGTGGTGCCCCAAGTAGTGTGTGTACCTCTTTACGAACATTTTGTGAGGGTAGGCCCATTGGTTTGGGTTTAGAGGCCCCATTTCAAAAAGCTTGCCCTCACTACATATGAGCTAATGTCTTTGTTTGGACTTATCGCCTCAAGACTTGGGCCCACTAGAGGTGATGTCCACCCTGGATGGGAGCCCATCTGGAATGTTGCCTGTGAGAGTTTGTGATAAGAGTCACAAACACTTTAAGATAAATCGTTTATGTAAAATCACCAACTCTCTTTCTAAAGATGACTGGAAAACTAAGAGCGTTCGTGACAAGACATTCACAAACCCTCTCCCCTATTATGCTTGGAAAGTGCTTGTTTTTGTAGACAAGTTCCTGATGAAATGATCACCAATTCACATCCAACTTTACTTAAAAAGAGATATTAAGAGCACTGAACTTTCAGATATGAAACTTCAACTCTCATAGAAGCACAAATTTCAATCAAGACCCAAACCTCTTTCATGGTATCATGTAGCCTCGCCCCCAATTACATAGTCGTAACATCAAACAACTGAAAGGAATGCACGAGCTTCGACCTTCATGGAGACCTTTTTCATAGATTTAAGAGATTCTAAAGTGAAGCCCAAATACCACTCTGATAAGGGGAAACCCTAATTCACTCCCTCACAGGCTCAGATACAAGATTGCAAAGAGGCAGAACTGCAGCACACATAGATTGGGCCACCATGGGAGCTATTGCACAGTAGTGATAAATTGCAGGTTTTCTGTATAAAAAGCATCCCTCTCTCTCTCTTCCCAACGGCATTCTCAGCTGATGTGTCAATTTTAGGCCATTTTTCCAGTTTGGACCAAAACTAGGCCATTTTTAGCTCTTTTTGACCCAAAAAAATATCATTTTTTATGCAAACAATCCCAAACAGAGTCAAAAAAATCCCTAAATTTGTGGTATCACTTGCATAAGCACAAGAAGCATAGATATATATCATTTTTCATTAATATACCATTCTGGGTCACTTTCCATGCAATTTTGCAACGCTGCCTGTTCGCTGCTATTTCAGTAGTTTTGTTTGCATCAATCTTATAGGTGAGATGAGTGTGCCACCATGAAACACTTGGAATATGTACATCATAAAACCAAAATAGGCATCTTACCAAGTGGTAAAGCACGCAAAGGTGTCTGTTGCCTTTCCATGGAAGCATCCATTGGTTTATTGAGAATGGCATTAAAGCGATCCACATAGGTTTGCATAAGGTTCTGGCTGTCAGTAACCTCAGACCCATCTTTTTTTATAATTTTAGTGATAGCTTCTCTATTATGCTTTGCCTTAAGTTTCATTAGGAAGAGGATGGGGTCTGGGTGTGTAAGAGATGTGTAAGAGTGGTCAAAGGATGCACATTTCCACACAAAAAGGAGATTGGACAATTTTATGATTTTTGACCTTCCATAACTCCCATATATGATCTCTGCTTTGAGCTGAGGTCATAGATCTAGAATCTACGCATTGAGCTCTTTCCATAGATATGCTATATGATATGGTTTTACTCGCTAGATTTTAAATCTCATTTTGGGGGGAAAATTTAAACTCAAATAAACTAGCCGTTTCGCTTATTTGAATTTAAAAGCTGTCCTTTGAATACTTTCTTAATACTAAAGGTTTGACTTCCTTAAACTGCCAAATAAAGAGGCTCTCATAGACCCCATTCTCTTCCTAATGTAAGAAAAACCCCCTTAGAGGTGTCATTCACATCAGATAACTCTCTCGCTCTACATTTGAACCTGCATTTAGCAACCTTAGCCTCAGCTATTGAGAGAAGGGCACTCCTTATGTCCTAAATTTATTTACATATTTGTATAGTTACCTGTCCTTTATGCACTTGGTCCAGCAAGGGTTTTAGTTTGTCATTCAAATCAAATAGTTTTTCTGTTTTTTGTGCAGCCACCATCTTACCATTATGTCTTATGCATTTTTTCATTTTAGAGCAGAAAAAAGGCCAAGTATTGACAGGATCATCATTCAACCTTTTAGCATACATCTTCGTGAAAGTGTTTATCATTTAGCAGCAGAATATTCACCATTAAAGGCCTTGCTTTGCCCATTTTAACAAACATAGCATTAGCATCATAAAGATTCATAACGAGAGGAAAGTGATCAAACATACAAAAGTCGACCTCAACCTGCATTTGACAATTAGCAGGTAGCCATACATCCTGCATTATACAATCTATCCAACCTAGACCAAGATGACATATAAGACGTAGAGTGAAAAGTGAACCCATTTGAATTGAAACCATTTAACCAGGCATCTAACTATTGATGCAAAGATTCCAGCTCATCCCAACAAGCAGCTTCTTCCTTGCACATGGTGGTGCCCGTGGAAGTGGTATTCACTAGCTTAGTTACCATATTAAATCACCACCAAAAATACCATTTCCTAGATTCAACAAACGTCAACCATGACCAAAGCTCCATTCTATGAGTCCATATGTTAGCAGCATACACATTAACAATATACAGAGGCCCCCATGCTAAATCCATTGTAAAAACAGAGCATCGGCCCTAGAAGGGTGATCAAGCACCCACTGAGGGTTAAGAGAGTTTTTTATAAAGGTCGGCACCCAAGAGTACACCCCCTTTTTTCCCCCATAAAAACAAGAGTATCCTTTAAAGTGATAGATTTTTCCGTCTCTTTACGCCACTTATGTTCCTATATGAGCACTACATCAAGATCTTTTTGCAAAACCCATTTATTAAGCATGGCCAACCTAGTGGGGTCATTAAGACCCTTAGAATTAAAGGTTGCAATTTTCATGAGGGAGCATTAACAACAGGAGCCTCCCGATTGGTAGGTACTTTTTCAACAGTAGTACAAGCTGCTTCATTAGTATCCAAGGAATCACGTGAGGGCATATCATGTAGAATATCAAACACATTTGGGCTAACATACCCTGAGGATTGTTGTCGTGTTTAAAAGACTTCCTGGTAGAGAATGCTTGTAACCCCTCAGTATCAATAGGCCTTTTCCCCTTATCCATGGTTCTATTGATACCATGAGGGTTAGCATATGAGGAAGGACCTTGTTGCCCACTACCATATTTTGCATGGTTCCCTGTATGACTAGGGTTGAATAGAGGTCTACAGACCCCTTTAGCATCGCTAGCTGTTGTGGAAGGTGCATCAGCATAAGCAGGAGAGACAGTTACAGATGTCTGATTCACCACAGTACTACTGTCATTTCCTAGTTGAATTTACCAAATATTTGTTCCATTGGAACCAAGTTCTTACTGCCTAGATAAGAGGGAATTAGATCCCCTGAGAATTGAGACACCGTGGGGTAGTTTCTAGAGAACTGCCCCAACTTGTTACAATGAGAGCACGCACCTGCTAGAGAACCCCATTTAAGATATTGCACCATCCTACCTACATAAGGGATGTTTATATCTATAGTTTTTGTGGAAAAGGAGTTTTGGTATTCCACAATAGGCATGCTTTGTTTCTGTTGCGGGAATTAGTTGTGGGGGCATACAAGACTTATCCCAATGTAGCAATAATATCCTTAATGCATGGTCACATAAAGGAAGGTAAGTCAATGTATTCTACCCACACAGGGCACTGAGAAAGCAAGGCATCCTTTATCATTTTAATGGATTTCCAATAAAACACGTTGTCAAGCATTTTTTGGGTGGAAATGAAGTTGCTAATCCATGCTAAAAAGCCTGCTCACTAGCCCCGAGTACATAGATGTACATAATGCTTTGAGTTTTTGGAGTGCTCTTGTAGAATTTATGTACAAAGGCTTGGTTTTGGTCAAGCTATTGGTTGAGTTTTGGGTTGGTTGAGTTTTCAAAACATAGTTCTTAATGAGCATTCCTAGCCGTGCTTGATAGCTTGCATATCGGACTCCGACATCATGAGTTACATGCACTCGAAGTGGATGGTTTTTCACTTAAAAAGTGGCGGCGGATGCACGTGGGAAGATGGCAAGTGGGCCGACTTGATGGTTTTTTTTAGCAATGGTATGTTTAGAAATTTTTGGAGTTAGCCGGGGTAATAAGCTCCAAGCCATGCTTTACGGCGCTACATTTGGTGGTCGGGGTCACCCGCTACGCCTCCGAGGAAATGGCTCAGGTTGGGGGCAAAACACAAATTTCAGGTTTGGATATAGGGAAGTTGGGGAGAGCATGCCAAGTGGCAATGGAATAACCCCACATGGGGGGGAGCATGTGAAAATTGGAGGGTATAAGGGGGGAGTGGGTACCCCCTAAGGGTGTATCAAAGGAGTTAATGGAGCTTCTTGGCCTTGCTTGAGAGGGCTCGTGGGCTTTGGGGAGAGGAGGGGGCACCCAATTTGTGTTCCCACTACCTGGACAGGCGTCCTGCCCATTTTTTGGTCCCCGAACACTATCCCCCCCACTTGCCTTGGTCAAAAAGTGGCCGACATCCCATTTTTTACCCAAAAAGGGGTCAAAATGGACCAATAAAAAGGTGCATAAAGGGGGAAATGAAGTCGGCTAATAGGGGAGAGAAAATCCCTTGGGATAAGAACCAAAAAATCCCCCTTTAATAGCTGCATTTCTCTGCACACCTACAGACACTTTCCAAAGACCTCTTTTTTGGAGCTTTTTGAAAACCCTCGAACTTCAAATGCTTGTAATTTGCTCATTCCTTATCGGAATCAAGCGTATGGATGCTCTACAGACATCTATGCAATCCAATCTATACACTCATGTTCTCTAATTCTTCTAATTCCAAGTGTGGTTTCTGCTAGAGCTGTTTTTCTCCAAGCTTTACAAGTGTTTAACACAGGTGAATACAATGGTGCAGTTGTTGTTCTTTCCGACGGTGTGATCGGAGCAAGGCTATAGGGGCATTCATTTTCATTGTCGTTTGCACTCCACATTGTTCTGGTGCCCCCACGGAGGAGAAATCCTCATGTGCTCCATTTTTTGCAAAATTTGTCCACTATGCAGGCAGAGAATGTAAAGGGGATGTGGGTCCTTATGGACAACCGCCTATGTATGTGCTATTTGTGGATAGTATTTGAGGTGGTCGTTTAATTCGGATTGCAGCCTTTCTGAGGGTTGTGAGGTTTTGTGAAGCCGAGCACTGGGGGCCGGGTTACCCAGTGTGAGGTGGATTAGGTACTAGAGCGATCCATCGACATCCCTTGAGTTTTCGACATCACTTGTAAGTGTTTTTGTGGCAATCAAACATGGCAGGCGAGTTGCCACAGTTTCATGGATTGCCTAATGAAAATGCACAGATGTTTATTGAAAAGTTGGAAGTCAATTGCTTATTGTGCAATATACTATACCAAGCTATATTGTTGTGGCTGCTGCAATATAGTTTACAAGATGAGGCGAAAGTTTGGTTACACAATTTTGAGGAGTTGATGCAGGCACAAAACCCAGGGGTGGTTTTGGACTACAATCATGTGAAGCAAGATTTCCTGGCACAATACCGATCCATTGAAGCACCTCACAAAGTTTGGCATGAAATTTTGGGGTACACTCAGAAGGCTAATGAAAGCGTGAATGATTTTTTCATGCAGTTTACCCGTTTATGGGATAAATGGGCTCCAGCTTTGGGAAATGAAATTCCGCCTGCCATGTTAAAGAAGGCTCGTTTTGTAGCCAATCTCAAGGAAGGTCTGAAGTTCAAAGTTGAGCTGAAAAGGCCCGTTACTTTTGAAGAGGCAGTCGCAATTGCCAGGGAGGAAGAATGGAAGGCTCAACGACTCCATGAGTACGGCAAGGCGGTTCCTGTGCAAGCTAATGGTGGCCAAGGTGAAGGAAATCAGGCAGAGACTAGAGTCCCACTCACTCAAAGGGTTGTAGACCCTGAGCAATTACAACGTAATATGCATGACATGATGAACATGATGCAGGAATTACGGCTCAATGTCCTTGGAGGTGGAGGTGGGCGTGGTCGCGGTCGGGGCCGTCGTAGAGGAATGGCCTATCCATATGAAGTTCAACCTAATGCTAATGCAGGTCGTGGACAGGGTGGCTTTGAGCCATGAGGAAGGTTGGTTCATTCCAACTTGTTATAATTGTGGGGAACTTGGTCATATCAGCACTCATTGTCCAAGACCAATAAAGATGGAAGGTGATACGTTTCCACTTCCTCAACAGATCCCTAACAGGGCCAATGATTATGCATTGGATATGAGGGGAGATCAAGGTACTGCACATGAAAATCAAGTCTCAACCTCTGGTGGTCATGTGGGTATTGTGCGGGTAGAAAAGAAAGACGCAAATGTGTTGCCAGTAGGCAAAAGAGAAAGGGAAGGCTATGCAGCACCAGGGCCTAGTCGAAAGAAAGGGAAGAAGAAGGAGGGTGAAGATGCGAAAGCCAAGAGAAAGAGAAAGCCTCGTAGACGATTTGAAGTGGCAAATTTGCCTTTGGGAGAAGGCCAAACAGCTTACAGTTTAAAGGAAGACCTGATTGGGAGTAAAGTAGATTGTACTTTTGGACAGTTGATGAATATAGTGCCCAAACTTAAAAGGCAGTGTAAGTCATTAGTGAATCCAAAAAAAGACCCGAAGCATGGACAAGTCAGAGTGTTGTCCATGGGAGAGTTACTCGACATCTGTCCTGTGGTGAACGCTTGGCACAAAGGTGTGGGCATGGGAGAAGCCTACATTGATGAAGGTGCTCAAGTTTGTGTGATCACACAATCTTGTGTTGAGAGACTAAATCTCATCACATGTGGAAGCTCTGGGTTTTGGATTCGACTAGCAAACCATGCCAAGGTGAAATGTTTGGGGATGATCAAGAATTTGGAAGTTTCTTTAACGTGAAAGTTATGGTGAACTTTCATGTTATGCCAGCCGGTCTAGGAGCCTTTCCTCTCATTTTGGGACGACCTTGGTTGAGAGCCGTTGGTGTCGTGCAAGATTGGGGCAAGGGCACAATCGGTGTGCATGGCAAGAAGGGTGAAAAGAGGGTGTTTGATATGACCACCAAACAACCTATGGCACTTGAAGATGTGAGTGAAAATGATGAATCCGAAACTACCAGTGATGATAGTTCTAAAGACTCAGAAAGTAGCACTACTTCAAGTTCCAGTGATGAGGGTGAAGTTTCATTCTTGTTGTTGGACAAGGAACAGAGAGAAGTTAGTGAAGTGCTACAAATTATTAGGGAATATAAATGCTTCAAGCTGTTTAGAGCAACTTGAAGAGTTGATGCAACCTAAACAGGAACTGCCAGTGAAGAAAGAGTTGATTCAAAATATGTTGAGTAATGATCTGACGCAAGGAGAAAGAAGGGAGTACTTAGCAATGTTGGGCAGGTTTCCAAATCTTTTTATTACCTCATATCAAGAAATAAGGGGTTTTGTTGGGGATCCTGTGAAGATCGAGCTAGTTGAAGGGGCAAAACCAATCAGATAGAAGTTAAGGAGGATGGGCAAGGAGCAGATGAATGCTTTGAAGGAAGAAGTGGATAAGCTTTTGGATGAAGGGTTCATTGTGCCAGTGGATAATGATGAATGGGTAAGCCTTGTAGTAGTCACCCCAAAGGAAGATGGGCGCTCGAGAGTATGTGTTGATTACAAGCCACTAAATGCGATGACCAAGAAAGATCCTTACCCTCTTCCTTTTATTAATCAATTGCTAGATGCAGTGGCTGGTTTTGAGAGATACAGTGTCTGTGATGGGTATTCAGGATACTTTCAGCTTATCCTTGCTCCTGAAGATAGGAAAAAGACTACTTTTATCATGCTATGGGGTTGTTTCTGCTTTTGTTGCCTTCCTTTTGGGTTGACAAATGGGCCAGGAGCCTTTGAAAGAAAAGTAGACTGGGTCCTTGCCCCATTTCTTGGAAAGTTTGTCAAAGGGTTCATAGATGATTTTTGTGCATACAGTTCAAGGAAAGAGCATGTTCAGAAGCTTGAAATGACTTTTGCAAGGTATGATGAATGCGAGGGTCAGTTAAACCCCAAAAAATGTCATTTGGCGCAGCCAAGGGTGAAGCTTCTTGGACATGTGATTTCAGAAAATGGGACTGAGGCAGATCCAGAGAAAGTGAAAGCCTTATTATTGTTGTCATCCCCAAAGGATACAAGAAAATTGGCTACTTTCATTCAAAAGGTTAAATATATGTCTCGATTCATACCTTTGGCATCACAGTTATTGTACCCACTGCAGTAAGTGGTTAAAAATGATCCATTGGAGTGGACACAAGACTGTGAACAAGTTTTCGATAAGGTCAAAGAAGTTTTGAGCACACTACCTATTATGCAAGCCCCTGACTGGGAGAAAGAATTTTATGTAAACCCGTCAGTTGGAGATGATGCCATTGGGGCTATGCTATTGCAAAGAGGGAAGGAGTCCAAGTATATGAAGCCTGTTTATTATGCTAGCCGAGTTAAAACCCCTCATGGAAAAGAGTACTCAAAGATTGAGTTTGTGATGATCAGTATGGTCTATGCTTGCAGACGATTCAGGCATTACCTATTGCAAAAGTCGTTCACTTTTCTCACCAGCTATTCATTGCTGACTCAATTGTTTAATAACTGAAATATATCAAAGACTGATGAAATGGGTTTATAGAACTGCACGAATTTCAATTCACTTTTTTGATGGAAGAGAGTACTCGGGCTACCCTGCTAGATTTACTCACTTACAAAGAGACTCCTATTTTGGTTAAGGAAGAGGTGGTGCAAAGGAAGAAGGTCGAAACTCTTGCTATATCCAATGCTTCACTGTTATATTTTGATGGCTCTTATCGAAGAAGTCATGAAGCTGCTTCTGGAGTGATTGTTGTCTATGATGCACAAGGAAATCTTGTGAGGAAACAAGGGTTAAAGCTTGATGTGAAAAGTAATAATGAAGCTGAGTACATGGCCCTTGAGGGCGGTCTACACATTTGCTTACAGTTGGGAATTAAACGCCTGCAAGTCAAAGGAGATTCCTTGTTGGTTGTGAAGCAGGTATTGGGGGTGTGGAAGAATAAGAACCCTAAGTTGAAAAATTTGTATTTCAAAGTGAAATCTTTGCTTAAAAAGTTTGACGCATGGAGTTTACAGCATATTGAGAGGTCTCAGAATGAAGAAGCTCATGATGCTGCCCAAGAAATGATCACTTGTGTGTTTGTGTTGAAGGTTGATGCTCCTCTATATCATGGAAGAGAAGTGCTATCAAAGGAAGCGGATTTTCTACTTACAGGTGTTTTACCTGAAGATTTGTCATCATCTAAAAAGTATGCTTTTATGAGAAGAGTCAAAAAGTACAAAATGCTTGATGATGTGCTTTACATGAAAGGAACTGATTTGATATTGGGACGTGTGCCCTGGAAAGAAGAAATCTATAAGATTTTGGAAGAGAACCATGAAGGATCCTATGGAGGACATTTTGCCATGAAAATTATGCTACATAAGATTTTACAAGAAGGCTATGTGTGGCTGAGTGTCCAGTGGGATGTGAACCATTGGTGCAAGTCTTGTTTGTCTTGCCAGAAGATGGGGAAGAGAATTTTGAAGCTTGAATTACGAAAGACGATTTTAGCTTTTGATGTATTTGAAAAATGGGGTCTTGATGCTATTGGACCCTTACCCATGAGTGGTAAAAGAAATGTTTACATTCTGACAGCAGTGGATTATTTGTCACGTTGGACAGAAGCTAAGGCTGTCAAACAGATTACCAGTAAAGAAATGGGGAAGTTTGTGTACGAAGATATATGCTGCAAGTTTGGTGTGCCTTTGGAACTAGTTTCTGATCGGAGACCAGGATTAAGAGAAGAGTTGTTTGATTTCCTTCGTGGAAAGCTTAATATACAACATAGGTACAGTTCTCCTTATTATCCACAATGCAATGGTCTTAATGAGAGAGTCAACGGAGAGTTAGTGAATATCTTGACAAAAATGACTCAGACACATGGGAAGACTTGGGATTCAGAGTTGCCTTGTGCACTATGGGCTTATAGAACCGCTATCAAAACAAGCACAGGGTTTTCTCCTTATCACTTGATTTATGGCAAGCAAGCTTTATTGCCTATTGAAGTGGAAATCCCTGCACTTAAGTGGTTGTCATTGGAAGGTGAAGAGCACTGAGATGCTTGGCGGAAAAGATTGTTGAATTTACAAGGCTTGCAGTTAGACAGAATTTTGGCCTTGAGTCATTATGAAGAAGTGTCAAAGAAGGCTCAAATGAAGGCCAATGAATGCGTCAAGGATAAAGGAATTGAAAAGGGTGATCTTGTGTTGCGGTACAATAGTAAACTGGACAATACTTTCTAGAAAAAGTTTCAAATTAAATGGGAAGGTCCTTTTACTGTTGTAAATAAATTTGAAAATGGCACATATCAATTGGAAAACTTAAATGGTGCAGAGCATAAATACCGTGTTAATGGTTATAGATTGAAGAAGTATCTGGCATGTTTGATGATATTTGTGACTGATGAAATGCTATCAATAGAAGGAGACAATGCGGAAACATCTAAAAATGTGGACGAGGTTTCTAGGGATGAAATGCAGTAGTTATTCACCCTAGGGACCTCTGCTTGTCATGAATGACTAAGCAAGCAAGGGGGGGTTGGAAAGCTATGTCAAGCATGTTTTGGGTGGAAATGAAGTTGCTAATCCATGCTAAAAACCTTGCTCACTAGCCCGAGTACATAGATGTACATAATGCTTTGAGTTTTTGGGGTACTCTTGTAGAATTTATGTACAAAGGCTTGGTTTGGGTCAAGCTGTTGGTTGAGTTTTGGGTTGGTCGACTTTTCAAAAAATAGTTTTTAATGAGCATTCCTAGCCGTGCTTGATAGCTTGCAAATCCGACTCCGACATCATGAGTTACACGCACTCGAAGTGGATGCGCTATATTTGGTGGTCGAGGTCACCCGCTACGCCTCCGAGAAAATGGCTCAGGTTGGGGGCAAAACAGAAATTTCAGGTTTGGACATAGGGAAGTTGGGGAAGTTGGGGAGAGCATGCCAAGTGGCAATGGAATAACCCCACATGGGGGGGAGCATGTGAAAATTGGAGGGTATAAGGGGGGAGTGGGTACCCCCTAAGGGTGTATCAAAGGAGTTAATGGAGCTTCTTGGCCTTGCTTGAGAGGGCTCGTGGGCTTTGGGGAGAGGAGGGGGCACCCAATTTGTGTTCCCATTGCCTGAACAGGCACCCTGCCCATTTTTTGGTCCCCAAACACTGTTCCCCCCCCCCCCCCCCACCCCACTTGCCTTGGTCAAAAAGTGGCCAACAACCATTTTTTACCCAAAAAAGGCTCAAAATGGACCAATAAAAAGGTGCCTAAAGGGGGAAATGAAGTTGGCTAAGAGGGGAGAGAAAACCCTTGGGATAAGAACCAAAAAATACCCCTTTAATAGCTACATTTCTCTGCACACCTGCAGACACTTTCCAGAGACCTCTTTTTTGGAGCTTTTTGAAAACCCTCGAACTTCAAATGCTTGTAATTTGTTCATTCCTTATCGGAATCAAGCATATGGATGCTCTACGGATATCTACGCGAGCCAATCTATACACTCATGTTCTCTAATTCTTCTAATTCAAGTGTGGTTTCTTCTAGAGCTGTTTTTCTCCAAGCTTTACAAGTGTTTAACACAGGTGAATACAACGGTGCAGCTGTTGTTCTTTCCGACGGTGTGATCGGTGCAAGGCTATAGGGGCATTAATTTTCATTGTCATTTGCACTCCACAACATGAACAACCGTCCCAAACAATATAACAGTAGGTTTCAACAAGAAGTAAGCGTGATCTTGGGGCTTAAGAAATAGTACCTCAAAAAGTCCTTGCCCAACATAAAAGTTTTAGCCTGTAACATGAGCACCAAATACCTTATCAATGGCCTATCCTATATCATTGATTTGAGCCAGTCTACCAGTAGAAAAAAGAACAATAGCTCTGGCTTTGAAGACAGATATTTGTTGCCAAACCATTTCAGAGTCATAAGACACCTTATGATCCCCTTTGATTAGAGGATCGTTAGTGACGAACTCTTATAGAATATCAGACAGAGCTGACACATCAAAGGAGGGGATATTATCCATATGTTCATGAACTAAACTCTAAACTTCTTCCCTAGGGTCTACTCTAAAAGCCGAAGGTAATGCAGAAGAGGCCATTGCTAAGAGCAAAGGAAGGACCTGCTTATGTGGGTGACAGCCATCGAAGCAAGGTTGAAGCCGAGCATTGGGTTGAGTATTGCATAGTCGCACGAAGGTGTGCTTCCCCGCACATAAGAGGCTTCGTGCTTATGGTGGTAGGTCTGATGCACGCCTTATGGCAGCAGGTCTGAAGCAGGCCTTATGGAAACATGTCTGAAGCAGGGTTTCATCCTCACCCCGCCATTCCTCTATTTTCTCTCTCTCTCTCTTCCCTCTCTCTCTCTCTCTCTCTCTCTCTCTCTCTCTCTCTCTCTCTCTCTCTCTCTATCTCTCTCTCTCTCTCTCTCTCTTTGCTGATAGAATCCACAAAGACATTGTGAAAGATTTTCTTAACGAGATTCTGAAATGTGGCAAGGGGGAGGAAGGAGGAGGAGAGGCAGATGGACCAACGGCTTAGTTGAAGAAGCACAAAGGGGATGGGGAAGAGAGGAAGATGGGGGGCATAGATCATGCAGGTGTAGGGCGTGAGAGGGAAGGTTGATCGAAGTCGAGGAGGTGGAAGGAGAAGGGGGGGAGCCAGTATGTATGTATAGAAACCTATATTCATGGTATCATTTCTATCAAATTAAAACAATGTTGGGCCATATTGAAATGCTTGGGGCTGCTTGTATAGAATATTTATATCCTTGTGGATGAATACATCAAATTTTAGAGCTTTTGGAAGATGATTTATACAAATATTGTATATTTTATTCTATAAAAAGTTTTTCTCATGTCACCCATTCATCTCTCTCTCTCTCTCTCTCTCTCTCTCTCTCTCTCTCTCTCTCTCTCTCTCTCTCTCTCTCTCTCTCTCTCTCTCTCTCTCTCTCTCTCTCGTTTTTGTTGCTGACTTGAAGGCAATGTCAGACAAAACTCGCAAGGGTGGAAAAGCCACACTCGCCATGGAGAATGATGCAAAATATCCAAGGAATTTGGATGCTAATCCAACCACATCATCTACAACAACGGAAGCAATGATCATGGCTTACTTGATCTCGTTACAAGAAACCGTCAACAAACAAGGTGAAGAGTTGCGCGCACTTGCAATGGAGAATGATACTTTAAGAGTTCTCGTTGTGGAGAATGAGCACCTCAAGAAGGTTCTTGAAATGCAAACAACACGCTTGATGCATCTTGAGACTGAAGTTCAAGAATGTAAACGCTCTCTTGTTGACATGAATGTATTGAAAGAGCGCTTGAGCAAAGTTGAGAGTGATCATGTATTGAAAGAGGAAACAATAGATACAATACGACATGATGTATGTGAGATGAGAAATGCATCCAAATCATGGGCTGATATATGTAAGGATAATGTGGTTTCTACATCTCCTATCACGCAATCCGTTGTCCAAGCAAAGAATGTAGAGAATGTGGACACTCAAGAATTGCACGAATGACAAAAACGCTCAAAGAACATCGTCATTCGTGGAATCAAGGAGGAAAGCATGGAAACACCCCAATCTCTTGCAGTTGCTATTGAAGAATTTTTTGCTACACACTTTGGCATGTCAGGAATCATGGCTTATGGTGCACATTGAGTTGGAAAACAAGGAGTCCCTCGCTCGGGAGAAAGACCTATTGTATGTACCATGGCTGATGAGGTAAAGAGAAAGATCATCCTTGACAATGGTTGGATCTACCTCAAAGGAACGGGTTGTAATGTATATGAGGATCGCACTCTTATGCAACAAAATGTACGTCGCAAAGCATATGAGGAAAGAAGCAAGAAGGTTAAGGTATCATCTCATGAAGAGAAGCCACTTGAGAAGGATGCAAGTCCACCCAACAAATAGGGACACATGATCTATAACGGGTATCCATGGAATGCGGGAATTGGCATTGATGAGCTTACCAATGACTCCGATGTGATACTTCTTGTCGAAACATGGGAGCATGATGCACAACGAATTCTTGGATTTGACAAATACGATGTGCATTCTTTGATGTGGGCCAAAAATGCAAAGCAACGAAGAGGCCAAGGAGGCGTAGCATGTATGACCAAAAAGGGTTTGAAAGATGTTTCCATTGTCAAAGAAGATAAGTATAAACGCTACTTATGGCTGAAAATCAGCCCACCAAATGGTCAAGTCATGTTTGTGGCCGGTTGCTACATTCCTCACTATGACTCCAACTTTTATGCTTGCTTGAATATGGATAGAGATCAGCCCTTTGTTGAACTAGAGGAAGACATTGCTCATTACAAGGATCAAGGTGAAGTCATTGTTTTTGGAGACATGAATGCTCGCACAAATATGCTACAACACGACACACAACAAGTAGACATGCCGCATGTCTCAAGAAGAATAGATGACTCATACATGTATAATCGAAGTTCTAATGATGCAAAAGAAGTGGATCACTATGGAAAGTCACTTCTACATATGTGCAATAGTACCGGAATGCTCATTGCAAATGGTGTATCTCTATGGCAAGGCACCAATGACTTTACATGTAGAAAGCACAACGGTGCTAGCGTGATTGACTATATGTTGTTCT
Source organism: Adiantum capillus-veneris (assembly GCF_014529385.1). Taxonomy (NCBI): domain Eukaryota; kingdom Viridiplantae; phylum Streptophyta; class Polypodiopsida; order Polypodiales; family Pteridaceae; genus Adiantum; species Adiantum capillus-veneris. The sequence goes on along the minus strand of NC_140939.1, from coordinate 107,907,535 downwards.
CGGAAGCCACTCTAGAATGCATACAAAGCTTTACACTTGGTGAATGGAATCCGGAATCGGATCATAGGATGTTATGTATTGACCTCAAGTGTGGTAAACGGCCCGAGCATGTAGCCTCCAATCATGATGTGAATCATTTGTACCTACGTCTAGACTTCAAACGAGCACTTATATATGCTGATATGGTGGACCAAATGTTAAGCATGATAGAGCATCAAGAGAGCCCAACATTAGAATGCAAGTGGAAAGTTTTCAAAGAAGTAATTTTCTCTTGTGCGAAGGAATGCTTTTCGGTGAAACACATGTCTTGCAAAAGGTCTAAGAAGGGTAGCACCAAGAAGAAATGGTTTGACATGGAATGTAGTCAAGCCCGAAAACACTTGCTAAGATTGGATGCAATCAAAGACAAGGAAGTTTACTTGGAATGTTCACACACATACAAAGCACTTGTTCAAAAGAAGAGGATAAGGTGGGAAGTCGAAAAACAACTTCTTTTAGCACAAGAGAAAGCACATGCATGTGGCAAGTTTTGGCAAAATCTAAAAGGCAAGCGCGTTGAGAGCTTTGGTGACTTGACTCTTGAGGATATGTATATGCATTGTAAGAATCTCTATGAGCAACCCAATGTTGATAAGATGGAGTGTTGTAGCTCCCTTCCGTTTATGTCTCCCTTCTTTACCATTGAAGATGTATGCCGCACGCTTGAGAAACTTGCTACTCGTAAGGCAGGTGATCTTCAAGGTGTCAAGGCTGAAATGATTAATTGGACAAGCAAGAAAACACGATATTGGATATGCGATATGTTTAACCTTGCACTTCAGTATGGCATGCCTCATGATTGGAGTGCAAATTGGATCAAACCTTTGCACAAAGGAGGAGATGTAAACAATGTGAACAACTATCGCACTATAATGGTTGGTTCTTTAATGGCAAAGTTATTTGGATGTATCATGGAGATGAAGATAAGTGAATGGGCTGAAAAGAATGGCAAACGTGCACTTGGCCAAGCAGGTTTTCGAAAGCATCATAGCACTATTGATCACCTTGTCACTCTTCGAGTTCTTATGGAAGCGTCTCGATTGAAAGGAAAAAAGTTGTATTGTTGCTTTGTGGATTTCAAGAAAGCTTTTGACATGGTACCGTGAGGAAATCTTTGGAGACGTATGCAAAGCCTTCAAGTGCCGAGAGAATTTATGCATGCAGTCTTTCGCATCTACCAAAAAGTGATATGTCGATTACGTATGGGAGATGGAATTTCAGAATTTTTTGCAAGCACTATTGGTGTCAAACAAGGATGCCCACTTTCCCCAACCCTCTTTGGGCTACTCATTGATGAATTGGAATGCATGGTTCTTGACTTTATGCAGCAAGAAGGCATAGAAGAGGTTAAGATTGGAAATGCGGTGATCATGCTTTTGGTTTATGCCGATGATATAGTGCTCTTAGCACATACCTTAGAAGATGCACAAAAGCTTATGAGTGTCTTGGAACGCTTTTGCCTACATAGCGGGCTTATCGTGAATGGATCCAAAACCAAGGTTATGCTTGTAAAGACCCTCAATGATGAAAATCCATGCATTGTATATAACAATGAGAAACTTGAAGTGGTAGATCACTTCAAGTACCTTGGCCTTGAGGTTCCATCCAATCATAAATGGAAGGATTGTGCAATGCGTCGCTTGGAAGCCGAAAAGAGGGCCTATTATGCATTTGAGAACATGTGAAATGCAGGAGAGATCAAGTGTTGGGATCTCAAAAAGTACCTCTTTGACACATTGGTGACACCACTGCTTCTTTATGGAGTGGAGGTGTGGGGTGGAAGCATCGGGAAGTCTACTTGGAAAGAGTTTGAGAATGTCCAAAAGCGTTTTCTCACCAATTTTCTCCAAGTCAAGACACAAACACCCTACATGCTCTTACTTCTTGAGTCCGGATTGCTTCCCATTGAGGTCTTGGGCATGCAAAGGGTTGTGGAGTACATGCGTAAGACACAACGTAGCCCTTTGCATCGACTTCTTAGAATCGCATATGAAGCAAGTCAAATGGTTCAAAAGACATGCAAGAGCAAAATACTAAGTTCGGGGTGGATGCTTGATATCAAGAAATGGTTTGGAAGATGGGATGCATGTCACTTGGTCAAGGATGCGTTGATCGACTCCCAAGTTAATGAGGCCTTCTTACAATGCCAATGTATTACTGCTTGGGAGAAATCCGGAGGTTCTCGCTTCAGCCATTACACCACACACGTTGCCCCAAACTACAAATCTCTCTTCTTCTCGGAACAAGGTAAGCGAACCCATTCCTACATCCTTGAGCCCATCCCGTTGAGTGCGATCCGCACCATTGCCTCCATTCGTCTTAGCTCCCATTCTCTACGCTGCGAGACAGGACGTTGGGGCACTGGCGAGGAGTGTCATCGACTTTGCACCTTATGCCCTCGTCAAGTGCGAGAGAGTGAGTACCACACACTACTTGAGTGCTCAGCTTTTGACCACATTAGGTCCTCTTTTCCCCATATATTCAGCCATGATCTCTCGCTACATACCTTCCTCTCCCAACCACGATGTGGACTCTCTATTGCGACGCTCATTTCAACCATTTTTGAGCATCGAGAGTCACTTATGAACTCCACTCACACCACGTGACATGTTCATTTGGTCCCATAGGTCATATTTGACCTCCCAGGACGATAATAGAACTATCTATCTATCTATCTATCTCTCTCTCTATCTCTCTCTCTCTCTCTCTCTCTCTCTCTCTCTCTCTCTCTCTCTCTCTCTCCTCCCCTGCCCCGAGTGTTGAATGAATCCGTGTTATTAGTAGTCATCCACTGACTACCATTTTACCTCAAAGAAGGCAAGTTATAAATTATACATCATTGGTGCATGCAAATTGAATTGGAATGCCTAGCAATTTTCTTTAAATAAATTCTTCATGGTGTATAGTACTATCATTTTGGAATTAGGGTTGCAGAAAAACACACACAGCTTGGAGAATAAGAAGGAAGCTCAAGGCACACAACAGAGAGTATATTACTTAGTGTGCAATTGAAAGATAAGTTAGCCCTAGAGTGATGGGCATATATACAATGCACGGGGGGGGAAACCTCCTAGTGAGGAAAAAAAAGCCCGAACAGTCCTAAGTGTGTTCACCCACATCACTACGTATGGTAACAAATCCCCCCTGGCAGTGATGCAATGAACAAGAGCTATCACATAGAGTAAAGGGAAGTGCCATGCCATGGACATGAAAGGGAAGTAAGTCCAAAGCTTTGCGGAAAGCTTCAAGCTTCTCACCATACAATGCCTTTGTGAAAAGATCTGGAAGGTTATCCTATATTGGCACATAAGCCAAGTTGATCCCTCTTGCTGAGAGCCTCTCCCTAACATAGTGGTAATGCACCTCAATGTGCTTTGTGTAAGCATGAAAAATTGGGCTCCTCGCAACTGCCAATGCGTTTTGACTATCAGTGTAGATAGTGTTGGTAGTGTCCAGTCCAACACCCAAATCAGTCATAATGTGTTTGAGCCATAGACACTCAACCGTAGTTGTGAAGACTGCCATGTACTCAGCCTCACAACTGGAAGTGGCCCCCAAGTGGCCACAGTAGGTTGCTTCTTGCTCAACCATGATATGCATGAGCTGCCAAGAATGAAACAAAAACCACGTGTGGACACTCGTGTGTTAAAACAACCAGTCTAATCTAAGTCTGAAAAAGCATGTAAATGTGGTGGCAATAATCTCCCCTTGGAATAAAACAAGCCAATATGTAAAGTGACACTCAAGTAGCAAAAAATCCTCTTGACATTCTACCAATGGTTAGACCCTAAGCTATGCATAAATATGCTGACCTGTGAGACTGCAAACTAATTATCCAACCTCGTGTTGCATACATAAATAAGGCATTCAACATCAGTTTGGTGAAGAGTGACATCAGCAGGATCATCAACATCATGAAGACTCAATTTCAAACCTATTTCCATGGGAGTGGCAATAGGTAGCAATGTCTCTATGTAACTTTTTTGACACAAGGCAATACCACCATCATAGTGCTTAAACTGTATACCCAAGTAATGATGCAACAGTCCCAAAACTTTCATCTTGAAAATAGCATTCAAATCAGCCTTAAATTCAGCAATATGTCTCTCATTTGATCCAATGATCAGCAAATCATCCACATGGAGAACGACAATGAGAAATACATCACCCTCACGCTTTACATACAATCTGCTTTCTATTGGACTGTTATGAAAGCCTCGTTTGACCAAATGAGTATCAGCCTTCACATATTAAGAACGAGGAGATTGCTCAACCCATACAAAGCTTTCTTACATCTATACACTTTATCCTCTTGTCCTTTATTGACAAAACGAGGCTGCATTACATAAACTTCCTCAAATATGTCACCATTCAAGAAAGCAGTAACAATGTCTCACTTATGTACATCCCGACCAAAATGAGTTTCCAATGCACATAGAAAACGCACAGTAGTCGTACGACAAGTAAGAGAAAAGGTCTCTTCATAATATATTTGTTTACGTTGTGTATATAACCTTTTGCAACAAGTCGAGCCTTATAGCGATCAATCTCACCATTCAGCTTGGGTTTCAACTTGTAAACCCAATTCGTACCAATGGCCTTTTTGCCAAGAGGAATCACATAAAGTCCATGTGTCATTTTCTATAAGTGCGTCATATTCTGATTCCATGGGAGCCATCAAATTTTTTAAATTTTGTGCTTCATCAAAAGACAAAGGTTTCTCAACATCATGTAAGCTAGACACAACCAAAGCATAACAATATGATGCATAAGATGCCTGGCAAGAACCTAATGAGTACGACTAGACAAAGGTGCATCCAATTTACTGTCACTCAAAGTACGCACCAGCCATTTTGGCATACTTCTAGCCTACTCATTCTCAGTCCTTTCCTCATCAAGTACATCATGTACATTTGCATCAGTAATAGGTTGATATGTAACATTTTCAAAAAACCCCATAGGCTATACATTTGCCTCATTGGAATTTACATTTGAACTTCCACCACTAAAAAGAGGCAAGAAAGTGTCATAAATGTTCTGTAAGCTTATATTGTCGTCTCTAGTACATGAGAGCAAGCACTGAACAAAATCTTCCATGAACACAACACCCCGTGAGACCAAGATACGCTTTGTTGCGGATGATACAACCTGTAACCTTTGCACCAACGCATATGCCAAATAGCCAAAAACACGCATGTGCTCAATAGAAGGCTTTCTATCATGCCATGCTTCATATGGAGTGATAGACTGCAAAGCTTTTGTAGGACACATGTTAAGTACATAAGTGGCACACATGATGGCCTCCGAACTGTGTTCACACACATCACTACCACATGTATATGGTAACATTTCATTTAAAATCCAATTGATATGAATAATCAAGTCTTTTGTTTCATAATGATGAAGTGCCTTGCGGATAGTGGGAATTTTAAATTTAGTTTTACTTCTAAATCTATCCACAACCAACAACGTTAGAACTTTTAAAATTCCTAAAATGTGGAAACTTATACATGGAAAAATTTAGAAGCAAATCGGCTATATTTTAAGGTTTCTACACAGTTTCTCTATGGTTTGTAGGTATTCTGAGCTTCAAATGTAAATTTTTCAAAAATTATAGATGAGACGACTCTAAATCTAGGTATTTTGGAGCAGTGGTGCAATGTGAGGCTCCCCTGCTTGCACTGGTTTCAAAAAACAATCAAAGAGATACCAAAAATCAATCAACGAGACCATGACAACAACGATGAATATGAAAGGGATTGTAGCCTCAAGAACCGTGATTGAAGGACTCTCAGACAAGCATGATAACTGTATTGATGGATATATTCCCTAGTATGACAAAAAGGATAAGAAGCACACATTCTCTCTCTTGTTACGAAATCTTTATGGTTCACTTCAAATGGTGGAAACTACACAATATGATCGAATCACTTTTGGGAGTGGCATCCCACTAAGGATCTTCATCTTGCAAGACTCGTCGTGTATGACCTATCGGAGTAGACGAAGGATGCATTTGGTAATGTACCCACCTTCATAAAAGTCAAAGCTATTAATACAATAGTACATACCAAGTGCTCTCATATCACCTCGTTAGAAAAACCCATGATACTCGTGTTTTAGTTGAAACTTGTCGTTGTTCAAACACTCTAATACTCTCCCTAATATGTGTAATGATTGGTTGTGTAGTCATTAGAATCTACATCTATATTATTAAAAGTGCTACCATATATGCATCTAAAAATGGAATCATAGCATCCATTCTCATGATGTTCATGCCACAATCACGACTGATCAAATTGCTCTCTCCTTATTGTTTTCCAAAAGCCATTGTTCTAATGGTTCAAAGCATTTTCTTTCAATCTATGTCAAGGAGTCATTGCTTCTAACTTTTAACATCTTTAATGACTCTTGTATAAACTTGTGTCCTATTTTTTTTGGATCTCAGAGACTAGGTTGCAAAGAATCTTGATCCATCTTTTCCTTTCAATCTATAGGCAAAGGTAATGACATCGGTTTCACCTTCTTTGCTATAGTCCTATACTTCGTCTCCACTCTTACTTCTAGATCTTTTTGCACATCGAAACACTCCTCATCTTTGAAAGACTCAATGATTCTATACATGTCCATAGAAGCTACTTTTACCAACTCATTTCTTTGTTGAAAACTAGAACCTGTTGTAGCATTGAGATCACCCATAGTATCTACAAAAGAAACCTCTTCAAAAACACCTGAAATGTACTCATCTTCATCTAACAAATCATGGTTTTTGTATTTTCTCATGGACAAGCACCATAGGGATCCCCGGATGAGTTGTTTGCAGCCCTAATCATCCACCCATGGTCAGTATCAATTGGTCACTTTCCCTTCATATAGAGACTCTTGGACATGAGGTTAATCTCCGAACCATGGTCTATCCAAGCCACGTAACGCTCCTCAAGATCTCCCACCTTAACCAAGGGTTCTGTTGTAGCCCTTGCCCAATGGTTTCTAGAATAGTGGCTCTTATGAGTGGCTTCGTCTTCATCTTCATCTTCAAATTTAACATGCCTATTTTTACCGCCCAAAGACCGGTAGCAACTTACAACATTCTCATCTTCATCTCTTTGTTGTACTTGTATCACATGTGTCTTTGAAGCACTCTCTTTACCCTCTAATTGGATAGACTCCGTTAAAGCTTGTCGCTTTCTTCTTATGATATCAATGATTTCCTCATGGAACACTCTCTTTGCAATGCCAAGGACTTCTCCCAATGTAAACTCCACCTTGCTATTTAAAATCCTTTCCTCTAAAACTTTGTTTAAATCTGGCAGTTTCAATATCTGATTGTAGCTTGTATGATGGGCTATTTCCTTTGCTCTTTTCCTTATCTTGCTTTTCATTTGGTGCAGCATCTCTCATTGGCACTTCTTTAGATGGAGGTTCCCTTGCCATGGGATCTTGAGGGGGGCCGAGATCCTTTCTTCCTCCACCTCTAGTGGCCCTCTTTGAGGGACCTTCATCCCCATTTTCTCTCCTACGTTTTCCTTCGACAAGTGCCTTGTTGCCTTGACACTTTGCAATGTAGGCATGCACTGACAAGGCATCTACAGGTTCATTCCACCCAGTCTTAAGATGGATACAATCTCCATCTTCATGTAAGATTTCTTTAGTCAACTTTCCCTTCATAGCTAACTCCATCGCAGATGTCCAGACATACTCACTACCCTCACTCACGTCTTCAATAGATTTTGACCCTTTGAGCATGACTTGACCAACCTTTAAGCCAAATGCTGCTACTTTAACCATTGAGATAGCATGACTGGTTTTCATATCCTCGACTAGCTTTTTCATCCCTCCTTTGCGAAAGTTGGTCGCCAAGGGCTTCCTTGTTTCACTAAGATGTATCTTTACTTCTTTGAAGAAGACAAGCTCTTTACCCAACAAATCTTTGAAGCTTTCACAGTCCCTTCTTGGATGGTCTGGGTTGTCACACCATATGCACCTATTTACAAACCCCTCTCTATTTGAGGTTTTTGACTTGATGACTACCCAGATGTTTGCCCCTTTTCTTCAAGCCTTGCTAGCTTTAGTTTCAGATTGTGTATGCCCTTCACAAGTTCTTCAAGCATAGATCCATCATCCTTAGAAGCTACAATAGTAGGTTTTGGTTGCATCTCAGCAATAGTAGAAACTGGAGCACCATTGCTCACCACCATCTTGTTTCTTCTGCGCTGTCTTTTTGCCAATAGGGAGACTGCATCTTGTACATCATTCCACCTTGTCTTCAAACCTTGCTTTGTATCTTTGTCTTCCAAGAGAAGCTCTAACATTTCTTCGATTTCTATGCTCGCTACTTGTAGGAAAAGTTCTACCTTCTCCCCATCCAAGGAAGCTTGTTCAGTTTGTGATAGTTGAGCATAGCATCGCTCAAACTCTCTAAGAAGCTCTGTAGCAGAAATCCATTCTTTAGGATTTGCAACCCAATCTAAGAAAGTTGTTTTGGTCGAAACAAGACAAGAAGGAATAAGTGGACATAAACGACACAAAAAAACAATCTGACAATGATGGTTATCCCTGCTTCAAAACAATCTCAATACACAATCTTTGAGAGACACACTCTCAGATTTTTTGCTACCTACTGAGCACCCAGTCTTCCGCTTTACTGATACATGACCCAAGCGGCTTTCAAAGCATGAGATGAAGCCCTCGTTGGCTTCTCTTTGACATACACCCACCTTTTCAGCCCAAGTTTGCAATTGCCCCTGGTGGCCCATCCCCTTGAGCTCTTGATCCAACCCCTAAATCCGCCTCCTCCTCCTGGTTGGCCTTCTTCACCTCCTCCCCGTTGCTATTGACGCCCCCCAACCTGTAGCTGCAGTAGCATATCTCGGCCTTTCCCTTCACCTTGGCCTCCTTTTCCGGCTACTACATGTGACACCCCACCATGCTCACCTGCCCTTAAGCTAGCGCTCTCAAGAGCTTTTTCCAATTCAGCTCTGATCCTCCGACCTGTGCTCCTCTGACCATATGAAACCAGCACCCACTCCCCCAATTGGCGGCCACTCTCAACCGGCTCTACATACCAATGCCGCACTTTTTTTTCATGGAAGCTCTGATGCTGACAGTGCTATGGAGTGAAGCAACCTCCTTCCGTGGTCCTCTTGGCCCTGCTCGCCTCCAAGCGGCCCTCCTGCAGCGCTTCCCCCTGCAAAAACTGTCCCTCCTCTTGTTTTGCCAACCCCCCTATGCAACTGACTGCCCACGCTGCATGAAACATCACAGATGGTACCCCTTGCTTTCCTGGCACCCCCCTTCTCCATCCAAATGGCGCCACCAACTTCTATCTCCCACATGGCGGCTTCTCCCCACATGCAGCGCCACCTTGTCTGTCCAGCAGCTCGTTTTTTTGCATGGCTATTTTTAAAGAAAAAAAAAAATTACTTATGACTTGGACAATGTTCCCACGAGCAAAGCAAGCCACGGCCTTGGAAGCTCCGCATATACTAAATCATAACCCGAGGCAATATTTATGTGATGATTGACAACATATTTGCCTCACGCTCATGAAAAACTTTGAGATGGCTTCCCTCGATGCCCCCATCTGATACACGCACTATAGTGGTGTCATCGACCACCAATCGGCAACATGTCAGGCTCCAACTTTAACCTGGCATAGCTATTTCCCAAGCATCCCGAATGGCAAGCTGCAAAATCCGAAGAGCTGTAGAGTACACTGAGGCTAGGCTTCAAGTACCCGTAAACATCCTGATGATGAGAAGCCCAAAACCATGGCCCCGACCTATAATGTGCCACATCTGGCATACACATCTCTACAGGACGTGTTCATGGTTGCATCTGGTACTTGTCCAAGGCCTCTGCTATCCACTGTTTTGCTACCCTTTGCCTGCTAGCACTTTCACGGGTCGACTCAAATTGGGTGCACCATCATTGCCCACCCCTTGTTGAGCATTGATGCTCAACCATAGCATTATTTAGGTATCAGAAAACTGCACAAGAAATGAGAACATGATTGAATAATAAGAAGCTATATGTAGTATGTACGATTGTATAGATAGAGAGGGAGATCTTATCAACTGCATAAACCCCCCGAACCGAGTGGAAAGCCATAGGCTCTCCCAACTATGATGCAAACTCCACCAGCATCAAATACATGGCATTGAACACAGCCATCTGTCTATAGTACATGCATAATCAACCATTTTTTTGCACCTATAAGCCCAAAAACCAACCTCTCGTGTAGCTTGGCATAACATCGACCTTCAACAACCTGTATCCATACACCGGCTTCATATACAAAACAAGCCTGTAAACCAACCTATGAAGCATCTGCACCATACACCATCATCGTCGCACCTGCTAGAGAGCCCTCCATAGCATAATCTTCTCCGAAAAAACTTTGCAATCAGTACACAGTTGCCTGCAAATCAACCTTTAGCAACACGGCCATCAACAGCATGGCACAAACCTTTGGTAGCCTGTCTTCCAATGGCACTTCTTCTTAGAGAACCAAGCCTACCTGCTTCTCAAGCATACCCTCTATTGTAGGTCCTTTGAATGACATACACTCCATATCTGACTCACCATGCAAGTCTTCGTCTGCCATAGCCTTTGATACTTCATCTTCAACCACTTCATGCGAGAGCAAATCGGATTGCTCAACCACATTTGCCTGCTCTTCAAGGACTTCTTCTATGACCATATCATCTGCTAAGCGAGAAAAAAAGTCATCTATTACCTCATTTTCTGGTAGGCCGACATCGCCAATACCTTCTAAAATGCACTGTCTCTCTTCAACACAATCAGTAGGGCAAGGTTTCCCAACCCCTTGGCTAGCTTCTTCCTACACAGCTTCGACCATCGCTTTGCCAACAACTTCAAGCTTGTCCTGTGAGCTTTTCACATCTTCATTCATTAGGGAAAATATGAATCTTTTAGGGGCCTTTTGGGATTAAGGTTAATTAGAGGCCATCCAATAGGAAGAGGGTGGTGGACACACTCTATACCCTCAAAAAAGTAGGGGGACAAGGTAGCCTTACACCTCTTAATGGCCTCTTACCTAGTGAGAAGGTAAGGGAGGTGGCTAGGGGAAAGGGATGGTGGGGGGGAGGGGGGGACCACTTTGACCTCTTTGCCCCCACTTTTTGGCCCGGATTTAGAAATACACTAAAAAATTCAAATTTTTAAAAAAAATGAAAGTTCAAGTTTTCCCTCCTTAAAAGGTCCCCTAACCTATTTTATGGTCAAAAAAGTATTTTTGATCTCCAAAAGTCAAAAACGTGCAATAAAATTTTTCAAAAATTTTCAAAACATCATTTTCCACCCTCCAAAGTCTTTTCAAACCTATTCTATAGCTAAAAAGTGATTTTCTCTCTCTACAAACCCTTTTCCAAGCTCTCCATGGGTGCAACAACCACATGCACCCCCTATAGTCCAGCATTATCTCTCTGCTAGCTTTCTCCCATCTCCATTGTAGCACCAAGCAAGCTTCTCCCCCATCTCTTTCCCTTGCCCACCACATAGTTTCACATCAAGGTAGCTCCTCTCCCTTCTCTCACCTCCATTACAGCATGAAACAAGATTCTACTCCTTCTACTTTCATTCATTCGCACTACATGGAAACCTCTACTCTCGAAGGTGGAAAAAGCATGAGCTCACATGACTTGCATACCACAACAACAGAGGTGTGAATAGTGCATGTGCATTGCAAGGGTTCATCTCCAACATAAAGATAGAATGGTGAGAAAACTACCCTTGTAGCTTACATTCAGAGCTTAACATCATCTTCATCTTTAAGTTTATCATGCTGGAGAGAATTAACCTCTTTATGGATTTCAATGTTTAGGCTTCACACCTCATAACACTGGGTGGTGCTATTTTGTTGATGGCTTTGGTACACCATCTATAGTTGTGTAGCATGTGATTGAGTCTCACAATGCAAGTAAGTTGTGTTATCTATGGAGAGTCATCAAACATTTTGTACTCTATAACTTTGTGCTCACATAATCTGTTGCTTACTTACAGAGTCAACTTGTTTTGAGAGGACATGAGCAAGCAACCATGTGCAGAGAAGGAAATCACCCTATTTTTGTTCCGTGAGAGGAACCTTTCACTACCATGTCAAAAGATTTTGACAAGAATAGTAGGATTTTGGTAGAATCTTGAATTAATAAGTACTCTCTAGGAGCTCATAGAAAAGCCATCCATATAGTGCTACTATCTTCCCTAGTGTCATCAAATACTCAAGTGTATATGAATCTCTAGATGAGGAAGACAAATACTTGTAAGAGAAGCCTAACAGCAACAACATTGTCTCCGTTTGTAATTATTTTTATGAGGCTGGATTCCTCTATAAATGCAATATAAATATGTCTTTTTGTTAAATGGTGTCGCATTGACTGAGAGTACTCAATTTAGATTACTGGAGTTTCATACAAATTTGAGAAATATTGTTGATCTTTATGGATATTTTGATTTTCCTGTAAGATGTATCAAGTCTCAAGTCTTAATCATTCCTCCATGAAGAAATTCATGCAATATTTTGACTTCAGTTTAATCATTAATGGTTATTCTTATTAAAGTGGATCTTAACCTTTGTCAAGATGTCCTCATTTGGGGATCTTGAATATATATCATTAGCAACATTTCACAAGTTGAGAAAGCTAAATTCTTGCTTTCCAACATGTTATTGTTTCCATACTATGCCTATGCCAAGCTTGACTTAGAGAACTGACAACTTGAGATGGAGGTGTCGATGTATAGGGGTGACTTATTATTGATTCGTGTTTCATCATACATATATTGTAAAGCCATTGAGTTTCCACCTTTTTAAGTAGTGTTGACAAGTTTTTGGTATCAAATCTTCTTAAATATCGCTATTCATTCGCTATTGGTAGCTATTTCTTTGGTATTGTTAAAGATGATACCAAAAGCTATCACCTTGTGAACTTAATTGTTAAATTGCAGATTTGATTTTTACTATGTAGCTCATTTGGATAGAGAAAGTGTAAACATAAATTATAGATACGTGCATTGTTAACATAGAAGATATGTATCACTTGCGCCTATGTAAACTGCTAATCAAGAAACTTTTGGTTGGATACTATAACACTAGGGGTCACATGTAGTTTCAAATACCAAAGAAATGGCCTAACCAAAACATTCCCAAGAACACAAGGTGAACACAAGGAAGTAAAAATTGGCTCCTTGTTTGGTTGATTTTTAGTGTTCTAAATGTTTAGTGCACAGAATCTGTGAGGCCTTTGACCTAGGGAGTTCACTAAAGGATATGTAACATAGCACATGTGCTCAACAGAAGGGAATTTATATTCTTGTAAAGTTATAGAAACATGTGTAGGTAAGGCCTATAAGGGGTACTTTTAATCCATTGTGGTGAACACACATGATATAGGAAATTTTTACATAGTGAATACTCCGGACATCAAACACTAGACCTCTATCTTAGGGCCATGCATTAAAACAAAGCCCCTATTTGTCATTTTAAAGCCCCAGAGACCCTCAACAAGAGGGGCCACAAAGGGCGCGCAAAATGGCCATCTAGGGACAAATAGGGACTAAGATATTTCCAAGAACAAGGGATGGACACGAGTAAAAAATGGTTGATAAGCATGAGACAAGGTTTAGGTATTTGCCATTGGCGGGGGGGGGGGAGTTTGCTATGAACACATTAAACTGTCCAGTTCTATCTCATGGCCATGCATAAAAAAAGCCTATTTTTGCCATTTTAAGGCCCCATGGACCCTCAACAAGAGGGGCCACAAGGGCACGAAAAATGGCCATCCAAAAATTTTGGATGGTGAATTTTTGCACCCTTGTGGCCCCTCTTGTTGAGGGTCCTTGGGGCCTTAAACTGGCAAGTACAGGCATACTTTTGATGCATGGCCATCCAGGGACAAATAGGGACCAATATATTTCCAAGAACAGGGAATAGACACAAGGAAGTAAAAAATGGTTGATAAGCATGATACAAGGTTTAGGTATTTGCCATTGGGGGGGGGGAAGTTTGCTATGAACACATTAAATTGCCGAGTTCTATCTCATGTCCATGCATTAAAAAAGCCTATACTTGCCATTTTAAGGCCCTAGGGACCCTCAACAAGAGGGGCCACAAGGGCACGCAAAATGGCCATCCAAAAGCCATTTCAAGGCCCCAAGGATCCTGCCATTTTGCACGCCCTTGTGGCCCCTCTTGTTGAGGGTCCCTGGGGCCTTAAAATGGCAAGTACATGCATATTTTTTATGCATGGCCATGATTCAAGTGGTAAGTTTTTTTTTTTTAAGTGTTGGACTTTTAGGTTGTTTTCAAGAGCTTCTAGCTTCCAATCAGCTCCGAATCTGTCTGGGCTTGTCTCACATAAATTTCTCATCTTGTCGAGCTCTTCGACCATCTTGTGATGCGAAAAAATCATATCTTGCTCGGATTCTCCAAAAATCAACGTGCAAGTTGACAATTTCAAAAAAAATGATGTAAAACATGCATTTCTTACTTTTTTCTTAATTTACACGCTCAAACGAGCATTAAAACCATGGAATCTGAAAATACTCAAAGAACCAATGTTTTTTGTTGTGTTAAGGATTGTATTTCCTGCATACAAAACTTTCTCAAAATCTCTCCCTAACACCTTCAAAAGTGGCTTCCAAGGAGTGCCCTCGGTCAAAAATTGAAACTGAAGGAAAACAATCATAATGAACTCCTACACTGTGTACGAACTTTAAAATAACCAAAATTTCCTTTTAAACAAAGTTATTGCTAAAATTTTGAAAATTAACCACCGTTGGACTTCCCACAGCGATAGAAATCGAAGGGTTCAAGGAGAGGCCTGGTGTCACAAGTGCATGGTAGGAATCTGATCGAGGTTTATTCCGTCAAGATCTCTTGTACTTTATCATGTCTTCTCATGTACAATCTTACCAAACAAAAAAAAAATACACCTTAAATGACTGCAAATCTTATTTAACTTATCAAACAATCTAAAATATGGTAGACCTAGAGTGCTCTTACGCATCAACAAACAAAAAAGTCCAATTTTTTTCTCATTAACTTTGATAAACATACATTTGTGAACAACTTCCAAGGAGTAGTGCGGTCATAGTTCTTACATCCATTCCATGACATAGTATGCTCATGGGGTGACCTATCACATAAAAATATCTTTGGTAGGAGTGCCCTCATGTTAGGAAAGGGTGTGTTGCTGCTCATGAAAAGTTGTTGCATTGTCCTACTAGGGATCTTTCCATGTTAGGAAAGGGTGTGTTGCTGCTCATGAAAAGTTGTTGCATTGTCCTACTAGGGATCTTTCCATGTTAGCATAATGATTTTTGGTGTAGTGGGAACCACATTGCCACTGAGGAGAGCTTTGTGCCATCGTAAAAGCTTCATGTTATGCCAGTTCCTTGAGCCATTCTTGCAAACAACTCCACTCAACTAGCATAGTAAGAGGTCACCTTGTAACAAAACATGTATGAATTCAACATTTGCAAGTTGTATAATAAAGACACTTGTTAAGTATATTTTGTACAAATTTGCAAGTATTTCCATCCAACTGGGAATAAACAATCCTAAAATATACATTAGGATGAGACTACCCACCTCTACTAAGCATGGATTTGAAGCACCTACCTGCAAGATGTAACAAAGAAGACTGTTTTAGAGGAAAAGTGGTGAAACTTGGCCTCTCTAACCATCAGCCTTTCAATATTTGTGCACAAAATCAACCTTTGTGTTAATCACTACAGAACAAGTAGAGGCAACACCTTAGACTTCAAAGTCTATGATAAGAAGAACACAACCAAAAGTAAGAAGTATATTGTTACCTTGCACAAAGGGGTGTTTTATTCAAATATGTGATGGTATTGGCAAGCTTCATAATGTACACATCATTTTCCTGTAATTATTGTTGGAGAGTTTCAACCTCCCTCTTTGAAGAGGCAATACTTTTTTGTAATGCCACTATTTTGAGCTGAAGAGCTTGACATTTGTGCATCCACGAATGCAAAGAAGCACATGCACCCATACACAACCAATTGCAATAGCCTAACAAGCCTACTTCTCCCCTCCCAAGATATTGAAGAACCATCAACATTCGTCTCACCGATGGTACGATGTTCGTGGGATGATCTCTGCTCACCCTCACGTGGGGTCTTCAGTGAAAACTCCACGGACAAGCAAATATGTATGCATACAATTTGTGATGTCCGTGAGCATCATGGCAGTTGTTGCGTGAGGAAGCAAAGGATGAAAAGAGAGAGGGGGGAGGGAGAGGGAGGAACATGGGAGGAGAGAAGGGGGCAGTGGGAGAGAGGGAGAGAGAGGGGAGGAGGAGGAGAGAAGGGGTCAGGGAGGGAGAGGGAGAAACATGGGAGGCGAGAAGGGGGCAGTGGGGGAGAGGGAGAGAGAGGGGAGGAGGAGGAGAGAAGGGACGGGGAGGGAGAGGAGAGGGAGAAAGGAGAGAGGAGAAAGAGAGAACAAAGGTTTTTTTCTTTTTAGGGGGAAAGATTTTCTTTTTTAAAAGTGAAGTTTTAGTGCTTGTAAGTTTAAAAAAAGGTCAAAAATGATTTTTTGATATGTATATCTGTTGGGGGGGAGTTTTAAGTCAAAAATAAGTAAAAGTAAATTTTTTGAAAAAAAAGTCAAATATTGGCTCTTAGTGACCCACGTTTTTGCTGATGTGGCCACACCTTTTTACTCCCTTCACTTTCAAAAAGCTAGAGAGAGAGGGTGACCTCTTAGGTCCACATCTTACATGTGTCTAAAAAAATGGTTAGAAAAGCCTACTCAAAACTAGCTTCTTGAATGCCCTTGTCCCCTTAACCCTACACAACATTATCCTTAATCCCTAAAATTAGGATTCCTTACAAAGCCCATGCAAGGTCCATATTTCTCATAATGTTGCTTCTTCATGCATACACACTTTGGCTAGGACCGCATCCTTGCTAGCACCAAACTGGAGGCACAAATTGAAATAACGGCTTACCAACAATGAAGCAACTACCTCTTTGACGCTTGAACTCCCCTTTGGCTTCATGGCATGACGCAACTCCGTTGTCGAGCTATATCCATAGTCTGCCGGCTCCAACAAACCCATCTCTAGCTTCCTCTTTGCTTTCCTTCTCTTTACCTTTGCCAAGCAAACCATTTGTGCATAGTCCTCTGCATCACCACACTCGACCTTCTCCTTGATTCGTGGATTCAAGCAGGCTAGAAACTGCTCTCGCTTTGAAATGATATCCATTTTGCACACATGTAACAACAGCTAGTCTCTCCCAAATAGACTCAAATTTCTTCAAAAACAAAGCAAAGTCTTTACTTACATCTTGCTTTAGCTTGCTCAATTGTTCACCCAAGTCCGATGGAGAAACACGCTTTTGAAAAGCTTCAACAAACCGCTTGCGAATCTTGCTCAGCGACTGTCGATCTGCAACCTTCAATCCTTCAAACCAAGCTTTGGCTCGTCCTTGCAGAACTAATGGTAGTTCCTTTAATTTGGCTTCATCTCCACAAATTCTCATCTGCAATAGGTATAGCTCTAGATCAGAAAACCAATCTACATCCTCTTCTTCTCCAGCAAGCACCAATTCAATATCATGCATCATCTTCGAGCCTTAAAACTTCACCGAGGAGCAATCAGTAGATCCTCAATGGGGGCACCACTGATGGAAAGGGGGAAAGGGGAACAAACCGAGCACACTTCAAACTTGCCTCTCTATAGCTCAGGATACATTCGACACCCCTAACCACACAGAATCACAATCCAAACAACACACTAGCACAAGCCAGACACCTCTTGCACACAATTCAACTCACACATCTGGTACACAAGCAATTGATACCACCATCCCAGATCCTTGCCCGTTTCACACACTTCCACCACCCAAATCCTCTCTCTCACACACATACACGGTTTGGGAGCACATTGCCAACACACACCGACACCACTCACACTGGAGACGAGACAAGACGAGAAGGAATAAGTGGACATAAACGGCACAAAAAAACAATCTGGCAATGATGGTTATCCATGCTTCAAAACAATCTCAATACACAATCTTCGAGAGACACACTCTCGGATTTTTTGCTACATGTTGAGCACCCACTCTTCCACTTTACTCATACATAACCCAAGCAGCTTTCAAAGCATGAGATGAAGCCCTCATTGGCTTCTCTTTGACATACACCCACCTTTTCAGCCCAAGTTTGCAAATGCCCCTGGTGGCCCATCCCCTTGAGCTCTTGATCCAGTCCCTAAATCCGCCTCCTCCTCCTGTTTGGCCTTCTTCACCTCCTCCTCCTTGCTATTGACGCCCCCCAACCTGTAGCTGCAGCAGATCTTGGCCTTTCTCTTCACCTTGGCCTCCTTTTTCGGCTACTGCATGTGACACCTCGCCATGCTCACCTGCCCTTAAGGTAGTGCTCTCAAGAGCTTCTCCCAATTCAGCTTTGATCCTCCGGCCCGTGCTCCTCTGACCATAAGCAACCAGCCCCCGCTCCCCCAATTGGTGGCCACTCTCAACCCTCATGACAACCGGCTCTGCATACCAACACTGGACTTTTTTTTCCTGCAAGCTCTAATGTTGATAGCTCTATGGAATGAAGTGACCTCCTTCCGTGGTCCTCTTGGCACTGCTCGCCTCCAAGCGGCCCTCCTGCAACGCTCCCCCTACAAAAACCGTCCCTCCTCTTGTTTTGCCAACCCCCCTATGCAAATGACTGCGCACGTTGCATGAAACATCACAATGGCGCCCCTTGCTTTCCCGGCACCCCTCCTTCTCCATCCAAATGGTGCCACCAACTTCTATCTCCCAGATGGCGGCTTCTCCCCACATGCAGCACCACCTTGTCTGTCCATCAGGTCCTTTTTTTGCATGACTATTTTTAAAGTTTTTTTTTTTTGACTGATGACTTGGACAATGTTCCTGCGAGCAAAGCAAGCCACAGCCTTGGAAGCTCCGCATATACTAAATCATAACCCAAGGCAATACTTACATGATGATTGACAACATATTTGTCTCACGCTCATGAAAAACTTTGAGATGGTTGCCCTTGAAGCCCCATCTGATACATGCACTATAGTGGTGTCATCGACCACCAATCGGCAACATGTCAGGCTCCAACTTAAACCTGGCATATCTATTTCCCAAGCATCCCGAATGGCAAACCGCAAAAGCCAAAGAGCTATAGAATACATTGAGGCTAGGCTTCAAGTACCCATAAACATCCTGATGATGAGAAGCCAAAACCATAGCCCTGACCTGTAATGTGCCACATCTGACATACACATCTCTGCGGGACTTGTTCCTAGTTCCATCTAGTATTTGTCCAAGCTCTCTGCTATCACACTGTTTGCTGCCCTTTGCCTGCTGTTGGCACTTTCACAGGTCGACTCAAACTGGGTGCACCAACGGTCTTTGATCTCTAGGACACAAACTAGCTCAAAACTGGTTCAACTCCATTTCCTTCATATAATCTTGTAGATACTTTGTGATTTCCTTGCCATAAAGTTGGTCAATTCTCTTCACAATGGACTGCAGTGCTTTGGTGGTTGAAATCTGGCTTCTTTTCACTGCTTGTTGTTTTTGCATATACATGGCAAATGCTTGAACATTTGCATGACTGCAAGATCAAAGTGCATCCCATGTGTCTCTGGATTTTCATCCATGGCTAATAAAGTTTGTAGATCAATTCACAAATTCCCACCCCGACAACTTCGTGTCGTGTTCACCAAAAATGTCGGAATGTGTGCGGTCTAGCAGGGAAGGTGCAGAACCTCTGGCTGTGATATTTTGTGATAAGAGTCACAAACACTTTAAGATAAATCATTTATGGAAAATCACCAACTCTCTTTCTAAAGATGATTGGAAAACTAAGAGCGTTCGTGACAAGACAATCACAAACCCTCTCCCCTATTATGCTTGGAAATTGCTTGTTTTCGTATAGACGAGTTCGTGATGAAATGATCACCAATTCACATCCAACTTTAATTAAGAAGAGCAATCAAGAACACTAAACTTTCAGCCATGAAACTTCAAATCTCATAGAAGCACAACTTTCAATCAAAACTCAAACCTCTTTCATGGTATCATGTAGCCTCGCCCCCAATTACATCAAACAGTTGAAAGGAATACACGAGCTTCCACCTTCATGGTGACCTTTTTTTGAATTTTCAAAGATTTAAGAGCTTATAAAGTGAAGCCCAAATACCACTTTGATAAGCGGAAACCCTAATTCAATCCCTCACAAGCTCAGATACAAGATTGCAAAGATGCGGGACTGCAGCACACATAGATTGGGCCACCATGGGAGCTCTTGCACAGTAGTGATAAATTGAAAGTTTTCTCTGTAAAAATCAGTCCTCTCTCTCTTACCCACGGAATTATCAGCTGATATGTCAATTTTTAGGCCATTTTTTCACTTTCGACCAAAATCATGCCATTTTCATCTTGTTTTTGACCCAAAAAATGTCATTTTTGATGCGAAAATTCCCAAACGGAGTCAAAAAATCCCTAAATTTGTGGGATCACTTGCAGAAGCACAAAAAGCATATATATTCATCATTTTTCATCAATATACTATTCTGGGTCACTTTCCATGCAATTTTGCAACGACGCCTGTTATTGGTTGCTATTTTCGACAGTTTTGTCCGCATCCGTCTTATAGGTGAGATGAGTGTGCCACCATGAAACACTTGGAATATGTACATCATAAAACCAAAATAGGCATCTTATCAAGTGGGAAATCACGCAAAGGCACCACATCCAGGGCCACGACTCCCCAAATAGGTATGTACATGATAGCGATCGTAGTAGCTGCTTCAGCATACATCACAATATACACATGATTGATTTTATTTCCATGCATCAAAAGGTGTCAAAAGTGAGGTGAATGTTTTTATTTCACACTATGTACATGCCACGGCACAACAACGTGAACCAACCAAAAGAAGAATGTGGTGGTTGCTCTCCACCAGATGGTCTCTCCTCTGACATCTACATTATAGGTTGATAAGTATCAGGACCTAACGCTATATCTAATCTGCATACTGCTACATGCATATATACAATCCTCTCTTTACATCTAAACATATGTATAGAGAGGGTAGAGATAGATAGAGATTAAAGCTTCGGTTATTACTTCTCTTAGCCTTCCAAAAAAATGCTTTCTCTTTCTCTCCCACTCTTCCCTCTTTATCATTCTCCCTCTCTTCCCTCTTTATCTCTCTCCCTCTTTCCCCTATCTCTCCCTCTTTATCTCTCTCCCTACATCCCTCTCTATCTCTTTTTCTTCCCCTATCTCTCCCTCTCTATCCCTCTCTCTCCCTCTCTATATTTCTGAAAGGACGAGAGTAATGTCGTGTCCTAGTCTCCACCCAACCATGCTATCTTATAACCTCCCCCTAGCACACACACTGTCCGGCCGTGCTGGTGGCCTTGCCCGTAGGACTTGTGTCCTTACATTATCCCCTCCTTGAAGAATCATTTCATCCTCAAAAACAAACGTAGGAAAACCTTTCTTAAGTGCGGAGACATTCTCCCATGTAGAACCTTCTTCATGTCTATCTAGCCATTCTACCCACACGTGTCATCTGATATGATGTCTGGTGCAAAGCTCATGAGAATCCAAAATATTTTTGGGTTCATGAGGGATGCTTAGCGGTTCAATAAGGTCAACTAGCACACCTGTGTTAATGACATTATCATTATGTCCTAGCTGTTTTCGTAAATGGCTAACATGAAAAACAAGGTGAACTCGTGAGTACTCGAGAAGAGCTAACTTATAGGCCACTTGACCTATACGTCTGGTAAATGGTCCACAATATCGTGGTGAAAGTTTAGCAACTTTTCCCATCTTTAGACTTTCTGAATGCTCCGAAACCTTGAGGAAAACCTTGTCTCCTTCTTGAAAAGTAGCAAGAAGGTGGATCTCTTCTGCATACTTCTTATATCGATCTTGAGCTTCCTTAACATTTTCTCAAGAAACTTGAAGCATATCAAACTAGTCTTTGAGAAAATCCTTTGCTTGTTGTATCTTCTCTGTAGCCAACCCCACTGTAATGGGTGATCTAGGTTGAAAACCATATAAAAGCATAAATGAACTAAACCTTGTAGTCACATGCTTTGAACTATTATAAGCAAATTCCAATATAGGCAAGTAGTCTTCCCAATTGGTTGCTTCTTGCTAACGTATGCTCATAGCATATCCTCTAGCACTTTATTAACTCTTTTGGTTTGACCATCTGTTTCTGGATGATCAGCTGTACTAAGAATAATTGTAGTTTCCAGCTTTTGAAACACAGCTCTCCAGATGTGATTATCAAACTTTTGATCTCTGTCACTAATGATACTAGCTAGAAGACAGTAGAGTCTATATATGTGCTCTATAAATAGCTGTGCTAATTTTGGTGTCTTAACCGTAGTCTTAGTGGGAATGAATCGACACATCTTTGTTAGACAGTCTATAGTCACCCATATGGCATCATGGCCACAATTTGTATTAGGCAGTCCTACTACAAAATCCATAGAGATACTTTCCCACTTACCTTGTGGAATCTCTAAAGGATGTAAAAGGCCACCTACCTTGAGGCGCTTTGCCTTATTAACTTGGCATTGTTGGCAGTTTAGTACTCTTGAACATCATGATGTAAGCCTGGCCAATAAAATTACCATCGAACTAAAGCATACGTCTTATGAATACCTGGATGACCAGCACTTGGACTATAGTGACACTCAAATAATAGGCACCTAGTGTCTGAGTCCTTTGGTACACATACTCTACCCTTGTGAAGTAAGTAGCCATCGTCAATGGAAAAATTCTTCTATCACTTAAGATCTTCCTGAGTAGGGATGGAGCTATGTGTGTTGGATTTTTTATCTGCGCGTGCAGAAGCATGTTAATCTGGCTGTGCAGAGACATGTGAGTGCAAGGGATCCCTTATTAAAATTGCACTCTACACTTTATCATATGATTGATCTTGTGCACACTTGCCACGCAATGACTCCAAAAATTCACTCTTTATTTTTGTAAAAGCAAGTGAATTAATATGAGGCATCCGGCTTATTGCATCCGCTACTACATTATATCACCGCTTGCAATATCATAGCTTACAATCATAATCTTGAAGGATCTCTGCCCATCTAGCTTTATGACCCTTCAAGTCCATTTGAGTAGTAAACCATTTTATACTCTCATGGTCAAAGACTACTTCAAACTCGGCACCATATTAATAGTGTCGCCACTTTCGTAAAGCGTGAATTATAGCATAGAGCTCCCTCTCATAGACAGAATAATTTTGTTGAGCTCTATCCAACTTTCTACTTTCAAAGGCTGTAGGTTTTCCCTCTTGGAGAATTACCGCACCAATTGCTCTATCACTAGCATCCATCTCTACCACAAATGGCTTAAGGGGGTCAACAATTGCTAGGATGGGAGCAGTGGTTACAGCTACCTTGAGCTGTTCAAAATCGCATTGTTGGGCTTCTTCCCAAGAAAAGGTCTTACCTTTAGCTTTTAAGTTGATCCATCATAGGAACATCGACTTTGGCATAATCACAGATATATTGTCGATAAAATACAGCCATGTCTAAGAAGATTTGAAGCTCCTCAACCGTGTTGGGATGTGGCCATCGAAGAATGGTATCAACCTTGTCAATGTCCATCTTGATGCCGGAATAAGAGATCACATGACCGAGGTAATGTACCTCTGTTTTAAAGAAATCACACTTGCTTGGCTTAGCATATAGGGCGTGAGTTCGTAACTATTCGAAAACTAATCATAAGTGTTCTGTGTGTTCATTTTCGGTCTTACTGTAAATGAGAATGTCATCAAGGAAAACCACATCAAATTTTTCAAGATAGGGACGTAAGACACTATCCATGAGTGTCATAAATGTAGCTGGAGAATTGGTTAAACCAAAAGGCATAACCAAAAATTCAGAATGCCCAAACTGTGTTCTAAAGGCATTTTAGAGATATCTTTCAAAAGGATACGCACATGGTGGTATCCTGAACGAAGATCTATCTTTGTATAGTATCTTTTCCCATGGAGTTGATCAAACAACTCATCCACTCAAGGTAGAGGATACTTGTTCTTGATGGTTATGGTGTTTAATCCGCGATAATCTATGCACATGTGCATAGTATCATCTTTCATTTTTACCAATAGAATTGGCAATGCCCAAGGCAAAGTGTTGGGCCTAATGAAATTACGGGTGAGGTAGTCAGCCAACTGATCCTCATTCTCCTTGGCCTCACTAGCCCTCATACTGAATTTCATTGATGACTACTCCAGGCACGCATGGGTGTATCCGTTGAAAGCTAAGTCCGAACTTTTTATGTGCCTCAAACAATTTCTGGCTATGGCTGAAAATGTCTTCAAATGTACTATGGGCACCCTCTGTTCCGATCGGGGGGGGATTATATGTCTCATGAATTTAATTCATTTCTGGCTAGTCGTGGGATAAATCACCAATGTACAGTGCCTTATACGCCTCAGCAAAATGGTGTAGCTGAGAGGAAAAACATGTCACGAAAATGGCATGATGTATGGTCAAAAGTCAAGCTTTGCCGCATTCTTTTTGGCTTGAGGCTATCATGTGTGCCACTTATGTACTTAACAGGTGTCCTACGAAAAGCTTTGCAGTATATTACTCCATATGAAGTATGGCATGATAGAAAGCCTTCTATTGAGCACATGCGTGTTTTTGGTTGTTTGGCATATGCTTTGGTGCCACAAACACAGCACAGAAAATTGGATGATAAGGTTGTCAAATGTATTTTTGTTGGTTATAGTACTGAAAGCAAAGGTTAGAGGTTGTATCATCCACAAAAAAAAGCGTATTTTGGTTTCATGGGATGTAGTGTTTGTGGAAGTTTCTGTTCAGCCCTTGATGTCATGTACTAGAGACAGTAATGTAAGCTCACAGGACATTTATGACACTTTGTTTCCTCTTTTCAGTGGTGGAAGTTTGAATGTAAATTCCAATGAGGAAAATGTACAGCCTATGGGGGTTTCTGAAAATGTTACAGATCAGCCTATTACTGATGTAGATGTACATGATGTACTTGATGAGGAAAGGGCTGAAAATGAGCAGGCTAGAGGTATGCCAAAATGGCTAGTGCATACATTGTGTGACAATAAATTGGATGCACCTTTGTCTAGTTGTACTTGTTCAGGTTCTTGCCATGCATCTTATGCATCAGATTGTTATGCTTTGGCTGTGTCTAGCCTACATGATGTTGAGGAACTTCTCTCCTTTGATGAAGCACAGAATTCAAAAAATTGGATGGCTTCCATTCAATCAAAATATGAAGCACTTATAGAAAATGACACATGGACTTTATGTGATTTGCCTCTTAGCAAAAAGGCCATTGGTACAAAGTGGGTTTACAAGTTGAAATGCAAGCGGAATCATGAGGTTGATCGCCATAAGGCTCGACTTGTTGCAAAGGGTTATGCATAGCAAAAAGGCATAGATTATGAAGAAAATTTTGCTCCCACTTGTCGTATGACTACTGTTTGTTTTCTATGTGCATTGGCAGCTCATTTTAGTTGGGATGTACATCAATCAGACATTGTTAGTGCTTTCTTAAATGGTGACATATTTGAGGAAGTTTATGTAATGTGGCCTTGCGGTTTTGTCAAGAATGGACAAGAGGACAAAGTGTGCAGATGTAAGAAGGCTTTGTATGGTTTGAAGCGATCTCCTCATGCTTGGCATGAGAAAGCTGACACTCATTTGGTTATACGAGGCTTTTGTATAGCAGTCCAACAGAAAGTACATTGTATGTAAAGCATGAGGGTGATTTACTTCTCATTGTGGTTCTTTATGTAGATGATTTGCTGATCACTGGACCAAATCAGAGACATATTATTGAATTTAAGGCTGATTTGAATGCTACTTTCAAGATGAAAGATTTGGGACTGTTGCATCATTACTTGGGCATACAGTTTAGGCAGTGTGATGGTGGTATTGCCTTGTGTCAGAAAAGTTACATAGAGACATTGCTATGTAAGTTTGGACTTGAGGTTTGCAAACCTATTGCCACTCCCATGGAAACAGGTTTGAGATTGAGTCTACATGATGCTGGTGATCCTGCTGATGTCATTCTTTACCAAACTGCTGTTGGCTGCCTCATTAATGTATGCAACACAAGGCCAAATATTCAGTTTGTAGTCTCACAGGTCAGCAAATTTATGCATAGCCCAGGGTCTAAGTATTGGCAGGCTTTCAAGACGATTTTCCACTACCTTAGTTGCACTTTACATCTTAGCTTGTTCTATCCCAAGGGGGGATCATTACTGCCAGACTTACATGCTTTTTTGGACTTGGATTGGGCTGGTTGTTTTGACACGCGAGTGTCCACAAGTGGTTTTTGTTTCATGCTTGGCAGTTCATGTATACCATGGTTGACCGAGAATCAACCTACTGTAGCCACTTCTAGTTGTGAGGCTGAGTACAGGCCAGTCTTCACAGCTACGGTTGAGTGTGTATGGCTCAGATGCCTTATGGTTGATTTGGGTGTTGGATAGGACACTGCCAACACTATCTATACTAACAGTCAGATCGCATTGGTAGTTGTGAGGAACCCAGTTTTTTATGCTCGCACAATGCACATTGAGGTGCATTACCACTATGTCAGGGAGAGGCTCTCAGCAGGAGAGATCAGCTTGGTTTATGTGCCAACACAGGACAACCTTGCATATCTTTTCACAAAGGCATTGTCTTGTGAGAAGCTCGAAGCTTTCCGCAAAGCATTGGGCTTACTCCCCTTTCTGGATTGATCATGCCCTGAGGGCATGGCACTTCTCTTTACTCATGTGCCAGCTCTCGTTCATCGCATCACTCCAGGGGGGATTTGTTACGATATACATGTGGTAGTCATGTGTGTGAACACACTACGACCGTTGGGGCCTTTTTTTCCTCTTTAGGAGGTTTTGTCCCCGTGCATTGTATATACGCCCATTCATTATAGGGCTATCTATCTTTCCATTGCACACTAAGTAACACACTCTGAGTTGTGTGCCTTGAGCTTCCTTCTCTTCTCCAAGCTGTGTGCGTTTCTCTGCAATCCAAACTCCAACAAAACCCGGCGGTAAATCACTTGAGAATACATCAGTATACTCCATGAGTAAGTGAGTAAGTGAGTAAGTGAGTCAATTTTTTTTGTGCAAAAGGAGAAAGTAAACTAGAGTTGTGTTGGGATGAAGCATCTTGTAATTCCTTTAATGTTTGTTTTACAACAATTGCACGTTGCTCAATAGAATTAGAATGAGAGCACTTTGCTCTTTAGAATTGTTAGCACTTTACTTTTCATTAAAATTGATTGCTTTTTGCATACCATAACTAGAATCTACAACACTTTGCTCTTGAGAATTCACAAGACTTAAAGATAAAGCAGTAACACAAAAAGACTTTATCTATTAAATCTGCTTTCTACAAAATAGAAAGCTCGGCTGTACATATAAGAGGTGCAGATGGCATATTTTTCTCACCAAGAAAAAGCACAGGTTTACCATTGGCCATAAAGGATAAGGATGTGTCTCTGCCTATGAATATCACTCCATTTGTGTAAGAACGTATTGACCGCATCCTTGTTGCGATCACCCTCTTCATCGTGAAGCTCAGGAAAGCTTATATTCTTAAGTAATGCATTGCTACCTTCTGCATCTTCTGAAGCACTTTCCTCATGGACTCCTTGAGTTGTGTGAGCTTGGGATCCTTGAACCGTGCCAGCTTGGGCTCCTTGAGCCGTCTGTGAATTCATAAATTTCACAAGTAGCTCAGTGAGGTTTGTAACATTTGCATTTAATGCAGAGAGGTTGCATTCAAGTACGCTTTGGTGATTTTCCAAAGTCTTGAAAGCAGTCATATCTACTAGGCCATGATCTCCTAGATCATCATCGTTATGCATATTAATTTTGGTAGCACCCATGGTGACCGGATTTTGATGTGCGTGCTCAAAATCAAAAGTGTGTGTAGGTGGGATATCCTCACTGGCCATGGTAAACACATGCTAATGTAGAGAGAGAAAAAACATCAACTTGTACCTTGTAAATCTTGAAGTCTTTGTGTTTTTTATGCTCGATGACTTTTGCGTTGCATGCGATCCTCACCTTACAAAAAATGTAGCGCTTCACGTCTTGTTCTTTGTAAGAACACCTTTGTTGATTCTTCACAAAAACTCATCGTTTTTGTGAAGGCTTTTGTGCACTTGTGAAGCTTCTTCCTTGAAGAAAAAAGAATTTTGGAAGAAAATTTGCCTTTCTCTAAGGAGTGAAAAGCAAGAGTGAAACTACTTCCTTGAAGTTTGTAGCTTTCCTTTCCTTCTCAAGTATCCTATATTTCCTTGTTGTATAAAATAAGGCTCAATAGCTTGGATGGTAGGGATTTGGCCTCTTACGCTCGTGGGGTGGGTTCAACATTCCTTCATGCAAGGGTTTAGAGGGCTTTCTTACGCGTGCATCCAACGGAGCATCGATGCCGTATAGCTACAGATCAAGTTTGTTTTGGTCGTCCGCTTCTACGTGCATTCTGGATGGCATAGATGGGGCGATTACGGTCGTTGTTCACTGTCTGCCTTCCTGTATTGCACTCAGAACTCTGTTTCTGTCTTCTTTTTGCCTTGCTAGTAGAACCCGTGTCCTTACTATCATGGAAATGGCCTATGAACTTTGAGCATAGCGGAATTAAGAGAATTAGAGTGAGCGTGTTTGTGAGATTACTTTGAGAACATAGAGGGCGAACTTAATTGATTGTAGCAACATAAACATAGTACTTAATTAACTTGGCATGATTAATACTTTTTCAAGAGAGAGAGTATTAGAGAACATGACAATAGTTGAGGACCAAATTTACTTGGAGCCGATCCCCCCTCCAAAAGGCGTTTGTATTATAGATTCTCTAATCAAGAGAGATTGGTACAATACAATATTTGTGTTCCTTGTGACCTAGGTGATGCAATGAAGATGGAAAGATTCATGCATCACGAGCATAACATAAACTTTGCAAAAAGCATTAACTATTCCAAGGCCTCAAACACCTTCGAAGCATGAGAGAGCTAGTGGGGAATGAGAGTAGGGAAGAGGAAGAAGAATCATTCATAGGAGAAAGAAATAGTTCCTCACTTATCATCACTCTTCTTGCTTAGCATAGCATAATAGCATAGTAATGAAGATGAAGAAGATGGCAAGCTCAAGCATTGAAGCATGGCTCTTGGTTGGATTTGCATTCCATAGGCAAGAGTGTTGATATAGGCTCTCCACTTCTCAACAAGCTTGGAGAAGGAGATGGAGCTCTTGCACTTTGCACTCCACACCATGAGAGAGTGTGTGTGTGGTTGTGGGAGAGTATACCCCCTCTCAAGCTTGGTCCACCTCTCTCTCTCTCTCTCTCTCTCTCTCTCTCTCTCTCTCTCTCTTTCTTTTGTCTTATTTAATTATATCATTTGGACATGTGTCCTCTTTTTCTCTTTGAGAGAAAGAACTTAATTATTTATTTTTATACATCTAAATTCTCATTGGACCCCTTTAAAGCCTATGGATTCAAGCACATCATGAGGACCACATGGGGAGAATCTTGACATGTGTCTTTTAAGCTTCTTAAGTCATTTGGACATGTGTCCTCTTTTTTCTCTTTGAGAAAAAGAACTTAATTATTTATTTTTATGCATCTAAATTCTCATAGGACCCCTTTAAAGCCTATCCAATAGGATTCAAGCACATCATGAGGGCCGCATGGGGAGGATCTTGACATGTGTCTTGTATGCTTCTTAAGATATTATGTTTGAATTGAACACTTCAAGCACCTAGTCATTTAATCATGTAAATTGTTTATGCCTCATGAGAGATCATTTTTTAATTGAACACTTAGTCATTCAAGCATGAGAAGCACCTCAAGCTAGGGCAAGGTTCCCACAAGCACCTTAGCACCTCATGCTTGGGTAGGATTCCCACCTCTAGGTCAACTTTTGGAGGTCTTTAATGAAGTTGACCCTAAGGTATTTTGAGCTCCATTAGATACACATTGCTCTTTGATGGACTACCTCCTTTTGAACCCCTATTGATATGTAACCATCTCTCCTCTTGGTCCCTTGCTGAGGTAAATCTAGAAGCACTTATTGCACATTGCTCTTTGGTAGACCGTCTCCTTTTGGATCCCTATTGAGATGCAACCATTTCTCCTTTTGGTCCCCTGTTGAGATAGCTCTAGAAGCACATATCTATATCCTAACTCTTGTTCCCCTTTTATCTTCCCATTTTAAATGATCAGTTTAATATGAGAAAATGGTTTGGTAAATTTAGATATTATGTTTTATGACATTACCTCTCTCTTAAAATCATAGTCGTCCTCAACTATGAGGTACAGAAGATAATCCTAGTCATTAGTCCATGTTTCTTAGCAGGTAGAGGATCCCTTTTTACCCTATGACATCATTCCAAAATAGATGACTAATCCATTTGGTGCTCGGGAGACTTAGCTGCCGCAAGCATGTTTGTTCTTTAGCTCATATCATACTTCCAAAGTAGAGTGACAAGTTCTACTTGTTGTTTGGGAGATGTCGCCACCACAAACATGATCCTAAGCATGTATACTTCTTAAATTGTGTGCACAATAAAAGAAAGAGAATGGGTCTTATAAGACAAAAGCATTGTTCATTTAAAATGCATTTTCATTTGCTTACTCTATTGTAGCATTGTAAGCATTGACAAGGTCCATATTATCCTTAAGTTAGGTTCCTTGCATCCCTCTAGCATCTTTAAAAGTATAATCCTTAAACTTAATAAGATATCATCGAATAATCTTACTGTTTCTTAATACCTTGTCTTCATATTGTAGGATGGACTCGGATTGAAGTACTTCTTCTTGATCTTTGATAAGTTTTTGGAAGTTTTGCAACTATTGCTTCTTTTGGTGGCGCTCCTTTGTAAGGCTTAAGTAATCTCTCATGGAAAACATTGTGCATGAGCCAACGGTTGGGTAACTTTAATTGATAAGCCATATCATTGATTGGCTTAAGAATTTAAAAAAGAACATAGTATCTTTTTGCTAGTTTAGCATAATACTCTTGGTGGCCCGTAGGATTCTTGCTCGGAGTATGCCTTAGATGAGTCTTGACAAACTTTAGCAAGACCCAATCATTTTCCTTAAAGGCTAAGGCTCTTCTGTGCTTATTAGCAACAGCCCTTTTTGCCTTTGCTTTGAGATGGATATAACCTCTTTAATCTTTGGAAAAGATTCTTGTGAGTCTCGGATATATTCATCAGCAGCGAAGATCTTCCCATTTACTTTAAGTAGTAAGGGACTTTTGGATCTTCCCTCTTTAACCCCAAATGTGCTTTTCCCATAGAACTATGTACAATGTCATTGCACGCATACTCTATAAGAGGTACGTACTTCTCTCATTCAGAATGTTGATCTACTTCCATGACATAGGCTTTTAGTAGATTCAAGAATTGTTAGATTAGTTATTTCACTTTGGTCATCCATTTGTGGATGATAGACTGAAAGAGAAATTTAATCTCTTCCTAGATTCTCAAAGAGACCCTTCTCGAAATTACTAATCATTCTAGGATCTTTGTCGGACATTGTGGATGTTGGCAAGCCATGATACTTGAAAATTTGAGATCTAAAGAGGTTTGCCGTTTGATGTGCCTTAATAGTCTTTTTGACAGGCATAGAGTGTGTTTTCTTGCTGAGCATGTTGATTGAAACAACCCAAGTTACTTCCCTTGAACAAATTTCAATTTTTGGTATACCACGCATTTTGAAACATACTTTTGTATGTTTACTTTTCATGGTAGACCAACAGAAATACATTTCTACTCCTCAAATAGTAGATTATGGAATCCCTCTTTGCCCCGCATAAGGAGAAGCATGGGATTCATACATAACTTTCTTATTGTATGGGTGAGTAACACATAGCCTATTGATGTTTAGAAGATAAACATCCTTCAAGGTGAATGGTTTTTTTTTTCTTCCCTAATGCAAAGTTTGTAATTACTTACTTAAAGTTTCAATGAGTAGCATACTCATTTATCATAAAAGATAAATCATTGTGAGTTGCTATAGACACCACATTTATCCTTGGCCATTATGAAAGTGCATCAACCACTTGATTGTGCTTGCCAGCAATGTGAGCAATATGAAATTTAAATTGCAAAAGAAAATTTTCCCACCTCATTTGTTTGTTGAAAAGCTTGATTTGCGTCATGAAGTACTTGAGAATTTGGTGGTATGTTAGTAAAATGAATGGAGTCCCCAATAAATAGTGCTTCCATGTGTCTAGGGCATGTAGGACAGTTAAAAGCTCTTTCTCATAAATGTCCAATTCCCGTTCATTTGTATTGAGCGTTCGACTCTCATATGCTATGGCATGCCCTTCTTGAAGCAAGACTTCTCCAAGGCAATCACCACAAGCATCACATTGGACCTCAAATGTCTTTGAGAGATCCGGAAGCATGAGGACTGGTTGAGAGGTAAGCTTCTCTTTGAGCTTGTCAAAAGCATTTTTCTCCTTAGCAGTCCATGAATACTTAACGTTATTCTTTGTTAAGTCATGTAGTGGTCCTAGAGGTGTCACTTGTACTCCTCAAGAGAATTTGAGTGGCCTGAAGATTTTTGTCCATTGTGAGTTTGAATACCGCTAGAGCATTTGTCAGGCCAAAACTTGTAACTTATCAAATAGATCTTCTACCCGCGGCACGGGAAATATTATTTTTTATAGTGATCCTATTTAGTGCTCTATAGTCGACACACATGTGATATGTGCCATCTTTCTTTTGCACTAAAAGTACTGGTGAAAGAATGGAGAGGAGCTAGGACTCACCATCCTTTTTTCCACGAATTCATGCACTTGCCTCATGATCATGATATCCTCTCCTTGTTGATCTTGTGAAACTCAATAAGGAGGTTTCTTAGGCGGTGAGCTTCCTAGTAGAAGCTCTATTGCATGGTCATCATCCCCTTGTTTTGGAGGTAGCTCAGGAGGGTTGTCATCAATGGAACCATCTTGGAATCCATTTAGGAAATTAGACAACTCTAATTCCTCTTAATTCCCCTTTTTGCTACTTGTGAAAACATTAGAATCATTTACAGATTCTCTAACAAAAATCATATACACAAAAATAAAGCTTTTCATTGACTTATCAAAAGAAAACGTATTTACCAGGGATATGGTGTTCCCCGACTCATTAACATCTATGTACATACTCTTTTCCCTGTAGGTGAAGTAGATTCTCCTTTCAGGGAGCTTCATGTTGGCAGCCATGCAGTTGAACCATGGTGCCCCTAAGATAACATCCTCATGTTGGAGAGGAGAGATAAAAAAGTCTTCTTTGTCGACCAAAGCTTTGGACATGAAGCCTCAACTTCCCAATCAAGGGAGTAACGGAGGCTTGCTATCCCTTGAAAGCTCCATCGGCAGTTATAGTATCTTCCATCTCAAAAGCTTGAATGCCCAACTTAGTGGCCAACTCCGTTCATATAAAGTTGTGAGTAGATCCAAGGTCAAACAAGATGAAGGCCTCATGCTCCCTTACTTTTCCCCAAGCATAGGAGAGTGATGAGCCTTTGCAATGAGTATCCTCTTTTGGAGCTTCAACCATGGAAGCTCTAGGAGTGTCATTGAGTACATTTATTTTGGGGCAAGAACGATAACCATGTCCTTGCTCCCCACACTTAAAGCATTTATGGTCTTTATGAAAGGCCTCTAATTCTCTGGGAGAGAGCTTATTTTTACATTTGTAAGCTCCTTTCTTCTTGGCCTTGTTGTTGTTGTTGTTGGTGTTGGTGTTAGTGTTGCCTTGGGAAGAGTTTTGAGCATTGCTCTTCCCTTTAGATTCATTTCGATCCTTGTTTTCCATGGCTTGAAATTTCTTCTCGTCCCTTGTTGGAAATTGATCCTTGAAGCAACCATAGTGTGGTGGATGACTTCGGTGATAGTGCTAGGCCGTTGTCAGTTGACATACTTGGCCATTTCTTAAGGTAATACCGCACAAAATTGTTGCTTTTGTTTGGCAAAGTCTATCCTTTGAAAGACTATAGCTTTGAGATGTAAATGTCAAAACTTCTTTACATATTTGTGGATAGACTTGTTGAAGAGCAACTTCAAGCTCCACCATGTGGTAAGCACTTTGTCCTTTGCATCGCTTGCAAGGAATTGCTTCATGATGGAAACTCGTAGAGTTGTTCATCATGTCTTTGGGGCCTCGCCATTGCCACGAAGGCTAGCCCACCATTCACAAGCAGATTTCTAGAAGTGTATAGCTACATGGCGTAGCTTGGAGAACTCCGTGAAGCCCTCGTCTCCAAAGGCCGCATCAAATTGTTGGATGAAGGCCAATACTTTGTCGGTGGCACTAAAGGTGTCATCATAGGTGAAAAAACAGATACTCTTTCCTCCCTCTTTGAACTTCTTGAGCTTTTGTGATCTTCATCTCGTGAAGGGTATTATTTGCGATGTCTTCCCCTCTTGTATTCTCTAGGAGAATAGCCATAGTGTTGGAATTAGGGTTGCAGAGAAACACACACAGCTTGGAGAAGACGAAGGAAGCTCAAGGCACACAATAGAGAGTGTGTTACTTAGTATGCAATGGAAAGATAGATAGCCCTAGAGTGATGGACATATATACAATGCACGGGGAAAAAAACCTCCTAAAGAGGGAAAAAATGCCCCGGCGGTCCTACTGTGTTCACACACATCACTACCACATGTATATGGTAACAAACACCCCCTGGAGTGATGCGGTGAACGAGAGTTGGCACATGAGTAAAGGGAAGTGCCATGCCCTAAGGACAAGATCAGTCCACAAAGGGGAGCTAGCCCAAAGCTTTGCGAAAAGCTTCAAGCTTCTCACAAGACAATGCCTTTATGAAAAGATCTGCAAGGTTGTCCTGTGTTGGCACATAAGCCAAGTTGATCTCTCCTGCTGAGAGCCTCTCCCTGACATAGTGGTAATGCACCTCAATGAGCTTTGTGCGAGCATGAGAAAGTGGGTTTCTCGCAACTGCCAATGCGCTCTAACTGTCAGTGTAGATAGTGTTGGCAGTGTCCTGTCCAGCACCCAAATCAGCCATAAGGCCTCTGAGCCATACGCACTCAACCGTAGCTATGAAGACTGCACTGTACTCAGCCTCACAACTCGAAGTGGCCACAGTAGGTTGCTTCTTGCTCAACCATGACATACATGAACTGCCAAGCATGAAACAAAAACCACTTGTGGACACTCTCGTGTCAAAACAACCAGCCCAATATGAGTCTGAAAAAGCATGTAATTCTGGCGGCAATGATCCCCCCTTGGGATAAAACAAGCCAAGATGTAAAGTGCCACTAAGGTAGCAGAAAATCCTCTTGACAGCCTGCCAATGCTTCGACCTTGGGCTATGCATAAATCTGCTGACCTGTGAGACTGCAAACTGAATATTCGGCCTCGTGTTGCATACATAAATGAGGCAGCCTACAGCAGATTGGTAAAGAGTGACATCAGCAGGATCACCAGCGTCATGTAGACTCAACTTCAAACCTGTTTCCATGGGAGTGGCAATAGGTTTGCAATCCTCAAGTCCAAACTTACATAGCAATGTCTCTATGTAACTTTTCTGACAAAAGGCAATACTACCATCACACTGCTTAAACTGTATACCCAAGTAATGATGCAACAGCCCCAAATCTTTCATCTTGAAAGTAGCATTCAAATCAGCCTTAAATTCAGCAATATGTCTCTCATTTGGTCCAGTGATCAGCAAATCATTGACATAAAGAACCACAATGAGAAGTACATCACCCTCACGCTTTACATACAATGTGCTTTCTGTTGGACTCTTATGAAAGCCTTGTTTAACCGAATGAGTGTCAGCTTTCTCATACCAAGCACGAGGGATTGCTTCAACCCATACAAAGCCTTCTTACATCTGCACACTTTGTCCTCTTGTCCTTTTATGACAAAATCGCGAGGCTGCGTTACATAAACTTCCTCAAATATGTCACCATTCAAGAAAGCAGTAACAATGTCTGATTGATGTACATCCCAACCAAAATGAGCTGCCAATGCACATAGAAAATGCACAGTAGTCATACAACAAGTGGGAGCAAAAGTCTCTTCATAATCTATGCCTTTTTGTTGTGCATAACCCTTTGCAACAAGTCGAGCCTTATGGCGATCGATCTCACCATCCGGTTTGCGTTTCAACTTGTAAACCCACTTCGTACCAATGGCCTTTTTGCTAGGAGACAAATCACATAAAGTCCATGTGTCATTCTCTATAAGTGCATCATATTCTGATTTCATGGCAGCCATCCAATTTTCTGAATTCTGTGCTTCATCAAAAGACAGAGGCTCCTCAACAACATGTAAGCTAGACACAGCGAAAGCATAACAATCTGATGCATAAGATGCATGGTGAGAGCCTGAACGAGTACGACTAGACAAAGGTGCATCCAATTTACTTTCACGCAAAGTGTGCACCAGCCATTTTGGCATACCTCTAGCTTGCTCATTTTCAGCCCTTTCCTCATCAAGTACATCATGTACATCTGCATCAGTAATAGGCTGATCTAAAACATTTTCAAAAACCCCCATAGGATGTACATTTGCCTCATTGGAACTTACATTCGTATTTCCACCACTGAAAAGAGGGAACAAAGTGTCATAAATGTCTTGTGAGCTTACATTACTGTCTCTAGTACATGACAGCAAGGGCTGAACAGAATCTTCCACAAACACTACATCCTGCGAAACTAGAATACGCTTTGTTTGCAGATGATATAACCTGTAACCTTTGCTTTCAGCACTATAACCAACAAAAATACATTTGACAGCCTTATCATCGAATTTTTTGCGCTGTGTTTGTGGCACCAAAGCATATGCCAAACAACCAAAAACACGCATGTGCTCGACAGAAGGCTTTCTATCATGCCATGCTTCATATGGAGTAATAGACTGCAAAGCTTTCATAGGATACCTGTTAAGTACATAAGTGGCAAACATGATGGCCTCAAGCCAAAAAGAATGCGGCAAAGCTTGACTTTTGACCATACATCGTGCCATTTCCGTCAGTGACCTGTTTTTCATCTCAGCAACACCATTTTGCTGAGGTGTATAAAGCACTGTACATTGGTGTTTTAACCCACGACTAGCCAAAAATGCATTAAATTCATGAGACGTATACTCCCCCCCTCGATCGAAACGGAGGGTGCCCATAGTACATTTCGAGACATTTTCAGTCATAGCCAGAAATTGTTTGAAGCACATAAAAACTTCGGACTTCTCTTTAAGCAGTGTCGTGCCGCTCCGCTCCCATGCCAAGAAAATGAGTAAAGGAATGTTGATCAAGAGTATTTGAATCCTGTATGGTTAATCGGCAGTTATAAGGGCTTGCTAACAAGCCAATTTATAAGCTAAAAGTGTGCCAGATGCGGCTCTAAGGGCCATCAGATGTTTTGGTAATGCTAAACAGTGAGTATTCTTGGAGTGGTCATAGTTGGGATTTTATTAATCCAAGTTGAAGTACTCAAAAAGATCTACATGCCTGTCTTTACGGCTTGTCAATCGGAGATACAGGTAAGAAGTTATGACAGTTTTAAATTGAGGTAGTAGCAGATCTGTACCGGATTGAGCACCTGCTGATAAAATGTCAAAGATGATAGGAATGCATGAGTCCGAAGTGCTCACTTTCAGGAGCATGTCGGTCTTTTCAGTTTGTCAATCGGGGTTTCAGTTGGCAAGATATGGCCAATTTAAGTATCACCAGGGGCCGGGTTCAAACCGCCCTGATCGGCTCGGTCAAAGTGCTATCTGGGAATTTTTGACATTGACCAAGTTTCGGGATGTCATGCAGCAATGGTTTGGTTGATATGCTGAGCCTGACAAGAATTATTTACTGGAGTTTGCTTATAGCAGGAAATTTCCAACTCAGCTATGGCTTAAGCAGATACGAAGTCGAGGGTTTTTTGTCAAAAGTAATTACCTACACTTGCATCTTAATGGCTTGCGGCAAGGTCTACAACACTAAAATGAGTAATAAAATTCATGATGATATTGTCATTAAAAACCAGATGTCGTGCTAGGCACTGCTTTGGCCGGAATGTATAAGAAATGTTGTGCTTGACAATGCCTTAACGGATATTTATGCCAAATGTGATTCCCTTACGATGACTATGGCCGCCAATGAAGAAGCCTGGCAAAGCCTTGGCCGACATGTGTATCGAACATGAAGCCCGAAGCTTTGCATGGCCGATTTGTATGCCAAATGTGATGCCCTTTACAAAGGCCGGCTGCCCAAATGCTTTCTCAATGGCCGCCCATTAAGTCAATGAAGGAGGTTTTTTTTAAAACCTAATGTGAAGCAAAGGGGAAAATGGCGAGCCAGGTCGTGGCGACAGCGAACACAGGAGGAAGCGGGGAAGGTAAGCTCGCGCGAGGCAATAGAAGGCGCAGGTGATGATGCCGATGAAATGAAAAATGCTCGGCTTGCCCTGGCTCACCATTTCGGTCTCGTTCCCGCTCGGTTTCATGCCGGTCGAAGTTTAAGCCTGCCACGTCATTAAGCAGCCAGTCCCATTAGCGATATCGCTAATGGGATGGCTAAAAAAAGAGAGCCCATGCAAAAGAAGGGGACAGCTCTAGGGACTCACAGAGCATCATCTTGTTGGGGAATTCTCTCTCCAGAAGGGGAAAGCCAAGGCCTATGTGAGCTCTCTTAACCTACTCTTGACGAGATAAGCCATGATTAACCTACTCTAAGCCAAGCTTTTCATTCCGAAGCTCTCGAAGCCATAAACAAAATCTCTCTAATCCCATACCTAAACCTCTCTAATCTCCTTAAGTAATCATAATCAAGGCTAAGCTCTCTAATCGGAAGCTTAAGCAATTGAGCCATCTTGATCTAAAGCTCTCGAGTTTAATCTCGCTAATCAAAGTTTTCCCAAGCTCTCTAAGCCAAGCTTCTCGAACCTCAAGCCACAAGCCATAATCCTAATGTCGCTATCATAAACCATCAAAACCTTAACCAGGTAATCTTAAGATCTCTAGGCCATAATCTCGGATCTCATTAGCCATCATTATCATGATCTCACTCATCTGAAGCCTAAGCTATCTAAGCCACCTAAGCCCAATCAAATCCGGAATTAAGCCATAAATCCTAGCCAAACCTTCTCGGATCAACCAAGCCAAAGCTCTGGATATCAGTAAGCCTTGATTAGCCATTCAAATCAAACCAAACTTAAGGCGAATCACGATAAACCCATTCAAATCAGAGATTTAAGCCATAAACTTGAAGCCAAATCAGACGGGCATTGGAAGATGGAAGTTCCATGCCTTAATAGGAAGAAGAATCGCCTGTGCCTGAAGGAGCAGAAGGCAGAATTAAGCAGGTCATTATCACTTTTCTTGATTAGCACCTGGATTAAGCAAGGTTTCAACTTGTAAGGAGCATTAAGCCTCCATTAGTGATCAATTAATGTTGATTTCGATGTCTTAACTGGAATTAAGAGTACCGTTTGTTTCGAGCTCTGTCTTGTTAATTGTGCCTGCTACGTCTCTTTCCCCCACACCTCTCACAGCCAGGGGCCCGGTGCCTTCCCGGCTCACCTTTCTCACAAATATCCCCCGACAGCGGAAATATCCATGCATGCCTGGAGTAATCATCAATGAAAGTCACGAAGTAAAGGTAAGTATGCATCATGGATAGTAGGATTGTAAGTGCACTCTGCGCTAAAAGCCCATTCTGCATCAACATCAGCATCATAGTCTCCTTTCACAGAAGACTCAACAATGGCTGCATTTGTAGTGGAACTAGCATTTGCAGTGGAACCACCCTCTTTCTTCTTACCCGCTTTGGCGTTCAACTTAGGACACGACTTGATCAAGTGATCATTAGCTTTACAATAATGGCAACGCATCTTCTTTTTGCCCTTATCACCAGAATTGCCAGACAAAGTGTTGCCAGCAGAAGCATTGGAAACAAAAGTTTTGTCACTCGCAGCAGAACCATAAGAAGTGGTTGCATTACTGTTACCACCCTTTCTTTGAGAAGCAATAAAAGCCTGTTCAACTGCACGTTGTCTAGTCCTGTTTTTTTTGGAAAGTAACTCTTGCAACAGCAATGTGCATAATGCATCAAACTTGACAACTTATGATTTCCTTGGGTCATAAGTCTCCAAGTACTAGCAAAATTCTGGTAAGAATCTGGTAAGGCATCAAGATCAGCCTGCACAAGGGAACTGTCTGAAATGACTTCACCGGTAGAAATAAGTTGCTCATTGATATCCTTGACACTAGCAAGAAAAGTGTCCATATCATCTTCCTCATGCATAATCTTCAACTCCAACTCTTTACGCAGCAAAGCAATTTTAGCCTCATTGCGACTTGCATAAAGACCAGCCAAAATATCCCAAGCCTGTTTTGCAGTTTTTGCTGAACGAATGTGAGGAACAATGGTGTGCTTCAAGACAACACAATCAATTCATGAGCCTGCGCATCCTTTATATCCCAATGAGCTTGTTCTGTAGCAGGCAAAACAACTCTATCAGCAGCAATCCTTGCAGCAAGACCTGCAACATCATCAACATCGCCTACATCCTGAGAACCAGCACGTACATCAATGCCCTGCACAATGTTCCAGACGCCCTTTGACACAAGAACATGTTGCATCATATAAGCCCACATAGGGTAGTTGTCCCCATCCAACCTATCCTCAGCAGCAAACATCTTGAACACATCTGTGTTGTTGTTGTCAGCCATGATAAATGCTGCACCTGATGTGAAAACTACCCGAAAATAGGAGAAACGGAGCGGGAACAACACGTGCTATATAGCACAAACCGTAGAAGACTGTAAGGCACCTGTTATGCTGTTAACCCTCACGGCACACAGACACCCTATGATCTATAAACGTTGTATTGTTTAGAGTCAGGTACCGGGCTTGTCGGACCAATAGGAACAGGGTAAGGGTGATCGCCGATGACAGGCGCACTCTAACTGGAATATTCAAGGAGTTAGTTGGCTAAGTATGGGCGCCCAAGTGTGAATGGGGTGAGCTCATATAAAAGCCACTAAACCTAATTTTTACTCATTCTCTCATTGTGCAATAGAAGCCGCTCTTGCTCCATCTCCACCTTCTCCTTCACCATCTCCTTGTGTGTGTGTGTGTGTGTGTGTGTACGTGTGAGAGAGAGTGTGAGAGTGTGTGTGTGATCGAGCGTTGCGGCGGTACGACAGCGGCGAGGCGGTTGAGCGCGGTGTAGCGGCGTCTCCCTATTCTTCGCGGCGCAGGAATCCTTCATTCGCAACTACGCAGGAAGGTGAGTGACACACCATTCTTCCTTGTGAGCTTGTCTGTTGTTTGACTGTGTGCTAGGAGCCTTTGTGGCTCGCACACGGTGCGTAGCAAGTCCCTAGCCATGACATTTTTGGCGCCGCTGCCGGGCAGCTGCTGCGCGTGAAGCTCCAATGGCGACCTGTAAATTGTATTGAAGCTATTTTTTATGTAGGAAAGGCGTGGCTTAAGTTTGATTATTGTTGTTATGCAAAAACAGTAGAGAAAGACACAATGTTGTTGACTGCATTCAAGTTTTCTGTGTTCTGTTAAGCTTTGTTTTGCTAGTTCTATTAAGCTCAGATTTCAGCTTACACAGTTAGCATTTCTTACGTTTCTGCGTTTTCTGCATTTTCTGGTTTGCACTGCACAGTTCTGTCAAGTTTCAATTTTCTGCATTTTCTGTGTTCTCTGGTTTGTGCACAGTTAGGCGCACAGTTAATTAATTAAGTAGGTTAGTAATTAGGTGAACCACTGATTAGCAGGTCAGTAGGTAGGTGGGACAGTAAATAGTTAGGTGAGGTCAACGCGCACCAAAACGCGTACCAAATAATATCTAAAATAAAAAAATTTAAAAAATAAAAAAATTCAAAAAATTCAAAAAATTCAAAAAATAAAAACGTGAGTGAGGGGGAGGTTATAAAAACGGACGGGAAAAAATCGAAAATATTTAAGCGTGAGTGACTAGGGGGATCACTAAAATTTTGATCGGGATCGGGATCATTTCCCCAAGCCCAAGCCCAAGCCTCAGTCCTCAGTCCTATGATATATACTAGACTCACTCTTATATATATACCCTACCCCCTCAAGAGGGAATGAGAGCATGTGGGGCAAGTCCTCCACTCTCCTCCCTTCTCTTCCCACTTGCACCCTTAGACTTGCTATTTGGAGCCTAGTTCCCCAGCTAGGAAAAGACTGTTTCGGGCTTTTCTGGAGCAAAATAGAACCAAAGGGTGGGCTGTAAAGCACAGCGCGTCCCTCCTAGCGATACGCTCGTTTCGAGCTATCACACGGCCCATTCAACGACACGCTCTAAAAAATCTAGCAAAAAAACAAACAAAAAACACGCAAAAAACTAGTCACAAGGCCTCCTAGAGCAGCTTTTTGACACCTTAGGGTATCAAAAGCACATGCACTTACGCTCTGGGCGGGTGCTAGAACACGAGCATATTGAGGGTGCCTCTGTTCATACGGACACCCATTACCCATCCACGATAGGCTCTAGACCCTCAGCGGCGGGGACACAAGGTAGCACCACCCAAGACCCTAAAATAGCCGCTAGTGATTCCTCCTCCGACTCAGAAATCATGGAAGCATACCCTACCCAAAACACTGAGAGAGATGGCCATGCACCTCCCGAAGCTCCACAGCCTAGTACTAGTATGTTTAGCCGTTTCATGGAAACATTAGGTAGAGCTATTCGCTCGGAACCTGATGCAAATGAAGCACACGAAGGGGGTGGGGAAGTGGACTCTCCTTTCACATCGCACGTGGACCCCACACCACCAAAGAGTGTCCATGTGGATATCCTGCCAACTTCTTACCAAGAAGGCCCTGTTGAGCTGCCTCCTTCAGAAGTTCCCTCTAGAGTACTGTTGGTGACAAGTAAAACCACGGGGAGCAACATTGCTTCTACCTCACAAGAAACCGTTAACACGTCGACTCTAGAAGGATTGTTCATTAATGATCATTGGACATACGACCTCCACACTGAGGTGTTGACGGATCTACACTCTGGCCACGCCTAGAATGTAGGATGGATAGAGATTGTACAATCCACCTCTAGTGCCACGAGCATCGAAGATCAACAGAAAATGATCTGTAATGTTATCCATGGCATTATTCAATCAGAAAGGCAAAACCGAGGGATAAATATACTCTCAACTGGCCCCATGAGATTTTTGGATACGAGCAAGGCTCAACAGCCTACTCTATCACAAATGGAGACTCCTCTAATGAGTCCCATGGACCCATCTTACGTCATTTCACCTGTGGTCTCTGCAATCTGAGCCTCCGAGCGACAACTTTAGCTTCCCTAACTTGGCTCAACCCTCTATTAAGGAAAACACAGTGCTCACTCCAGGGATAGGCCTGACAGAGAATGTACCGATGACATCTACGGTTAGCGCAGTGCCACTACCTAGTGTCGTAGTACCTAATATGGGGCCTCGACCGTATGTGCCTCTAGCCCCTTATGCACACATGGCCCCCACACCTCCAATTGTACCACTTGTTTATGCTCCTCGAGTGCCGCTCCCTAGCCCTTATCCGAGTGGACCTATGCCCGGTTATGTTCCATATCCTGCATCATCCACACATATGCCAAGACCGGTACCCGTCCCTCTCCCACATATGATTCCAAGAGTACCTCCACCGGCCCTGCCTCCTCACATAGGTGACTTGGCAGCGTTTGCTCAAACCATAGGTCGATCTATCGCGGAAAATATGCGTCATGCATCTGATAGAGAGCCTAGAAGTAAGGCAGTACAAATTGCCAAACTCACGCAAAAATTCAATGGGGACGAAGATGCTAGAAAACACATTGAAGTGTTTGAACAAGTATGTGATTCCTTAGGGGAACGCAACGAATTACATAAGTGCAATGCCTTAAGCTTGACATTAAGTGGGAAGGCTGGAGATTGGTATAGAACCCTAAGGGTGGACAAGAAAACAATCTACCCTACCCTTCGAAGGTTGTTTCTAAAGGAGTACATACGAGAAGGTGTGCTTTGGGGTGTAGCATCTCAGCTACAGAAGGCCAAACGTAAGGAAGGAGAGTCAGTAAGGGACTTCATTAGTCGTCTAAAGCACTTAAACTCTCGCTGCCCTGTAAATGAATGCTTCAACAATAACCAACTGCTTGATCGATTCGTTTGAGGGTTGAGGAATGAAGGAATCTATAATGGACTAGTGATTAGAGGTATCACAACCTGGGAAGATGTCACTGTCAATGCAATCCAATTAGAGGAAAACTTGATGATAGCAAGCATGAGGGTGTCTACTGACACAAGATCCACTAGCTCACAAGCCATTGAGTATGAACCCATGACTGCAAAGCCCATTGCCAATGAGCCAAAGGTATTTGAGACATTCTTGACAGACCTCACCAAGGCAATCCAAGAGTCTCTTAAGGATAATCGACCCCCTCAAAATAGTCACATGTATCCAAGAAGGGAGCAACAGTGGTGTTCC
Organism: Adiantum capillus-veneris; assembly: GCF_014529385.1. Taxonomy (NCBI): domain Eukaryota; kingdom Viridiplantae; phylum Streptophyta; class Polypodiopsida; order Polypodiales; family Pteridaceae; genus Adiantum; species Adiantum capillus-veneris. The sequence goes on along the minus strand of NC_140939.1, from coordinate 107,862,982 downwards.
ATTTGCTTAGGTCCACATAGCACTAGTGAGTGCCCTACGTTTAGAGTAAAATTTAATGGAACTTGCAACGCATGTGGTAGGTATGGTCACCAAGCTAAGGATTGTTTAATGATCAAACGTATGATGGCAAATAGACCACCTGTAGCCTGGACGGATGTGCCTCGAGCTCCTGTATTGATGCCTGCTCCACCTGTTGAGCAACTACCGCAACACATGGTCCCTAGATCTCAAAATGTTGTACAAGCTACACCGCTACCACCTCCTGTGCTAGGACCGCAGCCCCCGCATCCAAGAGTCGCCCCTATGAACCAAGTGGGTTGCGAGCCATCTAATGCTTATGCAGATGGTTGTGAGGAGGAAATAGACACTAGTATTGCCTACGGACTTGATACATTGGAAGAGTGTCCTATATACTACATGGAAGATTGTTGGGGGCAAGTCAAGCCGGTTTATCAAGCTGTCGCTCTCGCATCCAGAGGTCAAAATATCAACACCCAGGCTAGGAGGCCACCTCTTCAATGCTACGAGTGTGGTGGACCACATCGGGCAGCGGAGTGCCCTATTAGGCTGCAAAAGAATGCTGCATAGATGCAAATGAATCAAGGGAGCACGTCTGCAATGCCAATACTCACATGTAATCGTTGTGGCATAGATCACTTGATTGCCCAATGCCCCAATAACCCAAATGCGCATAAAATCACACCCCTAAATTTGGTCGAAATTGCTAGTGTGACATCGCCAATACCACCCGTCGCACCCGCTTATGCGATTACACGGTCCATGCTTCAAGGGCCAGGCCATATCCTCGAAGAAAGAGAGAGATACCACGTCAGTTATCCAAGCAAAGAAAAAGAAGACACGAAGGAAGAGGTCACAGAATACGGGAAATTCAAAGCCAAGTTCCAAAACAAACATAGGAACAGGAGATGACCCCGTGTATATGAATGACCTCGAGGATGATTCAGATTCAATCGAGACAATGGAGACTAGAACCAATACCACAAAGGAAAAGACCGACAAAGAAAACCGTAACATGGAACCAAATGAAAACCGAATAAGAGAAAACCATAAAGAGCCTCTGAAAACACCACAAGTGTTTCCAAATCCAATCCAAGACCCCCAAGATAAACCGCAGGGGCAAAAAGGGAAGAATCGTAAAAAGAAGATTGGGACGTACCCAAACCCAGTAGACGAAATTGAGTAGGTGAAACATCTAAGAGGTTTAGTGGAGGAGACTCAAAGGAAACTAGAACCAGAACCCATGCATGTCAAAATTCATGACACAGTGTTTCCCACGCAAGTTCATCCACCCCGCATGAACCATAGACCGTTAGCCATATCTAGTATCATCCAAGAAGGGAGTGAGGACGGGACATCAGAAAGTGAGCATACACCTTTCTTGTTGGAAAGGATGTTTAACGAAGAAATACCTGATCCCATTGAGGAATATGAGATTCCATCCTCACCAGTTCCTAGTCAAGGACCTACACCCTGCAAAATGCCAATGAATGTTACCAAACTAGTGGACTTCATGTCTTCTGAGGTTCGAACCACGATCATAGCAAAGCTGTATGGAGATCCTGAGTTATTCTTTGCACTTCGAGCATTCCTTAACGGAGAGCTACAAACGGGATTACCGCAGTTTGCGCAACCAAGTAGGCCTGACTCGATTATGATTGATGAGGAAAATCATGTGCAATCACTTGACTTAGATGGACACGAGTCTGTGATCGAGGTACCCATTAACGAATTAGGGCAGTATTTTGAAGGCGACGAGTCTAATGCAACCCTACCCATCACTACCAAGGGATTAACTATAAAGGGAATTCTTGATGGTGGTGCGGGAGTTAGCATTGTTACAAAAGATTGTTGGGAATCCATGGGAAAACCCCGCCTCAGTGTTACTAACATTGTGGTAAAGATGGCAAATGGTACCATAGCCAAACCTATGGGGATGCTCAAAGATCTTAAGATCAAAGTTCTAGGACACAAGGTACGACATACGTTCATTGTAATGGATTTCTCTAAACACCTTATGTCATATGAAATGATTTTAGGACGACCATTCATGAGGGAAGCACAAATGGTTCATGATTGGTCTCAAAATCATGTCTATTTGCAATTCCAAGACTCTGTCCTTAGAGTGGATTTGGTGACTGGTAAGGTACACCCCTTAGGGAGTAAAACCATTATTGATCATCGCCCTGACACCAAAGTTCACTCGGCCCCACTACAATATTGTTACACTTGTAAGAAGGATACAGACATTGGCCAAGATTCTCCTTACATGGATGTGTTACCGGGTATGACAGAATCAGACAACGTAGACTGGGTACACCTAGCTGCAACCATAGATACCTGGGGAAATAGAGGAACCACTTGGGTCACCCCAGAGGGGGAAGAGGTACCACAAATTGCACCTCTGAACATGATAAGTGCCATACATGCATCTTCTAAGGGCAAGGCAATTGTAGACCAATCTGACAGTGACACCGATAGCTCAATAGAAGACTTTGACCAACATGACTCAGACACGGACTCCCAGAGTGAAACGGATTTTGAATCTCATGAATTAGAGAGTGGAGCAAGTTCAGAGTCAAAACATTCGGAAGGACCGAGCACATCAACCGATGATAGCTCCTCCGAGAGTGAAGAGGACACCAACGAGGACTCCTTTAGTGAGCCAGATCTAAATGCAAATCAAAAGCAGGTCTCAGATAAGAAAAAGAAAAACTTTAAGAGGCGTTGATATCGAGCCAATGTACGTGCTAGGATAAAAAAGAAGAGATCCTCAGCAAAATGGCTCAGTTATATAGGAGCATGTGATGCTCATCGAAAATTGGTAGATGATTGGGGTGAATATCTCCAAAATGTTATGTGGTGTAGACCACGACCCCATGACATAGCCCAATTAGAGATCATAGACAAGCCAAAGTTGAGCCGCACTGCAAGGAGGCGTCAAAACCAAGAGTTAGCTCGACAACACAAGAAAGCAGAAATAGAAGCACAGACCAAAGCACAACCAGAATCCACAGACTTGCATCCTGCACCAGAACATTTCAAATCTTACACCACAGGGGAAGCAAAGGTTGTGTACACAAAAGCCCAAAGAATACCTATCGATGGGAATAATGGAATCTATGATGGTCCGGCAATAGTTAAGGAAATAGAATTAGCCAACCCCGGTGAAGAATCAAAACCTGTTTTTATTGCCCAAGACCTCACAGAAGTTGAAGAGGCGGTCCTCAAAGAGCTTCTCAAGGAATTCAAGGACGTATTCGCTTGGACATACCATGATATGAAAGGTGTTCCACCTTCTGTGGTCCAACATACAATCCCTATGATTAGCACTGCGAAGCCCGTACAACAAAGACCCTACCCGATGAATCCTAAGTACGCAAAGATCATTCAAGAAGAACTAGAAAAGCTTATCAAATGTGGGTTCATATATCCTATTGAACACTCTAAATGGGTGTCTCCAATAGTTATCGTGCCAAAAAAGAATGGGAAACTCACGGTGTGCGTGGACCTCAAAAAAGTTAATGCAGCTACTAGAAGAGACCATTACCCCCTACCAAATTCCGAACATGTACTCGAAAGAGTTGCAGGCAAGGAAGCTTATAGCTTTCTAGATGGGTACTCAGGCTACAACCAAATCACGATAGCGCTAGAGGACCAAGCTAAAACTGCCTTCATCACAGAATTTGGCGTGTTTGCATTTCGTGTGATGGCTTTTGGCTTAACAAATGCCCCTGCTACATTCCAACGATTAATAAACACTGCTTTTAAAGAATATTTGAGAGAGTTTTGTGAAGTTTTCTTAGACGACCTTTGTGTTTACTCTTCTTGGAAAGAACATCTATCATGTTTGCGGAAGGTGTTTGAAAAGTGTAGGTTATATCGTATCTCATTGAACCCGTTCAAATGCCAATTTTGGGTCAAGCATGGAGTTATTTTAGGGCATATAGTATCTAAGAATGATATCTCAACCGATGAGAGCAAAATTAAAGTGATTCTAGAGTTACCACCACCAACCAATTACAAGGGAGTTCAAAGGTTCATGGGACACGTGGGTTATTATCGACGGTTTATTTTATTTTTTGCTGAGATAGCACGTCCTTTGTACAAGCTTCTCATTGAATTTAAATGGACTGAAGAGTGTGACCAGGCCTATGAACAATTGAAGAAAACACTAGCAAGTGCTCCGATTTTAAGGACACCTAATTGGGATGTCATTTTCCATGTGCATATTGATGCATCAAACTTTGCTATTGGGTGTGTTCTCACTCAACCAGGAGAACATAAATTGGACTATCCCATTAGCTTTGCAAGCCGTCAATTGAACGATGTTGAAAGGAACTACACCACTACAGAGCGAGAAGGTTTAGCAATGGTTTATGCAGTAAAGAAATTTCGCTACTACCTTCTGGCAAACAAGTTTGTATTTTATGTGGATCATCAAGCGTTGCTGTATCTGGTAAACAATCCATGCTCCACAGGAAGAATCACACGATGGTTGTTAATTCTTCTGGAGTTTGATTTCACGATTGTAGTGAGACCCGATAAAAGGCACGTCATGGCTGATCATTTGTCTCGCATACCCAATGGTGAAGCCCCTACAGGAGTTGATAATGAATTACCCGATACTTCCCTATCCATAGTTGAGACTATGCCTGAATGGAGTGAGAACATTGTTAACTTTTTAGTTAATGGTTTTCCACCCAAGGAACTTCGTAAGGATATCGCTCGAAGGCTAGTAAAAGAATGTGAACCCTATTTTTTGATTGCCAGAACTCTGTATAGACTAGGCAAGGACGATATTCTTAGGCGTTGTGCCCGCGAGGATGAATATTTGTATATCTTGCAAGAAGCACATATGGGCATAGCAGGAGGACATTTTTCAGGAGACCTGACTGCTAGAAAGGTGCTGCAATCAGGCTATTGGTGGTCAACTTTATTTAAGGATGCATCACTTTTTACAAAAGGGTGTGATGAGTGCTAACGTTACAAGACCACACAACGCAAAGACAAAATGCCCTTACATCCTATTAAAGTAACCCAACCATTTGAAAAATGGGGCTTAGACTTTGTAGGTCCAATTAGTCCCGCAGCTCGCAACACTCAATCTCGATATATTCTAGTTGCTACAGACTATGTAACAAAGTGGGCTGAAGCTGAAGCTAAGGCTTCACAAAAAGCTGACGCGAGGACAACAGCTAAGTTTCTTTTTGAGAACATTATCACAAGATTTGGTTGCCCTTTTGAAATTGTTAGTGATAATGGTACCCATTTTATAAATGAGGTAATAAGAGAGCTTACCACGAACTTTATGATATCCCACCATAAGTCTACACCTTATTACCCGCAAGCTAATGGACAAGCCGAGAGCACCAACAAGACTCTAATCTCTATTTTAACCAAGACGGTAGAAGCTCATCGCATTGATTGGGATTTGAAGTTGACATCTACTCTATGGGCTTATCGTACTGCTTATAAAGTGGCTATTAATTGTACGCCATTCAAAATGGTATACGGCCAAGAAGCGGTTATGCCTTGGGAGTTTGTCATTCCTAGTCTTAGGGTAGCTTCGCAAGAAGGATGGAATGGTAACCCCTTAACCGAGCGTTTGTATATCTTAGAAAAACTAGACGAAGAGAGACAGTTGGCTGTGCAAAATGCTCTTGTGGAAAAGGATAGGAGAAAGAAGTGGTTTGATCACCATGTGAAGGACAAGGACATCAAAGTTGGTGATAAAGTCCTTATGTATGGAGTACGTAAAGAAAACAAAGAGTTGAAATATGCTGGTAAAGGACCATATAGAGTATGTGAAATTACCCCACAAGGTACCCTTCGTGTGGAAACTCTTGATGGGGTTGAAACCATTGGATTCCTTAATGGGAGTAAATTCAAAAGATATTATGATCCTTTAAGCCAAGAAGAACTACGGGCCATTCATCAAAAGAAGGCCGCCAAAGCACAAACCGAGTTAAAGAAGATACAAGCTCAAGCTGAGGCTAAGGAGCGACAACAACGTATAAGACAAAAACGAGAGGCTAACCTTGGAGTCACAAATGCATTCCACGTGGAAATTGAAGAGGATTGGTTGGACTCTGACACACCTCTACGATACCCTATTGAGTTAAATAGTGCCTATGGAAAAGTGCTATATAACGCCTTATTGGACACGGGTGCTAAATATAATCTGCTATCCTATGGGGTGTGGTGTCAGTTAGGGAAGCCACCTCTATCTGAGAGTATTATCCAAGTCAAGGGTGTCAACAAGAAAAAAACTACGGTTTTTGGAATCTGGCACACTTCTGTCAGTTATGACAATGGAATTGTAGCTCAAGACTTTTTGGTCATGCCTACTGGAACTATGGAGGGTAATATAAACCTAGGACGCACGTGGATGATAGCCACCAACTGCACTATTGATTGGGGGATTGGGGGTGTCACAACGCAAAAACCAACTCTTATCCCTACCACTCAAGCCATAGTTCCTGAGATATTGCCTAAGGAAATAAAACCCAAGACATTGCATGTCCAGGAGGTTGAACCATACGTTCCCATAGCCCAACTCTATAGATCTTCAACTGATGTAGTTGAAAGAAAGCTTGAGACACACAAGAACCATCCTAATATAACAAAGAAAGCATACACGTGGGTCCCTAAAGCTTCTTTAGTAACCATGGATGATGCTAAAAAAAGGAAGCCTCGTAAGAAACGTCCCACTCGCTCCAAGAAATGTAAGAAAACGTGGCGCTGGATTCCTAAACGACTATTAAAAGCCCAAGGATACTATGATGGAAATGAGCAAATTTGGGTACCTAAACGTAAAATGTGTCCTTCCCTATCGACAACAAACCCATATGAGTCAAACAGTGTAACGCTAAAGCCAATGGCAGACCGTGGGAAGGGAAAGATCACAGAATGCTACACACCTAGTCCATAGCTAGTTTGGGCTCCAAGGCAAACCCAATTTATTCCACCTAGCTCAGGAAGGGGGGAGTTCCATGAAGCTTCTAGCTCCTCATGTAATACATCCATAGAGGTAAAAGCTTCTACACAGCCTCCATCTATAGTAATGGACCTCAATGAAGCTACAAAAGAATCCACACCTCCCAGTGTTCAAGAATCACCTGATGAACCACTTCAAGTTCGATCCTGGGAGAGTACCTTACCACCCTTGCAACTTGACGAGGCACCTAGGGTAATAGAAAACTACTGGCAAAAATCCTCACCTATTACCAACTGGAACAATTGGTTTCAAAGGGTGACAAGCTCATTTCAAACGGTATGATCTACCCAAGGGGGAGTGTTTGTGGACATCCATCATTCACTTGCTTCCCTCTCAACCTTTCTCCCTGACCTCTTAATCTCCGATCTTAGGGAATGTATATATAAAGCCTTATACTCACAAAAACAAGATAAAAAAGTAAAAGAGCAAGAGCCATCACACAAATCATAAAAACAAATTATGCACAAGAACACGACCCTTGTAATATTTGCACTCTAACCATCATCTATTTGCGTGTACAGATATGGCTAGTACGCTAGAGTCATCCACTCCTGCCTTGGGTGAGAGGTACCCTCGTTACTTTTCACAAATATTTCACATGGTCTTTCCAGTGCTTGCATGTGAATGGGATTTGATAGGTACGCTAGCATGTGAGAGGAATTTTGAGAAGTTAGAATGGCTGATACGTCTCTTGACCACGTCTGATCCATACTTAGTAGAGAGCGTTTCTCCCATTGCACAAGCCTACCCTTTTGACCAAGATGACTATAGGCGTCTAGTGACCTTCTTACTAAACATGGGCACCTATGATGAAGAAGAAAATTTACATGACTACACGGATGGCACATATGGTCTCATGGATGATGACTTTGTTTATCTCGACGACGAGGATAGGGGTTTAGCCCTAGGGTTTCCCCCCAACCTCTACAATATCCTATTCCCTTGACTCTTTAGGGGGAGTGCAAATAATTAGGTTAGGGTTCCTTATGTTTTTTGTTGTGTTCAATAAGTGTTGGTACCTCTTCCCACTAATGTGCCTCTTGGAGGTATTCCTTTTGTTTCCTAGTGTGTACAGGAGCGTGTTGCTATTGATAGGATTTGGACCTTCATGGAACCTTTCTCTCGTTCACACTTCAAATCAAGCGCGACCATCAACACAAACAGGTGTTTTATGTCCATTAGCATTGCCCTTATCTTTTTGCATCCATGTTTGTCTGCTTTGATTGTGATTGGTAGCATAATATTCAGCGCATTTGCTTAGTATCAAACATTTAATTCAATGTAATGTTTTGTCATAATCACTTGTCTAGGTATAAAAATCAAGCAGTCCGACTAAGCTAGTTTGACCAAGCTAGGTATTAGAAATCTTCTCTTAATACCATGGGGAATGCCTTCCTAATAAGCAATGGTTACTTAGGTTTTTAATCCGATTTAGGCAGCATTGTGTGAAATGTACTAGGGATTTCTAGTGGGCTTAACCCTATCGACCTTTAGCTTAAGTATTATAAAGGGAGTTTACTAATGTGATGAGCCTGGAGAGGGTAACAGTGTTATATGACCCCCCAAAGTTACAAAATTAAAATGCTGAAAATGAACAAACAAAAAATCAAAGTGCCACAATGTAAAATTTTAAGCCGGAAGAGAAATCCCTGCTTAAATTGGTACTTCACTCACATGTATCGCCTATGGTACTAGAGCCCTAGAGGTTCCCAGTGTGGGCGCTTTTCCTTGAAAAGCAAAAAACCCAAGGCATACAAAATAAGCACACACATCAAAATTGAATCAATGTGAAAAGACTTTGGGGGGTCAAAGAAAAGGTAATCAGTCAGGCGATGATTTCATGAGAAATTCCTTTTATCGTAGCTTAACTACAAGGTCTTCTAGGTATAGCCTCTAGTCAGCCCTCGAACATCAAATACTTGGCTCTCGCGATTAAACAACTTAATTGACCAGAAAAAATTGAGAAGTTACCCATGGTATTAATAGTCGAGCTCTAGTGCCTTTTGACCGTTAAATTAGCGACCCCGGACTTGTTTAATTTTTTACCTTTACATCTGTTTATGCATTTGATTATATTGCAATTTAATGTTTATTGCTGACAAATTGTCTAAAATTCTGTTACCAATCAATTTGTCTGTCTAAAATTGCATATGATTTTTAATTGTATATGAGAATGCAATTACTGTGGCAATGTTGTTTGATTTTGCAGTGATTGAAGAAGGCTACACACATCCATGTCGATTGCTCTTCCATCTCGACAAACGAGCTTCAACTGGATAGCTTCTGAGGACAGAATCTACATCAGGAAGGGGGGCATGTTAACCCTCACGGCACACGGACACCCTATGATCTATAAACGTTGTATTGTTTAGAGTCAGGTATCGGGCTTGTCGGACCAATAGGAACAGGGTAAGGGTGATCGCCGATAACAGGCGCACTCTAACTGGAATATTCAAGGAGTTAGTTGGCTAAGTATGGGCGCCCAAGTGTGAATGGGGTGAGCTCATATAAAAGCCACTAAACCTAATTTTTACTCATTCTCTCATTGTGCAATAGAAGCCGCTCTTGCTCCATCTCCACCTTCTCCTTCACCATCTCCTTGTGTGTGTGTGTGTGTGTGTGTGTGTGTGTGTGTGTGTGTGTGTGTGTGTGTGTGTGTGTGTGTGTGTGTACGTGTGAGAGAGAGTGTGAGAGTGTGTGTGTGATCGAGCGTTGCGGCGGCACGACGGCGGCGAGGCGGTTGAGCGCGGTGTAGCGGCGTCTCCCTATTCTTCGCGGCGCGGGAATCCTTCATTCGCAACTACGCAGGAAGGTGAGTGACACACCATTCTTCCTTGTGAGCTTGTCTGTTGTATGACTGTGTGCTAGGAGCCTTTGTGGCTCGCACACGGCGCGTAGCAAGTCCCTAGCCGTGACATATGCAAAAAATGACACTGACAGAAACTCTACACAAAATGACAAAATAGCCTGTGCAGCACTGCTTGTAGTGGAAACGAAGGCAGATCTACAAGCCTCCCCGAAATATTTGTCGACCTGTGAACGCTTTCCAAAGCTCATTGAAATTGGAGAAAGTGAGCAAGCGTGTGCTGGAGCAGCTGGCGACTAAGCCCGGGAGGATGCAACCTGCTCTGATATCAATTGTTGGAATTAGGGTTGCAGAGAAACACACACAGCTTGGAGAAGACGAAGGAAGCTCAAGGCACACAATAGAGAGTGTGTTACTTAGTATGCAATGGAAAGATAGATAGCCCTAGAGTGATGGGCGTATATACAATGCACAGGGGAAAAAATCTACTAAAGAGGGAAAAAATGCCCCGGTGGTCCTAGTGTGTTTACACACATCACTACCACATGTATATGGTAACACATAGCTTTCGTCGAAAGAGGAGGAAGGTGAAGAAGAAGGAGAAGAGGGTGACCTCTTTCTTGCCTTTTTCTTCCTTTGTTTCCTCTCTTTCCTTTCGGAGTGACAAGGAGAAGGACTATGGATTGACAGTTTCCTCTTGGTAGGAGTTGGCGATCGTCTAGACCGCCGTCTTTGTGGAGCCACATCTTTAGAGGAACTTAGGGATTCGCTTCTTTCTTGTTCTTTGGATTCCTCCTCTCTTATGGGAGAGAGTTTTCTTTTGGGAGTCTCATCAAGAGGCCTCCTAAACTCTCTCTCCTCTTGGAGAGGAAGGGAAATCCCATAAGCACAAAGTTGTTGGGTACCTTTGGCTTGCAAAGTAGGGTTGTCCATAGCTTGATGAAACCTAGTAACAAGATAATTGATAAACATTGGAGCATCATCATTAGCACCTTCATGTGCAAAATCGAAGTTATCAATGTTCATTCTACTCTCTTGGTTATTGTCAGCGTGTGTTTACTTAGTGTATTATTTGGTAATTCAAAACCTTATTTTCTACTCCTCTTAGCCTTTGAAAATAAGCACTTAAGTATCTACACCCACGGCTCGAATTGGTTAATTATAGAGAGTAGTGGAGTGGGTCTAACATAGCAGAATTGCCGAGGGATAGCTCCTTTTGGACTTCTTATGGCTCAATAATGGTAAAGCCATAGGCAAGTCTAATAAGACCTCATTATTAAGACCAAAGCTCACGAGGTGTGCACCATATCCCACATAGTGGGCTCAACAAAACCGATAATAGATCCAAGTCCCACTTACCCTAATATAATTAACAAAATCAACCATTAATAGGCTACTTAAGGACCTCTCTTCTTAAGCAAGAAAAGAGAAACCAAATGCTCTAATACCAATGTAATGGAAATGGCCTATGAACTTTGAGAATAGTGAAATTAAGAGAATTAGAATGAGCATTTTTGTGAGATTACTTTGAGAACAGAGAGGGTGAACTTAATTGATGGTAGCAACATAAACATAGCATTAACTTGGAGCCGGTCCCCCCTCCAAAAAGCGTTTCTATTATAGATTCTCCCATCAAGAGAGACTTGGTACAATACAATCTTTGTGTTCCTTGTGACCTAGGTGATGCAATGAAGATGGAAAGTTTTATGCATCATGAGCATAACATAAACTTTCCAAAAAGCATTAACTATCCCAAGCCTCAATCATCCCAAGGCCTCAAACACCTTCGAAGCAAGAGAGAGCTAGCGGGGAATGAGGGTATGGAAGAGGAAGAAGAATCATTCATAGAAGAAAGAAAAAGTTCCTCACTTATCATCACTCGTCTTGCTTAGCATAGCATAATAGCATAATAATGAAGATGAACAAGATGGCAAGCTTAAGCATTGAAGCATGGCTCTTGGTTGGATTTGCATTCCATAGCTAAGAGTGTTGGTGTAGGCTCTCAACTTCTCAACAAGCTTAGAGAAGAAGATGGATCTCTTGCACTTTGCACTTCACACAATGAGAGAGAGAGTGTGTGTGTGTGTGTGTGTGGGAGAGTATACCCCGTCTCATGCTTGGTCCACCTCTCTCTCTCTCTCTCTTATTATTTAATTATATCATTTGGACATGTGTTCTCTTTTTCCTCTTTGAGAGAAAGAACTTAATTATTTATTTTTATGCATCTTAGATTCTCATTGGACCCCTTTAAAATCTATCCAATAGGATTTAAGAACATCATGAGGGCCACATGGGGAGGATCTTGACATGTGTCTTTTAAGCTTCTTACGTCATTTAGACATGTGTCCTATTTTTCCTCTTTGAGAGAAAGAACTTAAGTCATTTTAAACATGTGTCCTCTTTTTCCTCTTCTTAAGTCATTTAGACATGTGTCCTCTTTTTTCTCTTTGAGAGAAAGAACTTAATTATTTATTTTTATGCATCTAAATTCTCATTGCACCCCTTTAAAGCCTATCCAATAGGATTCAAGCACATCATGAGGGCCACATGGGGAGGATCTTGACATATGTCTTGTATGCTTCTTAAGATATCATGTTTGAATTGAACACTTCAAGCACCTAGTCATTTAAGCATGTAAATAGTTTATGCCTCTTGAGAGATCATTTTTGAACTGAACACTTCAAGCACCTTAGTCATTTAAGCATGAAAAGCACCGCAAGCTTGGCCAAGGTTCCCACAAGCACCTTAGCACCTCATACTTGGATAGGATTCCCACCTCAAGGTCAGCCCTAGTTTGCCTAAGGTCAAAGGACTTTTTAACACTAACTTTTGGAGGTCTTTAATGAAGCTAACCCTAAGGTATTTTAAGCTCCATTAGATACACGTTGCTCTTTGATAGAGTACCTCCTTTTGGACCCCTATTGAGATGTAACCATCTCTTATCTTGGTCCCTTGCTGAGGTAAACCTAAAAGCACTTATTGCACATTGCTCTTTGGTAGACCGTCTCCTTTTGGATCCCTATTGAGATGCAATCATTCCTCCTTTTGGTCCCCTGTTGAGATAGGTCTAAAAGCACATATGTATATCCTAACTCTTGTTTCCCTTTTATCTTTCCATATTAAATGATCAGTTTTATATGAGAAAATCATTTGGTAAAGTTAGATATTATATTTTATGACATTACAATCTCTCTCCCTCCCTCCCTCTTTCTCTCTCTATTTCTCTCTTCCCTCTTTGTCTCTCTCTCTTCCCTCTTATCTCGCTCCCTCTCTCTCTCTCTTTCTCCTATCTCTCCCTCTATCCTCTCTATCTTTCTTTCTCTCTTTATCTCTCCCTATGTCCCTCTCAATCTCTCTTTCTTTCCCCTATCTTTCCCTCCCTCCCTCTCTCTCTCTCTATCTCTCTTTCTCTCTCTATCTCTCCCTCTATCCCTCTCTATCTCTCTTTCTTTTCCCTCTCTCTCCCTTTATCTCTCTCTCTCTCTCTCTCTCTCTCTCTCTCTCTCTCTCTCTCTCTCCCTTTCCCTCTATCTCTCTATATCTTTCTTTCTTTTTCTCTCTCCCCCTCTATTCCTCTCTATCTCTGTCTCTCTTTCACTCCTTCCCTCTTTATCTCTCCCTCCCTCCCTCTCTTCCCTCTTTATCTCTCACCATCTATGTCTCTCTTTCTCTCTCCTCCCTCTTTATCTCTCCCTCTCTTCCCTCTTTAACTCTCTCCCCCTCTCTCTCTCTCTCTCTCTCTCTCTCTCTCTCTCTCTCTCTCCCTCTATCCCTCTCTATCTTTCTTTCTCTCTCTATCTCTCCCTCTATCCCTCTCTATCTCTCTTTCTTTCCCCTCTCTATCTATCTCTCCCTCTTTCCCCTATCTCTCTCCCTCTTTCGGCTATCTCTTCCCTCTCTATCTCTCCCTCTTTCCCTCTCTCTCTCTATCTATCTTTCTTTCTCTTTCTTTCTCTCTCTCTCTCTCTCTCTCTCTCTCTCTCTCTCTCTGTTCTACACACTCCCCAAGCAACCATGGTAGCTTCTCGTTGTTATCATCCACCCTAGCTGCATCTCCTACACCACTTGAATTATTCACATTCTAAAAAGCTTAAAAACACACCCTAGAGAAAAAGAAGCCACTTGGCACCGCATGCAAGGCTCTAGAACCTTACCTAGGTACGTACATATGCGTGATTGCAATGCATAAACACGACCATTTACAAAGTGTACATTGCCTGCCCTATTTGAAACACAATGTTAAGTTGGTAAGGCTTCCAAATACATGTATTTACAATTATACATACACATGCCCATGCAACTATGTACATGCCATAAGTTGTTTATCATCATTGCCCACCCTCTGGGGTGAGCAATTATGCTCAACTAAGAGACTATTTGCATCAAGGACCACTTCCCTTGCAAAATGCTTCTTCAATCCATAACCATTTATTTTGTAGTGCAAAGTTTCACTAGACAATTTCTCTAACCATGTACTCCTTCCATGACTCTCTCCATATCCATAACCTAAATAGGAAGTGATCAAGACTCAAGAAGTAGAGCATGTATGGCGTTTTGTATCTTGAGTTGGAGAAAGTTTTTTTAAAAATGCTTTTGAACATTTCCAAACTCTTTCCAAGTTGACTTAAAGATGCTACCACCCCATACATCAACTCCATAAAGAAGGACCACTCTCACCAATGTTCTCGTACATTCCACATAATCTCATATACGTAGTAGGCTCTCTTCTCAACTTCCTAGTGTCACATAGCACAATCATTCCATTTATGATTTGGCCATAATCTAAAATAAAGTCAAGGTACTTGAAGCTCTCTCCCACTTTGAGTGGCTCTTTGTGCTACACAATGCATGGCTTTCTTACTGTTGAGAGTTTTCACAAGCATAACCTTTGTTCTAGAGCCATTCACAATCAACACACTCTGCAACCAAAAATTTCCAAGATAATCATAAGGTTTTGTGCATATTCTAAAGTATGGGCTAATATCATTAAATCATCCGCATGTAACAAAAGCATGATCATCCCATTCCCAATCATAACCTCTTCAATGCCTTTTTGTTGCATAAACTCAACCATTTGTTCCAATATGTTGATGGAGTAGCACAATGAGAGTCAATGAAATTGGGTATCCCTATTTGACACCAATAATACTAATGCAAATTTCTAAAATTCCCTCTCCCATATGCCCTCGACGTATCACCTTCTTGTAAATACAAGAAACTGCATGTATAAATTCACTTTGCACTTACTGTTTCTCCATACGTGTTCCAAGATTCTCTTAGGGAACCATATCAAGAGAGACAGGGGGGGGGGGGGGGGGGGGGGGTGTTAGTGCAAGCTTGCAATCATTGCATTAGCGCATCATCTCCTTATTCTTATTGTGTTGATTAAAATGGTATAAGGTTAGTCTAGCTACTAGATTGGACGAGCATCGATAAAACAACCTAGCTAATCTCTTTCTTTGGGATGTCAATGAATAGAAGTGGTGGCCCTGGTGGAAGTAGTGGGTTCCTTCTTCATGACATCATGTGGCGCCCTTTGATGGTGAGTCTTGTCTCCAAAAAGGTGTGATGTATCTCAATACTATAGAGATATTTCATGCTACTTAGTCTATGGTCACAAGAGGTTTAGCTTTCACTTACATTACCCAACCACCTCTGATAGCAGAGCACTTTCCACCGACACAATTGTGTTACGATGCCTAAAAAGGCACAATTTTCAAACTATGCCGGTCCCTTACCGGTCAGCTCTCTCTCTCTCTCTCTCTCTCTCTCTCTCTCTCTCTCTCTCTCTCTCTCTCTCTCTCTCTCTCTCTCTCTCTCTCTCTCTCTCTCTCATGTGCCTCACTCTCCCTCTCACTACTTACTGCTTCCTGTGACATTGTGAGCCTCTATACCTGCATTTGTCATAGCCTATCAAGGATTCTTGATAACTAAGCCTTGCATAACCGTGCCCTTATATGTACCTTTTGGCTTGAAAGTTGAGCAAACTTGGCAGTACACATGCAAACTAGGATTGAGGCCAAATATAGAGCTAAATGAGCAATAGTCAAAAGTTGCATCGCACTGTCTTACACACGAGTAGGGTAGCATTGATGAGCGATAGTCCTTGACGTGGTAGGCACTAGGCAGAGACATGGCATGCTACCTATGCAAACAAGGTAGTCACAGGAAGGTTAAAACTCTAGAGGGTTGCATCATACCAATTTTTCACAATCTACAATTGGAGGCTCTTGATGCAAGGGGTCCATTGTGCAGGGCCATGACAATGTTCAACACTAGCAATAATGAGAACAAGTGCAGCAAGGAGGACATGCACAATAGAGAAATCCTCTGCCTAGATGGGTTGAATCATGTGGACTAAGGGTGCATACAAGCTTGGCAGTGGGCACAACAAAAATAAGGGGGTCAAAGTGAAGGGCAAGTAGGTAGTTGTCCCACCATGAGGGATGTACTAATTGGCAAAGCTACAAGGACGAGAGGCTATGATTCAATGAGGGTATATGGTCCCAAACCATTTGGGTGGTTTTGTGAAGTGTCGAGTGGTCATGGAAGGTGGCGAGTCTAAACGGGTGTCGGGGTGCCATTGAACAGGGGTGGAAGACTACTCATAAGATAGCAGTGTAGGCATGTTGGCTCATGTGGAGGTCAAGAAGTCTAGGAGATAAAGGCATGCATCTCATGGCTAGTATATAGCCAAAGGCTCAGGAAGGGATTGACTGGTTGTGGTGGTGAATTGACGGCGGTCCTTGTGGCGGGGTTGCCATAGGCAAAACAGCAAAGGTATTTGGCGGGTTGTTGAGTGGTTCTTGTGGCGATGCAAATCAGGGCCTTAAAGGCAACAATGGGCATGTGGCACATAAGGGTAGATCAAAATTCATCCGGGGTTTAGGAAATGTATTGACATTCTACCACTTTGAAGCTACAACCTACTTGTTAGCGTGAGCTAGCTCTCTATTCTTCAAAACAAGTGGACCTTCTTGCAGTACAACATGCCCGTCTTCAGTGCAAGCTTTGCATCATCGAGAGAGAGAGAGAGAGAGAGAGAGAGAGAGAGAGAGAGAGAGAGAGAGAGAGAGAGAGAGAGAGAGAGAAAGAGAGAGAGAGAGAGAGAGAGAGAGAGAGAGAGAGAGAGAGAGAGGGGGGGGGGGGGGGGGGGGGGGTTGGCAATCACTACATTCATGTAACATCTCCATATTCTTCTTGTGGTAAGTAGAATGATATAAGGTTAGTCTAGCTAGTAGATTGGGTGACCAATGGGAACACAACATAGAGACAACATCAAGAGAGCATCACAATAAAGAAGCAACTCTAGGAGGAAACTAGCAAATCCAAATGCCTTAATTGGGTGTATTGCAATCATGCTTTTTAAGAGATAACATCTCACACACAACCTCATCAACCAATTTAGTGCTTTTGTGAATTCACCATAATCAACATACATGTTAGACGGATCATCGTTGATGCCTCTTAATAGCCAAGCACTATAAGTTTTCTCTCCATTGCTTTAATTTGGACCTCAATTTGCACTATGAAGACATTTTTCTAGTGCTACCTTTATGCTTACAATGATCTAGAGCTATGGTTTACAAATAGCACTTGAAAGTTGAAGTTGATCTGCTCATGCTGCCTATATGTTTACAATCTTCCAAAGTTGCTACTGACACTTAAAAGTTGATGTTGATGTGCTAGTGATGGTCTTTTTAAAGATATGTCTACTCTATCTTATTCCACAACTACAAGTTAATTAGACCTTTGCCTTGCAAGTCATGTGCTTCAGCCTCTAATGTTCAAACCAGGGGTCTACCTCAAAATGTGTAAGTATAGTATAGTAGATGAGTTCATAGGGAGAGGTTTCTCTAACTTTAAAGGGTTATAAAATCACCTTTACATGAGGCATTAAAAAATGGACTTTTGGAAAAAATCCTACAAGTTTATGAAGGAAAAGGACTCTTTAAATTCATGGGGAAGTGTATGTGTACATAGAGGGATTTTAACACATCTTTAATGCATATGATATTGGTGATTTTACGTTTTTCCTGTCCTTGCACTTGAGAAACAAGTTGAGTGCTTATATTTTGTCCAACTCTACTTTTACATAGTCTTATACATTATATACTGCACACATAGTATCAAAACACTCTCTCTACAATCGTGATGAGCTTCCAACACTCTTTGAGTCCCACAAGCTTCTATGAAGGCAAATGGACTGAGTGCACACATAAGCACCTTCGTATCTAATACCACATGGTCAGCCAATGGAAGCAAGTGCAAAGGAGAATGATGGAGGATAGCAACAAAGTGGTTAGTAAGCTTATGTTAGTGGGAGACTTCATCGGGCACATATGCTTGTAACCCAATATGAACTTACTCGATAGTTTGTGAGGTCATCCATAGGGTTATTGAGTTAGAGAGACAGAACAAGGGGATCCATATGGCTTCAACGGGTCTCATGAGATTCTTGGATACAGGGAAGGCTAAACAACCAACCTTATCGCAAATGGAGACTCCCTTGGTAAGTCCGATGGATCCCCCATATGTTGTTTCGCCAAGGGTCTCAGTGCAATCTGAGCCCACAAGTGATAGCTTTACTTTTCCAAGTCTAGCTCATCTTTCCCTTGATGACACCACGGCTACCATGCCTACCCCAACGATGGGTATGCCAAGAAACACACCATGGAACTCATTTGTTAGTAAAGCACCGCTACATGGTAGCTCAATGCCTGCAACAGTACCTACAAGTGTGTACCAATCGTATACACCCATGGGTCCTCATACTCATGTAGTTCCTACCCCTCCCATTGTTTCAACAACCTATGCTCCAAGCCCAATGCCAATACCTACTCCACATGTACTCTCTGAAGCGCCAGCACCCACGGTGCCTGCTCACTTAGGTGATTTGGCAACATTTGCTCAAGCTATTGGTCGATCTATTGCTGACAATATGTGTAACAGCCTGATAGAGAACCTAGAAGTAAAGCAGTACAAATAGCCAAGCTCACACAAAAATTTAGTGGAGACAAGGATGTGAGAAAGCATATCAAAGTGTTTGAACAAATGTGCGATTCTCTAGGAGAACACAATGACCTGCATAAGAGTAATGCTTTAAGCCTAACCTTAAGTGGGAAGGCTGGGGATTGGTATAGAACCCTAAGGGTGGAAGAAAAAACGATTTACCCTACTCTTAGGAGACTGTTCTTGAAAGAATACATACTAGAGGGAGTGCTTTGGGGTGTAGCCTCTCAGCTCCAGAAAGCCCAACGAGAGGAAGGAGAGTCGGTGAGAGACTTTATTAGTCGCTTGAAGCATTTGAATCTCGTTGTAATCCAAATGAGCGCTTCAATAATAATTAATTGCTTGATAGATTCATTAGGGGATTACGACATGAGGATATCTACAATGGCCTAGTCATTAGAGATATCACCACTTGGGAATCAGTCACCACCAATGCGATCCAATTGGAGGATAATTTAATGATTCAAGGAGAAAGAGTGTCTGTTGAGCCTAAATCTATTAACTCGCAAGCATTGGGGCATCAGCGTTATCAAGTAGCTGCTGTTGCTGCAAGAGGCCAAAATATCGATTACACTACTAAGAGACCACCTGGTGTGGAGGTCCACATCGTGTGGCCGAGTGTCCTATTAGGCTACAAAAGAATGCCACACTAATGCAAACCAATCAAGCGAGCACTTCTACAATGCCGATACTCATGTGTAATCGATGTGGCATAGATCATTTAATTCCCCAATGTCCAAATAATCAATGCACCGAAGATGATGCCATTAAACTTGATTGTGGTTACAAAGGATCCATCACAAAGTACACATGTGGTACCAGTAAACATACTCACACGATCGATGCTCCAAAAACAAAATTATATTCTTGAAGAAAGAGACACGGCATCAATTGTCCAATCTCAGAAAAGGAAGAAAACACGAAGGAAGAGATCACAAAACGCAGCAAAGTCAGACCCCAGTTCAAAGACCAACATAGGGACTGGTGACGATCTCGTATATATGAACGATGTTGAAGAGGATTCCGATTCAGGAGAAACCATGGAGATCAAAATGACCACTAAGATAGAAACCAACAAGGAAGATCTTCATGAGCCACAATGGCCAGGATCCAAGAAGAAGATAGGAACTTATCCAAACCCTACAGAGGAGATTGAGCGAGTCAATCAATTAAGGAGTTTGGTAGAAGATACCCAAAGGGATCTAGAATCAGCAACTAGGCATATCCAGATTATAGACACAGTGTTCCCTATGCAACAACAACCTCACCAAATCCATAGACCCTTAGCCAGTGTCATCCAAGAAGAAAGTGACTTAAAGTCATGGGAAAGTGGGCGTACTCACTTCTTGATGGAAAGAATGTTTACAGAGGGACTACCTGATCCTATCGAAGAAATGGAGATCCCATCTTCCCCACGTCAAGGGACTGAAGTCCAAAAGGTGCCATTAAACATTGCAAAATTGATGGATTTCATGTCTTCAAAAGTTAGAACCACCATCATGTCCAAACTATATAAAGACCCTGAGCTAGTCTCAACTCTTCGAGCCTTCCTCAATGGAGAACTGAAGTTTGGGCTACAACAATTTGCACAGATGGATGGAACTGGGGAGATGCCAATAGAGGAGGAACACTTAGATCCACAACCCAACCTAGATGAGAACCTTGTGGTAGAAATACATGTTAACAAGTTGGGACAATACTTTGAGGGCAATGAATCCAATGCAACCATACCAATCACTACCAAGGGATTAATTATGAAGGGAATCCTTGATGGTGGCATTGAGGTTAGCATTGTGACTAAAAATTGATGGGAAACTATGGGAAGACCTCACCTTGCGACCACAACCATAGTAGTAAAGATGGCCAATGGGTCTATTGTAAAACCTATTGGGATGCTAGAAGATCTCAAGGTCAAGTTCTTTGGACATAAAATAAGAATTACCTTCATTGTTATGGATTTCTCCAAGCACGCTATGGCATCGGAGATGATCTTAGGACGTCCTTTCATGAGGGAACCAACTGGTTGAGCACATCCCTAGGAAACAGGTGTATAATTGATCATAGATCTGACACCACAGATCACTCGGCCCCATTACAGTATTGTTACATGTGTAAAGCGGACACTGATGTTGGGGAAGATTCTCCTTATATGGATGTACTACCTAGGATGATTGAGTCGGACAATGTGGATTTGGTCCACCTAGCAGCAACCATAGACACTTGAGAAAACAGGGGGACGACTTGGGTAACACCTGAGGGGGATGAATGCTCGTACCCTTAAATATGCTAGAAGCAATGCAAATAGCTTTTAACAGGACTCATCCTAATATGACGAAGAAAACATACAAGTGGGTCCCTAAAGATTCTTTAGCGACCATAGCTAGTGCCAAAAAATAGAAGCCTTGTAAGGAACGTCCCACTCGCCCCCAAAAAATATAAGAAAACGTGGCGGTGGATTCCTAAACGACGATTAGAAGCCTAAGGCTACTATCAAGGAAATGATCAAATCTGGGTGCCAAAATGTAGATTGTGTTCTTACCTGTCACCTGACCCATGTGCGCCCAATCCTGTAGCTCCAAAATGAATTGACGATCGTGGAAAGAAAAAAATCACACAATGTTATACACCCGCTCCAGAGCTAGTTTGGGTACCGAAGAAAGAACAATTTGTTCCACCTAGCTCAAGAAGGGGGGAGTCCCATGAAGCTTCTAGCTCCTCATGTAATGCATCCATAGAGGTAAAAGCTTCTCCACAACCTCCACCTACAATAGTGGATCTCCATAAAGCTACAAAGGAATCCACACCTCCCAGTGTTCAAGAATCACCTGATGAACCAGTTCAAGTTCGATCCTGGGAGAGCACCTTACCACCCTTGCAACTCAATGAGGCACCTAAGGTAATAGAAAACTATTGGCAAAAATCCTCACCTATTACCAACTGGAACAATTGGTTTCAAAGGGTGATGAGCACATTTCAAACAGTATGACCTACCCAAGGAAGGGGGGAAGTCTTCATTCATGTCAGCCTATTGAATTAATTCCCTCTTACCCTTCTTTCCCTGACCTCTCAATCACCAATCTTAGGGAATGTATACATAAAGCCTTATACTCACAAAAAAGAAGAAAAGTAAAGAGCAAGAGCATTTAGCAAATGAGCATGCACAATAAAAGTCAAAACATTGACCAGACCTACACATTCACATCCGGTACACTGAAACAGAAACCTATGTCATCAAACCCCTTTGATCCTCATCACTCGAGTGATGGAGGGTAGGTAAGATTAGTAGGATAGGAGTGTTTCTGTTTTAGAGTTTAGTGATTAGCAAAGTTCTTTCTTCCCACTGATGTGCCTCCTAGAGGTATTGTTTGTGTTTCATGGTGTGTACAGGAACAATTGTTGTTGTTAGGATTTGGACCTTCATCTCGTTCACACTTCAAATCAAGCGCGACCATCAACACAAACATGTGTTTCTTGTCCATTTAACATTGCCCCTTATCTTTTTTGCATCCATGTTTGTCTGCTTTAATTGTGATTGGTAGCATAATATTCAGCGCATTTGCTTAGTATCAAACATTAAATTCAATGTAGTTTTTAGTCATAATCACTTGTCTAGGTTTAAAAATCAAGCAGTCCGACTAAGCTATTTGACCAAGCTAGGCGTTAGAGATCTTCTCGTAATACCATGGGGAATGCCTTCCTAATAATCAATGGCTACTTAGGTTCGTAATCCGATCTAGCGAGCATTGTGTGCAATGTACTAGGGCTTTCTAGTGGGATTAGTCCCTATTGACCTTTAGCTTAAGTATGATAAAGGGAGTTTACTAGTGTGAGGAGCCTGGGGAGGGTAACAATGTTATATGACCCCCCAAAGTTACAAAATTAAAATGCTAAAAATGAACAAACAAAACAAAAAATTTAAAGTGCCACAATGTAAAATCTTAAGCTGGAAGAGAATCTCAGCTTGATTTGGTACCCCACTCGCATATATCGCCTATGGTACTAGAGCCCTAGAGGTTCCCAGTGTGGGCACTTTTCCTAAGAAACCCAAGGCATACAAAATAAGCATGCA
Organism: Adiantum capillus-veneris; assembly: GCF_014529385.1. Lineage (NCBI taxonomy): Eukaryota > Viridiplantae > Streptophyta > Polypodiopsida > Polypodiales > Pteridaceae > Adiantum > Adiantum capillus-veneris. The sequence continues at coordinate 107,840,077 of NC_140939.1, read as the reverse complement.
CATCAAAATTGAATCACTATGAAAAGACTTTGGGGGGTCAAAGAAAAGTAAATAAATCAGGCGATGATTTCATGAGAATTCTTTTTATCGTAGCTTAACTACGAGGTCTTCTAGGTATAACCTCTAGTCAGCCCTCGGACATGAAATACTTGGCTCTCGCAATTAAACAACTTAATCGACCAAAGAAAATTGAGAAGCTTGCCCATGGTGTTAATAGTTGATCTCTAGTGCCTTTCGATCGTTAAATTAGCAACCCCATACTTGTTTACTTTTTTACCTTCACAACTGTTTATGCGTTTGATTATATTACAATTTAATGTTTATTGCTGACAAATGGTTTAAAATTCTGTTACCAATCAATTTGTCTGACTACAACTGCATATGCTTTTAATTGTATATGAGAATGCAATTACTGTGCCAATGTTGTTTGATTTTGCAGTGTTGACTGAACAAGGCTAAGGATATTCATCTCAAATGCTCTTCCACCTCGACGAACGAGCTTCAACTCAATAGCTTCCGAGGACGTAATCTACATCAGAAAGGGGGGCATGTTAACCCTCATGGCTCACGGACACCCTATCACCTACGACAAACGCCGTATTATTTATTTGGTAGAGTCAGAAACCAGGCTTGTCGGTCCAATTGGAAAAGGGTAAGAGTGATCGCCGATGAGAGGTGCACTCTAACAGGAACATTCAAGGGTTAGTTGGCTAAGTATGGGCGCCCAAGTGTGGAATGGGGCGAGCTCATATAAAAGTCATCTAAACCTAAAGATCATTCATTCTTTCATTTGTGCAATTACAGAGTGCTCTTGCTCCATCTCCATCCTCTTCTTCTTCATCTCCTTGTGTATGTGTGTATGCGTGAGAGAGAGAGAGAGAGAGAGAGAGTGTGTGTATGTGGTCGAGCATTGCGATGACGGCACGGCGGCAGTGAAATGGTTAAGCGCGGCGCAACGGCGGCTCCTTCTTCTTTGCGGCGAGGAATCCTCCACGAAGGCGAGCGTAGGGTGGTGAGTGACGCACCCTTGCACTCTTGAGCTTGCTAGATTAGTGTAGTTTTGTGCTTGGAGCCATTTGTGGCTCGCACACGGTGTATCGGCAAGTCCCTTGCATTGACACGTGCGATAGACGCGCACACATTGTTTTATGCAAGCGGAATTATATGGCAATAAATCATGAGAGGAATGTAAAGTACATGTGGAAATGAGTAAATGCAAGAATTATGAAATACTAGATTGCCATTAAGGACAAATAAATTGCATTTTGATGAAATTAATTAATCAAGAATTTTGGGTTTATGGGTGAGTTTATCAATTAGTTAGCTATGACTAAGGTTAAAACAACTACCCTAGTACTAGCTAAGCTAAGAAGATTATCTAAATGCAAGATTCCCTAATTGTGATTTTCAGCTTTGATTAGCCAACTAGCTCTCACAACTCTAAACAAAAGCTTGAAATTTTAACTATAAGCTCGATGGAAGTCTTTTAAATGTCTTTTTTTTCTTTTTTCTTTTACTTTGGTTCTCAATCATTTGATGTGTGTGTTTATTTTGTATGTCCGGGGCTTTCTGCTTCTCAAGGAAAAGCGCCCACACTGGAAACCTCTAGGGCTCTATTACAATAGACAATACATGTGAGTGAAGTACCAAATCAAGCCAGGATTTCTCTTCCAGCGTAAGATTTTTCATTTGTGGCACTTATGTTTTTTTCTTCCATTTCCTTGGTATTCTCACTAGTGTCTTTTGTTGTTTAGTGAGCAAGCTTCTCGATGCCTAAAACATCCATAAGTTCTCAAACACTCAGATAATTTTATCAACTACGACTAGTGGTCAAGTAAATGAGTTAACCTAAAGTCACGGTCTCCTAATCTCAAGGCTCATCTATAAGATTAAACTCCAGTTCAATCAACTTAAGCAAAGACAAATTTATACATTTATAATGGCAGATAACAAACATAACTATTGTACTCAAACAAACCATGAAAAACCACAATTAGCAATTATACATATCCACCATCTTGAATCATGGAAAGTAGTACACCTGGAGGTATGGAGTTGCGATTTCGTCGAAGCAGATGTCCTCAGCCATGTCGATGGAAATCTATATAAGTCCTACATAACAATATCAAAGAACAAGGCACTATACCTCTAGGAGGCATATCAATGTGAAAAAATTAAAACTCCTAGAAAACAAACTCAAAACACAATCCAAACCCCTAACCTACCTATCTGTCGTCCCTTTTAATATCAAGGAAAGAGGATTCATTCTCTGGCTTCATCTTAGGTGGAGTTCTTTGGCTTGATGTGTGAATTTTTTATGTTAATACCTCTTTGCTTGATAAATGATAGCATAATGACATTTCTAAATGTGTGGCTATGAGACTATGGCATAGGGATGCTTGCGGTGTTGTTGGGCGACTTTGGTCTAGTTATGTTTTTTCAAGATAAAGTGGTTACGGTTGTAAGGGGCTAGAGCCTATATTGGTTGAAGATTGCTTATTGAGAATTGGTTGGTTACTTGCTTGATATGTAGTTGGAAATAACTTCTCACTAGTTTCTCGAAGGTATGGTTGATATCATGCATGACAAATATGTGATGGGATTACCTGGCTGCATTTACATATGCTGGTCTGTTCAGATTTTCCTGAGTTGTTTCCTTTCTGAGGGATATCTTTGGCCGATATGCTGAGTTGTTTCCTTTCCGATGGGTACCTTTGGCTGATATGTTGTTGTAGGCCACTCTTTTGGCTTCCACCTAGGCTAGCATGGGTTTTACATTAGACTCCTTTGCTCCATTTGGGATTCGACCTAGTGTTAAAGTAAAGGCTCACTTAACCTTGTATAAGACACCTCTTACAATTATGCTACTGATTTGTGGCTGTTCTTGGTTAGTACTAATAACCAGGTTGTTTAGCCTTCTATTTTAGCACATATAGCTCAACATTAGTTTCTATTGGTTGATGTTGTATACCTAAGCATAAATGGTTTTTTATGTTGTTTAAGTTCTGGTTTACAAACCATTAATGAAATTTTGTTAACTATTAACTTCTCAAAACAGTGGAAAGGCGTGGCTGGGTTGATTGGGTTACCTGATCTTTGCAGGACTCTATAGAATTAACTATTTCCGAATATAACCTCCTTTGGAAAAAAAATGCAGATGTCCAGCCAGTGGTGATGACTTTAGTAGATGATTGATCCAGTTGAGCTAGTTTGGATGAATTCTTGACAGAAGATGGGATATGGTTACAGCATCTTATAAGGCTAATCTTTCTTTTTTTTAATAAAACAATACCGCGGACGATCGCGTGCAGTTTTAGTGGCCTTTTTGGGCCACACAGACACTAAACCTTTACCTACTCTTTTAACTAACCTAAACTTATCTCCTCTACAGCTAACTACTCTGCTAACTAAGCTTAACTACTTTGCTGACTACTAACTGACAGTGAAGCTACCTACTCTACTAACTTGTTACTCATTCACTAGCTAACACACTAACTACTAACTGTGTAAATAAAAATAAATTGTGTAAAAGCAGACATTGGCAGAAAACAAGCTATTCACTAACTATGTAAAGATTGAAAACAGAGATTATGCAAAAAAAAAAAAACTTGCAAAAAATAACTACTTCTTCTTCCTCTTCCTTCCTAACACAAACACTCACAGAAGAAGCACATAGTGCCTCTTGAGCTTAGTGCAAGGTGATTCCCCGGCAATGGTGCCAAAAATGTGGGCTTCTGCCGCACATATCGAAGCAAGGGACTTGCCTAACACTGTGTGCAAGCCATAAATGGCTCCAAGCACGCAACTAGCCTAAACTAGTGAGCTTAAAGATGACAATGGTGTGTCACTCATCGCTCTACTCTTGTTGTCGTGGAGGATTCCTCGCCGCGAAGAAGAGGGAGCCGCCGCTGCGCCGCGCTCAACCGCCTCACCGCCCTCGTGCCGCCGCAATGCTCTCTCTCTCTCTCTCTCTCTCTCTCTCTCTCTCTCTCTCTCTCGCACACACACACACACACACTAGTACACAAAGGAGACGGAGAAGGAGATGGAGCAAGAGCACTCTTCTTGCATTGCACAAATGAGAGAATGACCTATTTTAGGTTTACATTGACTTTTATATGGGCTTTCCCGTTCACATTTGGGCACCCACACTTAGCCAATCTTACCCAAACATTATAGGTTCCAGTTTTAGAGTGCACCTCTCATTGGCGATCACTCTTAACCATTCCTACCTGACCGACAAGCCCGGCCAATAACATAATACACTACAAGCGGGTCCGACAAGCCCGGCCCATGGATACATAAAAGGTGGTCACTTGGTCGTAACATGCCCCCCTTCCTGATGTAGATTCTGTCCTTGAAAGCTAGTGAGAGAAAGCCCGTTTTGTCCATGTTGTAGAGCATCTGGATTGGAATCTAGAAGGCCAAGTCACTATTTTATGCAAGCAGAATTATATGGCAATAAATCATGAGAGGAATGTAAAGTACATGTGGAAATGAGTAAATGCAAGATTTATGAAATGTTGGATTTCCATTAAGGACCAATAAATTGCACTTTGATGAAATTATATTAAGAGTTTTGGGCTTATGGGTGAGTTTATCAATTAGTTAGCTATGACTAAGGTAAAAACAACTACTCTAGTACTAGCTAAGCTAAGACGATTATCTAAATGCAAGATTCCCTAATTGTGCTTTTCAGCTTTGATTAGCCAACTAGCTCTCACAACTCTAAACAAAAGCTTGAAATTTTAACTATAAGCTCGATGGAAGTCTTTTATATGTCTTTTTTTTTCTTTTTTCTTTTACTTTGGTTCACAATCATTTGATGTGTGTACTTATTTTGTATGGCCGGGGCTTTTTGCTTCTCAAGGAAAAGCACCCACATTGGGAACCTCTAGGTCTCTATCACCATAGACAATACATGTGAGTGAAGTACCAAATCAAGCCAGGATTTCTCTTCCAGCATAAGACTTTTCATTTGTGGCACTTATGTTTTTTGCTTCCATTTCCTTGGTATTCTCACTAGTGTCTTTTGTTGTTTAAGTGAGCAAGCTTCTCTATGCCTAAAACATTCGTAAGGTCTCAAACACTCATATAATTTTATCAACTAGGACTGGTGGTCAAGTAAATGAGTTAACCTAAAGTCACGGTCTCCTAATCTCAAGGCTCATCTATAAGATTAAACTCTAGTTCAATCAACTTAAGCAAAGATAAATTTATACATCTATAATGGCAAATAACAAACATAATTATTGCACTCAACAAACCATGAAAAACCACAATTAGTAATTATACATATCCACTAGCATGAATCATGGAAAGTAGTACACCTGGAGGTATGGAGTTGCAATTTTGTTGAAGCAGATGTCCTCAGCCATGTGGATGCAAATCCATATAAGTCCTACATAACAATATCAAAGAACAAGGCACTATACCTCTAGGAGGCATATCAATGTGAAAAAATTAAAACTCCTAGAAAACAAACTCGAAACACAATCCAAACCCCTAACCTACCTATCTATCGTCCCTTTTAGAATCAAGGAAAGAGGGTATTATATAAACCGGGTGGCATCCCTAAGGCTAGGCCTCTATCCTCATCATCTAGATAAACGAAATCATTTTCCATGAGGCCATATTCTTCCTCGGTCTCTATTATTTCTTCTTCATCATCCTCTTGCGCAAGCATGTTAATCAAGAACCTCGCTATGCATGGATACTCATCTTGTGCAAAAGAATAAGCATGTGCCACTGGAGAAAAATTCGCTACTGGGTAGGGATCACTAGTTATCCATAGACGTATCTGCCATTCTAACTCCTCAAAATTTCTCTCACGCGCAAGTCTCTCTACCAAATCCCATTCGCAAGAAAGTACAGGGTAGCAGATGTGAAACACTTGAGAAAAATAAAAAGGGTACCTTTCATAAACAATAGAAGCACATGCCTCTAGTGAACTAGCCATCTCTGAGAATACAGATAGATTTGGTTAGGTCTTTAAAACATAAGAGTTGCTTTTGTGTGCTGCTTGATGTGACATGGTGAATTTGGACTTATGTGTAGGATCTGATAGGGTGCTCTCTCATTGCTAGTCGCTATTGCTCTTTTACTTTTACTTTTTTTTTGCTATAACTAGTATAAGGCTTTGTATATACAGTCCCTCAATTGCAGAGTTCAGATATCAGGGAAGAAAATTTAAGAGGATGGGGATTCAAAATATTGACGTGAGTGAGGACTCCCCCTTCCTTGGGTAGGTCATATTGTTTAAAATGTGCTCGTCACCCTTTGAAACCAATTGTTCCAGTTGGTAATAGGTGAGGATTTTTGCCATTAGTTTTCTATTACCTTAGGTGCCTCATCGAGTTGCAAGGGTGGTAAGGTACTCTCACAAGATCAAACTTGAAGTGGTTCATCAGGTGATTGTTGAACACTGGGAGGTGTGTATTCCTTTGTATCTTCATGGAGGTCCACTATTGTAGGTGGAGGCTGTGGAGAAGCTTTTACCTCTATGGATGCATTACATGAGGAGCTAGAAGCTTCATGGGACTCCCCCCTTCCTGAGCTAGGTGGAATAATTTGGTTTTGCCTTAGAACCCAAACTAGCTATGGGATAGTTGTGTAGCATTCTGTGATCTTTCCCTTTCCACGGTCTGCCATTGGCTTTGGAGTTACACTGATTGACTCACATGGTTTTGTAGGTGATAGGGAAAGACACATTTTACATTTAGGTACCCAAATTTGATCATTTCCATCTGTTACCATATACATGTGGTAGTGATGTGTGTGAACACACTAGGACCGCCGGGGCATTTTTTCCCTCTTTAGGAGGTTTTTTCCCCCGTGCATTGTATATACGCCCATCACTCTAGGGCTATCTATCTTTCCACAGCACACTAAGTAACACACTCTCTATTGTGTGCCTTGAGCTTCCTTCGTCTTCTCCAAGCTGTGTGTGTTTCTCTGCAACCCTAATTCCAACAATTGGTATCAGAGCAGGTCACGTCCTCCCGGGCTTAGTCGCCAGCTGCTCCAGCACACGCCTGCTCACTTTCTCCGATTTTAGTGAGCTTTGGCGAGCGTTCGCAGGTTGACAAATAGTTTGGGTGAGCTCAAAGAGCTCGGTCTGCTCAGAATTTTGATTTGGGCTCATTTCGGCCTCCATTTCCACTACAAACAGTACTGTACAGGCTATTTCGTCATTTTGTGCAAAATTTCTATCAGTGCCGTTTTCTGCATAACAGGTGCCTTACAGTCTTCTACGATTTTTGCTATATAGCACAGGCTGTTCCCGCTCCGTTTCTCCTATTTTCGGGCAGTTTTCACATCAGGTGCAGCATTTACCATGGTTGACAACAACAACACAGATGTGTTCAAGATGTTTGCTGCTGAGGACAGGTTGGATGGGGACAACTACCCTATGTGGGCTTATATGATGCAACATGTTCTTGTGTCAAAGGGTGTCTGGAACATTGTGCAGGGCATTGATGTACGTCCTCGTTCTGAGGATGTAGGCCATGTTGAGGATGTTGCAGGTCTTGCTGCAAGGATTGCAGCTGTTAGAGTTTTTTTGCCTACGGCAGAACAAGCTCGTTGGGATGTTAAGGATGCACAGGCTCATGCATTGATTGCGTTGTCTGTGAAGCGCACCATTGTTCCTCACATCCGTTCAGCAAAATCTGCAAAACAGGCTTGGGATATTTCAGCAGGTCTTTATGCAAGCCGCAATGAGGCTAAAATTGCTTTGCTGCGTAAAGAGCTGGAGTCAAAGATTATGCATGAGGAAGATGATATGGACACTTTCCTTGCTAGTGTCAAGGATATCAATGAGCAGCTTATTTGTGAAGGTGAAGTCATTTCAGACAGTTCCCTTGTGCAGATTGTTCTTGATGCCTTACCAGATTCCTACCAGACTTTTGCTAGTACTTGGACACTTATGACCTAAGGAAATCCAGAAGTTGTCAAGTTTGATGCATTATGCACATTGTTGTTGCAAAAGTCACTTTCTAGAAAAAACAGGACTAGGCATCGTGCAGTTGAAGAGGCTTTTATTGCTTCTCAAAGAAAGGGTGGTAACAGTAATGCAGCCACTTCTTATGGTTCTGCTGCGAGCGGCTAGTTCCACTACAAATGCAGCCATTGTTGAGTCTTCTATGAAAGGAGACTGTGTTGCTGATGTTGATACAGAATGGGCGTTTAGCGCAGAGTGCACTTACAATCCTGCTGTCCATGATGCATGCTTGGCACATTACCTCACATCGTGAATTGTTTACCTCTCTCGATTCTGTCCCTCATGGGAATTCAGTCACTTGTGCCAACAACGCCTCTTATCCAGTTCAGTGAGTTGGAAAGATTGTGCTCACTGCTGCTAATGGCAGTTCCTTCACACTTGTTGATGCACTTTATGTACCTGGGATCAAGAAGAATCTCTTGTCTGTATCCGCACTTGCTAGACTTGGACTTGTAGTCAAATTTGTGGATGACAGATGTACAGTTCATGATCTCAGTTTTGGTGATGAAATTGTTGCATCTGGCCTTTTGTGCCGTGGGCTGTATAAGCTCACTTTGTATGACAAGTGTGGACAAAACTTTGCAAATGCTGTTGCAGATTCAAGGGCTATTTCAGATGCAAAACTTTGGCATGCACGTTTTGGTCATCTGAATTTTGCCAGTTTGCTGCGTTTGCAAAAATCTGATATGGTTGCTTCTTTGCCACCTCTTGAAGCACCTGTCAAACATGTTTGTGAAGGCTGTATTTTGGGTAGATGCAGCGTTCTACATTTCCAAAGGATGGTTCAGTTCGGGCCACATGCAGGTTGCAGCTTGTGCATAGTGATGTTTGTGGGCCCATGCAAACTCCATCCTTGGGAAATTACCTGTACTTCGTGACTTTCATTCATGATTATTCCAGACATGCATGGGTATTTCCTCTTAAAGCGAAGTCCGAAGTTTTTATGTGCTTCAAACAATTTCTAGCTATGGCTGAAAATGTCTCGAAATGTACTAGGCACCCTCCATTCCGATCGAGGGGGGGAGTATATGTCTCATGAATTTAATGCATTTCTGGCTAGTCGTGGGATAAAACACCAATGTACAGTGCCTTATACGCCTCAGCAAAATGGTGTTGCTGAGAGGAAAACCAGGTCACTGACGAAAATGGCACGATGTATGGTCAAAAGTCAAGCTTTACCGCATTCTTTTTGGCTTGAGGCCATCATGTGTGCCACTTATGTACTTAACAGGTGTCCTACGAAAGCTTTGTAGTTTATTACTCAATATGAAGCATGGCATGATAGAAAGCCTTCTATTGAGCACATGCGTATTTTTGGATGCTTGGCATATGCTTTGGTGCCACAAGTGCAGCGCAGAAAATTGGATGATAAGGCTGTCAAATGTATTTTTGTTGGTTATAGTGCTGAAAGCAAAGGTTACAGGTTGTATCATCCACAAACAAAAAGTATTTTGGTTTCTTGGGATGTAGTGTTTGTGGAAGATTCTGTTCAGCCCTTGCTGTCATGTACTAGAGACAGTAATGTAAGCTCACAGGACATTTATGACACTTTGTTGACTCTTTTCAGTGGTGGAAATACGAATGTAAGTTCCAATGAGGAAAATATACAGCCTATGGGGGTTTCTGAAAATGTTTTAGATCAGCCTATTACTGATGCAGATGTACATGATGTACTTGATGAGGAAAGGGCTGAAAATGAGCAGGCTAGAGGTATGCCAAAATGGCTGGTGCAGACTTTGCGTGACAGTAAATTGGATGCACCTTTGTCTAGTCGTACTCGTTCAGGCTCTCGCCATGCATCTTATGCATCAGATTGTTATGCTTTGGCTGAAATTGGATGGCTGCCATGCAATCAGAATATGATGCACTTATAGAGAATGACACATGGACTTTATGTGATTTGCCTCGTGGAAAGAAGGCCATTGGTACGAAGTGGGTTTACAAGTTGAAACGCAAACTGGATGGTGAGATCGATCGCCATAAGGCTCGACTTGTTGCAAAGGGTTATGCATAACAAAAAGGCATAGATTATGAAGAGACTTTTGCTCCCACTTGTCGTATGACTACTGTGCATTTTCTATGTGCATTGGCAACTCATTTTGGTTGGGATGTACATCAATCAGACATTGTTACTGCTTTCTTGAATGGTGACATAATTGAGGAAGTTTATGTAACGCAGCCTCGCGGTTTTGTCATAAAAGGACAAGAGGACAAAGTGTGCAAATGTAACAAGGCTTTGTATGGGTTGAAGCAATCTCCTCGTGCTTGGTATGAGAAAGCTGACACTCATTTGGTCAAACAAGGCTTTCGTAACAGTCCAACAGAAAGCACATTGTATGTAAAGCGTGAGGGTGATGTACTTCTCATTGTGGTTCTTTATGTTGATGATTTGCTGATCACTGGACCAAATGAGAGACATATTGCTGAATTTAAGGCTGATTTGAATGCTACTTTCAAGATGAAAGATTTGGGGCTGTTGCATCATTATTTGGGTATACAGTTTAAGCAGTGTGATGGTGGTATTGCCTTGTGTCAGAAAAGTTACATGGAGACATTGCTATGTAAGTTTGGACTTGAGGATTGCAAACCTATTGCCACTCCCATGGAAACAGGTTTGAAGTTGAGTCTACATGATGCTAGTGATCATGCTGATGTCACTCTTTACCAAACTGTTGTTGGCTGCCTCATTTATGTATGCAACACAAGGCCGGATATTCAGTTTGCAGTCTCACAGGTCTGCAGATTTATGCATAGCCCAGGGTCTAAGCATTGGCAAGCTGTCAAGAGGATTTTCCGCTACCTTAGTGGCACTTTACATCTTGGCTTGATTTATCCCAAGGGGGGATCATTGCCGCCAGACTTACATGCTTTTTCGGACTCAGATTGGGCTGGTTGTTTTGACACGCGAGTGTCCACATCAAGTTTTTGTTTCATGCTTGGAAGTTCATGTATATCATGGTTGAGCAAGAAGCAACCTACTGTGGCCACTTCGAGTTGTGAGGCTGAGTATAGGGCAGTCTTCACAGCTACGGTTGAGTGTGTATGGCTCAGGCTCCTTATGGCTGATTTGGGTGTTGGACAGGACACTGCCAACACTATCTACACTGACAGTCAGAGCGCATTGGCAGTTGCGAGGAACCCAGTTTTTCATGCTCGCACAAAGCACATTGAGGTGCATTACCACTATGTCAGGGAGAGGCTCTCAGCAGGAGAGATCAGCTTGGCTTATGTGCCAACACAGGACAACCTTGCAGATCTTTTCACAAAGGCATTGTCTTGTGAGAAGCTTGAAGCTTTCCGCAAAGCTTTAGGCTTACTCCCCTTTGTGGACTGATCCTTTCCTCGGGGCATGGCACTTCCCTTTACTCATGTGCCAGCTCTCGTTCACCGCATCACTCCAGGGGGGATTTGTTACCATATACATGTGGTAGTGATGTGTGTGAACACACTAGGACCGCCGGGGCATTTTTTCCCTCTTTAGGAGGTTTTTTCCCCCGTGCATTGTATATACGCCCATCACTCTAGGGCTATCTATCTTTCCACAGCACACTAAGTAACACACTCTCTATTGTGTGCCTTGAGCTTCCTTCGTCTTCTCCAAGCTGTGTGTGTTTCTCTGCAACCCTAATTCCAACACCATCATAGTAGCCTTGGGCTTCTAATAGTCGTTTTGGAATCCATAGTGGTTTGGTCTTGACTCTCCTAGAGCGCGCTCTTGGTTTTCCACGAAAAGTTTTTCTTGTAATTGATGGAAGGGTTGAGGTATCTGGAAGTAAGGCCTTGGGGTACTTGCAATATTACCTGCTTTCTGCAACTACAAGTGTTGAAGTGCTAGGTTCATGGGTATCTGACAAGGACAAGTTAACCACTTTGGTTTATGAATCTTGGCTATCCTGCAACTTCGCTAGAGTCTGCAACGTAGGTGACTTTGCTTCAATGATAGGGGTAAGAGTCGGTGGTCGCGTCATGACACTACCAGTATCCCAATCAATAGTGCATTTGGTTGCCAACATCCACGTGCGTCCAAGGTTTATGTTGCCCTCCACAGTTCCACTAGGCATGACCAAAAAGTCTTGAGCTACAACCCCATTGTCATAACTGACCGAAGTGTGCCAGATGCCAAAAATTGTGGTTTTTTTCTTGTTGACACCCTTGACTTGGATAATACTCTCAGATAAAGATGGCTTTCCTAACTGAAACCACACCCCATATGATAGCAGATTATACTTAGCACCCGTGTCCAATAAGGCGTTATATAGTACTTTTCCATAGGCGCTGTTTAGCTCAATAGGGTATCGTAGAGGTGTGTCAGAGTCCAACCAATCCTCATCGGTTTCAACGTGGAATGCAGGTCTAACTCCAAGGTTAGCCTCTCGTTTTGGCGTCTTATGCGTTGTTGTCACTCCTTAGCCTCAACTTGAGCTTGTATCTTCTTCAATTCTGTTTGTGCCTTGGCTGCCTTTTTTTTAAATGGATGGCACGTAGTTCCTCTTGGCTTAAAGGATCATAGTATCTTTTAAATTTGCTCCCCTTAAGGAATCCAATGGTTTCAACTCCATCAAGAGTCTCCACACGAATGGTCCCTTGTGGGGTGATTTCACATACTCTATATGGTCCTTTTCCCGCATATTTCAACTTTTTCTTTTCGTTACGCACTCCATGCAAAAGGACTTTATCACCAACATTGATATCCTTGTTCTTTAGATGAAATTCAAACCATTTCTTCCTCCTATCTTTCTCCACAAGTGCATTTTTTACAGCCAATTGCCTTTCTTCATCTAACCTTTCAAGGATATATAAGCGATCAACTAAAGGGTTACCATCCCAACCTTCTTGTGAAGCTACACGCAGACTAGGAATTACAAACTCTCTCTTTTGGTTCTTAGATGCATTCAAGATGTTGAAGCATCTGCTCTCATTGTGGCCTCGTCTAGTAACCCTATTACCTCCCTGATTCACATAGCCTCCTTTGACAAATGGGCCAAAACTTTATCTATTTTGGTTAAAAAGAGTAAGGAGGGTGTCTCAGTTGTTACTGACATTAATGCTAATATCCCGACTATCTCTAAAGCTCGTAAAGAGGACTTCGATAAGTTCTCTTCAGATGGTGCTGAACTAGCTAATCTTCTTAGGAAGCAATGTGGGCTCGGCCCGAGCTTTGTCACCGCCCCGACTATTCCGATTCTGTCTCCTACCAACAGTCTTTTCTGTAGGGATGCTGCTGCTACTGAAGCTGTTAAAGAGTTTCAAAAAATGAACCCGGGATGCTCCTTACCACTTACGGTTCGTACAAAGGGATTAAAACGATTCTAGGTCTTCTGAAGCCTAACTTTGAAGATGATGAGTCCCCTTCTCAAAAAAGACCCAACACACTTCTGACTCCTAACTCCACATTTACTTCCTTTCTTACCCCTCTTCTTCTGCTGACTCCAATTTTTGAAGAGGAACATCTAGAAGCTTTACAAGAGGAAGGGGTCGTGGGTTACTTATTAAACATCTTTTGGAAATGTGACTGTGCAAGTAGTGGTCAATGAGATCAGGAGGCGCTTTCTACCAAGCAAGACTGGGGATTGTAGTGCAAATTTCATTCATTGTCATTTCACCAATAGAATTTTGGATTTCTTTTCACCAAGATCAATTTTTGTTGAATGCTTTGATTTGGTGTATGGTGATCATTCTGTGATTGAAAATATGGTGTTTGGTTGGAAATATTCTAACCCAATCAAGGGTTTTGTGTGCTCAAATGAATTTATGAGATATGAACCTAATTTGGAGTGTAAATGTGAGAATTTTACCTCATACTACAAGGATTTTGGTATACTTGGTGCACATGTTTGTACGACAAACCTAACTATTATAAAGGTTTCTTCTCTTCGAGATTTATTTGGAATGAGTTTGAATCACATACCTGTGGAGCCTCTAAATCCTCGAATGGCATTGTCCGCACTACTGGACTGTCTAGCTGACTTGGCCTTAAAGATCCAACTGTAGCAACAGATCCTACAGGATCTTGTTGAAAAGCTTAAGATGGTCTTGCTACAGACAGAAACATGGCTGCCCTGCAAAATACCCAAGATATAGCATAAACCGACAAATCTGCATACCTGGCAATCATCCTTGCGCATAATCAAGCTGCACACGATCACAGAGAGACAGAGAGGGAGATAGAGCGAGAGAGCATGTGCAGGCGCACCTCCTAGAGCGTAGTGCTACGCCAGCACGGCGAGAGAGAAGAGAGGAGAGAAGAGAAGAACAAGACGACGTTGGGTGCAATCTCCCCCCGTGCAAGAGTGAGCATGTCCCTCTTGCACGTATTTAATTTATAGAAAAGTTCATGCTCAAAAATGAGTTACATCCAATTCACACTTGGGCATAAAATAGTCCTGGCTCATAAAGAGCTCAATGTAACAATTCATAGCTGTCTACATCTCAACTTATAACTAAACCATAAATACTAAGGCTTGCCACAGAAAATCCAATGGTGGCAGTTTTATTCCGGATAACTGCTATCGCTTTATTGTCCAGCATGTGCCAATCACTGATCTGCTCACACAACACCCAACAAGTGATCATATTCCACAATTCAAATCAACATTGCAATGCTTCATCAGAATATCAAATATTTCACAAATATATCATCAAAATATCAATTCCGTTACATACCCCCTCTTTCTGTGTATGGTTAGGAAAATGATTTGTCTCGAATACTGCTTCCCGTCACAAGCATGGCAAAATATTGTTTCTCTCCCCACCACTGACAATCAAGGTGCTCAGTAAGCAATGTCTCAAGGAAAAGAACCCTACACAATGAAGGGTTCATCTTTTGGAAGCCCTTTAAATAATAACGCTTAAAGTTTATAAAGGGATTATGGTTATATAGTCTTGTGGACGACTACGTCAATGCGTCTGATATAACAAGAGAAGAAAACCCTGCAAAGAAAAGCAAGCCCTAAAAATAGTGTATATTAGAGGTACAGGCTTGAGCTACAACCGCACAAGCAGTAATAGAATGCTCCTTCGACATTATAGGCAAAGGGCAAAATGTGATCATGCCATTGCCTAACCTTTTGTGAAGCCTTTGCAGGCCTACTTTGCGCCAATTCCCGTCCTCGCTTTGAGAGAGCAATGGTGGATATCAAACGTTGGATCAGAGTAATCATAGCAATGTTTGTTGATCGAGTTAGGACTTGCCAAAAATATTTTTCCTAACTGAAGAAAATAAGGGCACACCTACAACTCTTTTTCTTTTTTAAGTCAATATTCAAAGATTTTCAGGTATTCAGTACACTACAACTGGTAAAACTTTGTCAATTTACTTGAAGGAAAGATGGAATCTAGCTGATGTTTTGCTATTTTAGCTAGTTTCAAAAGCACTGGCAAAATTTTACTAGCTTCTAATTTTCTTGCAACAATCACTGGGTTTTTATATATATATATAATTTTTAAAAAAAAACTTACTCACATATACAGTTCACCTCACCGATATATGACACCCATCTGTACGGCTTGAACTTTAGGGCATCTATACTTTGGTTTGTTCTACCCTGCATGACATTACTCAAATGATGAATTTTGTTGTTGCCCTTTATTTTCAAGAAGTTGTTTAAGCATTTGACGATTTGGATACTAGTCACTTCTTCAAACCCCCTCCAGGTACGTAATTTTACATTGTTAAGTATGCTAACTCTCTTGTCTACAACTCTGGATGTGTGTACTACCCCCATTCCAAAAGGGAACACCACAATTACAACCCTCTCCAGCTTGTACGAGCATTCTATTTTTGTGCGACCCCCTAATCCGAATGGTCATTCTTTCAATTATACCTCTCTATGCACGCACACACTGCTTCGGCTTTTATTTCTCATTAATTTAAAGGATTTTTCATTATGATCATTTCTCATTAAGCTATACAGCTACTCATGTGAGCTAAGGTGCTCTAGGATAGTGAACAACAGTTTGTAAGTATCCTCCAAATTTGTCTCACACATGAGATAAATGTTATATGCCTAGCCTAGTCCATTGGTCACAACCACACAGATTCGCCAATTTAGACAGTGTGTAGATACTCATCCTGGTGCAGATCCGGCGATTTAGGCAGTGTGTAAATGCGCACCTTGGTGTAGATCCGCCGATTTAGGCAACACCAGTTATCTGTGCAGATCCGCCGATTTAGGCAGCACACTGACAACTTGCAAATTCATAATTGTAAATGCAGATCCGCCGATATAGGCAGCATTAGTGCAGATTTTCCGATCTCGGCAGCACGCTTTATTGGTGTAGACTCGCCGGATGAGGCAACACCGATCACAAAATCATGTTGCAGTGGCTGGCCACCACTGTAAGTGGTATGATTTTGTTACCCGGGTACAGAATGAAAGTGATTTGGATTTGGACTTATATTGTGGAATTGGAATTGGATTGGGATTTGGTATTTGGTGATTATTACGACAGTGTTTATGTGATGAGACTTGACATTATGAGATTGATGATGAGTGTGACCAATGATATCCTGATTCATCAGGGTATGACATATACTGCTTATTCTAGTGGTATGGGACACTAAAATAGGTAGTATGTGGATGACGGAAGGCATAAGCAATGTTGTCTAATTTTATGGATTTCCTTTACTATTTGATACAGATTTCTAATCATTGTTTTTTGACAAGTATTGTTTGCAGATTTTTATCTTCGCAACTGAGGACAGTTGCTTTCCAACGGAGAGGTATGTTATAGAAATGATATTTTATGATTTATTGCAGTTGATAGGTGGAAAATACTAGACAGAGCTAGGCCTATGCGAATGGAAATATATATTGTACATTTTATTATTCAAGTTCTCTTTATGAGCTTCAGCCATTTATGATCGGCCGGCCAATTTGTACTCAATTTGACCATTCAAGAAATCTATAAATGAAATACGTGCAAGAGGGAAATGGTCGCTCTTGCACAAGGGGAGATTGCACCCAATGTCTGTCTTATTCTTCTCTCCTCTCCACTTCTTCTCTCTCGCCGTGCCGGTGTAGCACTCCACTCTAGGAGGTGCGCCTGCACGTCCATTGTCTCGCTCTCTCTCTCTCTCTCTCTCTCTCTCTCTCTCTCTCTCTCTCTCTCTCTCTCTCTCTCTCTCTCTCTCTCTCTCTCTCTGTGTGTGTTCGCTTATGGCCTCGATTTTGTGCTACGAGACTCGTCAGGTATGTAGATTTGTTCGTTTATGGCTTGCTCTATGCTATTTTAAGTATTTTGCAGGGAACTCCGCGCTCCCGTTTGTAACAGTAGTCAGAATTTCTTCATCGTCCTCAATGAAGGGGGGGTCAGCTGTGGTAGGGGTGTCGGGAATAGGTCCCTTGTGTGGTCTCAACAAACTGACATGGAAGGAATTGTGTATTTTCCAATGTGAGGGAATGCCCAAGCGGAACGCATTTTCATTTATTTTATGAAGAATTTTGAATGGGCCATAAAATCTAGGGGCCAATTTCACTTTAGGATGTTTTTCTACACTTTTTAAGCGTCGTTTTTCTATTCTAAGCCAAACAAGGTCGTTTTCTTTAAAAGGTGCAGGTCTTCGTTTCTTATTGGCTTGTGCAGTGTATCGTTCTTGTGCTCGTTTAATGCAAGTTGTGGCTTCTTGTAAAATGTTTGTGTGATCTCTAGTTAAAGTGTCAGCCGCAGGGACATCAATGCTAATAGTGGAGACGGGGACAGGGAGTTTCTTTCCATAGACAATTTCAAAAGGTGCACGGTTTGTGGATGAGTGGGGTGTGTTATTGTAAGCAAATTGAAGCATAGGGAGGTGTTGGTCCCAGTTTGCAGTATTTTCAGTGGTATAAGATCGAAGAAGATCCATAATAGTACTGTTTGTGGCTTCTGTTTGACCATTACTTTCAGGGTGAAATGCAGATGTGAAATCCATTTTAGAGCCTAAGTTTTTGGCTAGGGAGACCCAAAAATGATTGCAAAAGCGTCCATCACGGTCGGAGAGAATGACCTTGGGGAAGCCGTGATAAGGGAAGATGGTTTGGAGGAAAAGCTTTGCAGCCTGTGGTGCAGACAATGTCTTTTTGCAGGGTACAAAGTATGCTTGTTTGCTAAAACGGTCAACTATGGTCCATATCATGTCATTGTGTGAGGATGTGGTAGGGAGTCCTGTGATGAAATCCATGGAGATTTGTTCCCAAGGGCCAGCAGGTATGGGGAGAGGCATTAATAGACCATAAGACTTACCATGATGACGTTTAACTCTTTGACATATCAAACATTCAGAAACAAATTTTGTGATATCGTGCTTCATTCCAGGCCAAAAAAAAAGATCTTGACATGCAGTGAGTGTGGATTGAATTCCTCGGTGACCCATATATGGTGGTGCATGCATTTCAGTCATTTCTAGTTCCTTGAAGGGTGTTGTGATGCATAGCTTTTGCTGAAAATTGAGATAACCATTTGCCACTGTGTAGTATTCATAGGGAAGACCATTGTTGTGAGTTATTTCAAACCAAGCACATGCAAAATGTGGATCGTGAGCATATGTGTTAGGCATAGAATGAAAAGATTGCACATCACTCACAGAAATGTGATTCAAATAAACATGCTTGATTTTATCAAAGACACATGAGCGAGTAACAGAGCGTACATTTACTTCAGGTTTTCTACTTAATGCGTCTGCTACTACATTCGCTTTGCCTGGTTGGTATTGTATCATAGGATGGAAATTTTGAATGAAATCGGCCCATTGGATATGACGGTCAGAAATGGTGGATTGAGTCAGAAGATGTTTAATGGCTTGTTGGTCAGTTTTGATTAGAACTTCGGAGCCCATAAGATAGTGTTTCCACATGTCTAGAGCATGGACTATTGCTAGCAATTCTTTATTGTATGTGCTGTATTTGGTTTCTGATGGTTTGAGTTTTCGACTTTCGTAGGCAAGTGGGTGATCATTTTGCATTAAGACTGCACCTATGCCTGAGCCACTGGCATCTGTAATGGCTACAAAGAAGGGTTGTGTGAAGTCGGGTAAATGTAGGATGGGGACATGTGTAAGGAGATATTTGAGAGTGTCAAATGATTTTTGTTGTGTGGGACCCCAATTGAATGGTACTTTTTGACGAAGTAAAGTGGTCATCGGTGACGCAATGTGTGAGAAGTTTTTGACAAATTTTCGATAAAAGCCTGCTAAACCTAAAAAGGATTTTATGTCATGCACGGATTTGGGGGTAGGCCATGTTTTAATAGTGTCAATCTTTTGAGGGTCAACAGATATTCCTTTTTCTGAGACTATGTGGCCTAAATAGTCAATGTGTGTTTGAAAGAATATACTTTTGTTGGGATTTGCAAACAACTGGTGGTCACGCAATAACTCAAAAACAATATGCAGGTGATTTTTGTGTTCATGCTCATCACGACTAAAAATCAAAATGTCATCAAAGAACACAATAACAAAGTCTTGATAATCAAGAAATATTTTGTTCATCATCCTAGCAAATGTGGCAGGTGCATTTGTGAGACCAAACGGTAAAACAATAAACTCATAATGATCAGACTGGGTACGAAAGGCAGTTTTAAAAATATCATTAGGGTGCATACGGATCTGATGGTATCCTGATTTCAAGTCAATTTTGTTAAACAATTTGGCTCCTCATAAGCGATCTAGGAGATCGTCTATACGTGGGATGGGATAGCGGTTTTTGACAGTAACCTTGTTTAATGCACGGTAGTCTATGCACATGCGAAAAGTTTTGTTTTTCTTTTGGACTAGGAGAACTGGTGCACCAAAAGGGGATGCACTAGGATGGATGAGGCCCTTATCTAGGAGTTCGGTGATTTGTTTTTGGATTTCTTGTTGGTGCAAGGGACTGTGTCTATATGGTGCTCTCTGTGGAGGTAGTGAGCCTGGAAAAATTTCAATTTTATGATCTAATTCACCACGAGAGGGTGGGAGGTGAGGGGGGTAATCATCCACAAAGCAATCATTATACTGTGAGAGGAAATCATTATGTGTGTGAGAGAGAGAGGATTGTGTGTGCTCCACTTCAGTAACAAATATCATGTATGCTTTGTCATCCTTTCGTAGTGCACGTTTTGCTTGTGTGTGTGATATCAAGGGAAACATAGCAAGTGATGCATCAGCAGAAAGTGAAATAGATTTTCCATTAAAGGTGAAATTCATGGTGTGTGTGCGATAGTCAATGTGTGGGTTATGTTGGTGTCGAAAAGGCATGCCCAATATGATATCAGTGGATTGCAATGGTGCAATTAAAAAATCACGCTGTTCTGTGTAATCACCAATGGTAATTGTGAGAGATTTAATTTCACGTGTGCCATTATACCTAGTTCCTTGAAAAGCACATTTAACTTTGTATGCAGACGGTGTGGTGGTTAAATTCAAATTTCGTACCAATTTTTCAGAAATAAAATCATGTGAATTGCCATCATCGTGTAAAATAGACACGCTTGAATCTTGAATTTTTCCTGTTTGACGGAGCAAGGCATGAATTGAAATTGGCTTACCTGGTAGGTGAGGTGGTGTTCCCGCTGTCCAATCAGCCATGTCATCGTCTCGGGGTTCTAATTCATCTTCGATGTTGTGTATGCGAGCTGTGGGTTGGCGAGGTCCGGGTGGACGATTGTTGGTGCAGTTGGCTTCAACATGGCCATATTGGCGGCATTTGAAGCACCGAACACCATTATGACGTGCAGGGGGATTGGGATGTGTGTTTGAAATTTGAGGTGCAGTGTGTGTGGGTCGAGTGGCGGAGTTGTGTTGTGGGCGATGAGTGTTTTGGTGACTACGGGGAAAGGGGGGTGGACGGTTTTGTGTGTAATTATTTGTGCGAGGGTTTGAAGTATACCTGTTGAAATTATTACCGTTGCAATTGCGGTTGCGATTGTTGTTACCCCACTGATTGGGAGGTTGAAAATTAGGACGATTGGGGTTACGCGTGTTGCGCACTTCATGGACGATAGAGTTGATTTCTTTCTCAGCATCGTAGGCCAAGGATATAGCTTCACAAAGAGACGCTGGTTTAAGGGAATTGAGTTTTGATTGTATACCATTGGGAAGACCGTCTTCATATTTGCGTTGGAGAGACTCTGCAGGCACGTCTTCTACCATACGGAGGAGTAGAAGACGTTCCCAGAAGCGGTCAGTGTAACGAGAAATGGTGTCTTCTTGCATCCAAGAGAATTTGGCCCAAGCACGACGAGCATCAAGACCAAATTGAGGGGGTAGGAAAGAGTCTTTGACCCGCTGTTGAAAACTGTCCCAAGTTGATAGTCGTTCTGCCGTTTTGCGAAGCACGCTCCACCAAAGTGAAGCTTGACCAGAAAGGTGATTAGTAGCACATTTAATTTTATCTTTTTCAGTGAAAGATTCGCCAGCAAAATAATCGTCGAATTGAGTTAACCAAGACAGCACCGTTTTACCAATTTTGCGACCATCAAACTTGAAAAACATGAAAGAGTTTTGACTTATCTTTGCCTCTTTGCTGGATTTTTGAGCTTTGAACGCAGCCTTCAAAATTTTGATCATACATTCATCTTCGTTGTCGTCTTCGCGTGCCTGTTTCTGATCATTTTCGGCGAGGCGTTGATTCGCAATGTCTAATTCTTGTTGCAGTAAGAATACTTGTTGCTCCAAGGTCGGTGCCAGTAGAGGTGAATCACTGGTCCAGTCGGAGGGGGAACTGGCACCGTTTGTCTCCATGATGATGGGAAAAGTTGGTAATTACGTTGATTTGTTTCAAATCCCTAGCCGGGGTAGAAGGTTTGCGGCGAATAAATTCGACTAACCTGATTCCATGCTGTTGAATAGAGTAAAAGAGTTCATAAGCCCAACGCCAGGTAGTGCGAAGCTCCCGATGGTGCAGAGCAGTTGTGAGGTTTTTGACGTAGAAGCGATGCAGACGAGTAGGTTGCTGATGATGTAGCGGTGCGCAATCAACGTGTCGTTGGTTGTGAATGCGACATAGCAGAGGAGGCATATAATTGAAGAAGGGCGACGAGAATTACCACCTTGTCTGATAGGTTCGACAAGCTCGGTCTATGCGAAAAATGGTGCTAGCTGTCTTGCGGCTTATTTTGCAAAAGAGATCGACATGTTCCGAGTGTATCTGCTTGGGTAGAGAGATGCGGTCCGTACCATCGACATGTCGAAGATGATGACGATGTGTGTGTGTGTGTGTGTCTATTCTTGCTTAAAGATGGTGAAGAGAACAAAAGCTCTGTGTGTGTGATGGGTTGCCTATTGTTTTCCAAAAAAAAAAAATGAATGGGTGTGTGTATAATCCCTTCTTACACGTAGCCGAGAAAAAGAAGGGTGAGATGAAGCTTTGTTTTGCTCTTTGTATATCATTAGACTCTAGATGATGTAATGCATCTGAAATATATACCAGTTGGTGCGTGGGGAGAGAGATACAAGTAGGAGATAACTATAATTAGCAAAAGTCATTTACAATGATGAGCCTTGGATGAATATATTGTCGATTATTTTTGTTTGAATAAATGGAGTAGTCCCCTTGATATTGCAAGTTGTTGTCGCTAAAGTGCTTAATATATAAAATTATTATTTATAATTGTTTAAAAGGCATGGACTAGTGTTTAGGCATGATAGCACGAGCATACATCATGTAAAGGCCATACTATAAACAGTAGGTTGGTCCAACAAATAAAGAAAACAACGTGAAATTAATTTGACCTTAGCTGCTTCATCAGACATTTCTAGTTAGATGTCAAAGTATATAAAAGAATATGCATCAAGAAAATACCTGGCAAGACCCAAAACTTAAGCTTCTCTTTTAAACGTGTACTAAGTACGTAGTATGAGAGTCTGTAGCGTGTACAAACTACGTAAACTAGGGTAAATAATCCTTGAAAGGCAGATAATGCAAACCACACGAGGTAGAGCCTTGTTAGTAAAAATTAAGGGAAGTAAATGTGTAATTAGAAAAAGGATCGCACAAGTAGGGATGCCAGTTTGCGCATTAACGAGACACTCATACAATTGTGTTTGTGTGGTCACAAGTAAATGGTCATGGATAATGTGCCAAAAATGCAATCAGGGTGGATGGGTGGCACTGTCAGCTTGCTCAAAATAGCATAGTTGGAATTAATAAGCATGTTTTACTAGATATATAATAAATAACTACATAATGATTAAGAAACTATATAAACATAATACTTATCTAAGTTCTAACCAATAACATCAAATATATAAAACTCTACACAATCATTCTCTTTCTCTAGATATTGTATTTTAATGGTTTTTTATTATATATATATATATAATAAATTCAATTGTTTGATTATGATACTAATGTAGTTTATAATTGTAATAAAAAAATGTAACACTATTGATTGAAAGTACCAAAACGTAAGGGGGGGGGGGGGGGGGGGGGTGAAGAGAGATGAGTGAATGTTATATTAACCGTCTGTAAAATACGTATGGGACCAAACGCATACAATCCTTATGGATTGAATACAATGTTTGGGTACAAAATAAAAGGAAGTAAGGTGAAAGATTAAATTAAAAGACTGAAAGCTTAAAATTGTCAAACTAAAATCATCATCATTGTCAATACTCGTGGATGCCCAGTGTTGTGCGAAAAAGTATTGTAGCGGTCGCGGTAGATCTTCGTCAATGGCCGACTTTGTAGGTAGTCGCACGAGGAGATGGAGAAATGAAATGCTATATTAACAGTTTACAAAACGGTAAAATTCCATATGAAGCCAAATTGATACAATACGTGTGAATCGGATCCAATGCTTGGGTATAAATTAAAATGAAGCAAAGTAAAAAATACAAAATTCATCATGAGCATTGTTAATGTCCCGACGGCGTCTGAGAAAATATTGTAACAGATGCTGCAAAGCGTCGCCCATGTCCGCCGGTGTAAGCACAGAGAGAGAGAGAGAGAGAGAGAGAGAGAGAGAGAGAGAGAGAGAGAGAGAGAGAGAGAGAGAGAGAGAGAGAGAGAGAGAGAGAGAGAGAGAGGATTTGCATGGTTCTGAAGTGGGAGGGGATTACTAGTCGAGGAGTGATTCCTCATAATCTCTCTCTACACACAGCGGTCAGCCGACCAATTAACGAGGCCATGCATACCGCAAAAGAAGGGGAGCAAAACTAGAGTGCAGCAACATGTCGGCTGCATGTGCGGGAAGGAGAGAGTTCTGGGCGGTGGTTTGTCCAATTAGCACCCACGGCACAGATTGTGTCGGCATTGGACAGGTGCAGTTGTTGCCGCGTTGGCCCGTGCCTGCTAGTGGGTGCCGCAGGTGAGGTCTGTGTGTCACGTGTGGAGTGAAGGTTGGCGATCTGGGAAGGAGTCCAATCAAGGAGGGATTATGCATTCTAGGAAGGGTAGGGTCACCATGGATGCCATAGGTGTGTTGCTCGTGTGCTGATCGCAATGAATAATAATGTAGAATTAGGTTGTTTTAATAGTCTCTTGTGTTGGTGTTGGTTCTCACCACAACCGACAACCGATGTCAGCAGCTCCGTTAGGAAGAGAGCATGAGTGCATTGCACACAAATATCTCTGCGCAGCCTTTGTGTGTCATATATCTTCAAGGCTGAAGGATCAATCGATCCTCATTAAGGTAATTGCGAGAGGTGATTTTTCCTCGTGTTTTTATTTATATATATAAATAAATATTTACAGCTCCTCGACTACATTAGGCAAGTATGGTCTCTCTAAGAAGTGCACATTCATCTACCACTTCTTGATGTCTTCTTCCCCTTCCTACCAGCAATAGAGATCATCGAGGTTTATTAGAAAATAAAAAAAATAAAAATTGAACTTCATTTCATCCTTCTATTACCACCCATGCTTTGTACTCTATAAGCAAGCATATTATACATGATTAACAATTACTGTAAAGAATCATCTTACAAAGCTTGCTAATAATAATAAAAATAATAATAATATAGAGCTTCGATGGATTCATTTGACTTGTAATTTAATAGGTTCGCATTCCAAGCATCTTTTCAAACAAAATATATACATGCATCCCTATACATTTCAAGAAAGAGTTCAAATTACTTAGTTGTATTCATCATAGCTCTTGTTCTCTCCATATCCATGCTTCCTTAGTCTTAGTTGCAATTTCAGGATCATTTCCAAGCTCTGATACCACTGCTACAGACAGAAACATGGCTGCCCTACAAAATACCCAAGATAACACAATATCTAGCATAAACCGACAAATCTGCATACCTGGCAATCATCCTTGCGCATAATCAAGCTGCACACGAGCACAGAGAGACAGAGAGGGAGATAGAGCGAGAGAGCATGTGCAGGCGCACCTCCTAGAGCGGAGTGCTACGCCAGCACGGCGAGAGAGAAGAGAGGAGAGAAGAGAAAAACAAGACGACGCTGGGTGCAATCTCCCCCCGTGCAAGAGTGAGCATGTCCCTCTTGCACGTATTTAATTTATAGAAAAGTTCATGCTCAAAAATGAGTTACATCCAATTCACACTTGGGCATAAAATAGTCCTGGCTCATAAAGAGCTCAATATAACAATTCATAGCTGTCTACATCTCAACTTATAACTAAACCATAAATACTAAGGCTTGCCACAGAAAATCCAATGGTGGCAGTTTTATTCCGGATAACTGCTATCGCTTTATTGTCCAGCATGTGCCAATCACTGATCTGCTCACACAACACCCAACAAGTGATCATATTCCACAATTCAAATCAACATTGCAATGCTTCATCAGAATATCAAATATTTCACAAATATATCATCAAAATATCAATTCCGTTACAGGTCTTTTTTCAAAAGGTTAGTCTTTTGCCAGTTAAATGGCTCATCATGGGTACTACTTGGGTCACCCCAAAAATTATGCAAGATTGCCATGATCTGACTCGTGATTGGTTTATAGTCAGCCTCGATAAAGCTGCCAACACTGTATTCGTTATCTGTAAGAAGCTTGTTTATGATGCTGCCCTGGTAAGGTTGGGTGGAAATGAATTTGAAAAGGTAAATGAAACGCTAAAGGATGTGGCTTTAGCATTGCTAAGGGATTTGAACAATATGGGATACAAAGAAACATCAAGTAAGATTCCCGTGTGATTCCCTATTTTTTTAAAACATAAACAAAAGTTTTGGTGGATTTCAGATGCATCAAACGGTATTTTTTCTTGTGTTACAAAAGATGTTACTTCCTGCCTGAATCTAGTCATGACAGAGGTTTGCAATCTGTCATAATAATCAATATCTAATTCTCCTAAATGATTTTCTCATATTAAACTGATCATTTAATGTGGGGAAGTGCCAGGGGAGAAAAAGCTAGAATATTGGTTAAGCTAGCAGATCGGCCACAGTAGGGATCCAAAGGAGGGAAAATAGGGATCCAAAGGGGGGCCATCTGCAAAAGAGCCATGTGCAAACAATGGGCTAAAAAGACCCTAAGGTTCAGCCCATTAAGACTTCCAAAATGCTAAGGTTCCAAAATTCAAAGGTTGTGTCCAAAGGGTTAAAGCTTAGGGGGAATTGGATGCTTTGTGTGCTCTCCAAAGTCAACACACATCCCTACACATGAGGGGGCGAGCCCTAAAGGTAGGGGATGAGAGAGAAAGCCACACACACACACACACACACACACACAAGCCCCCTTTACACAAAGGGAATGAGGGACACATGTCAGCTCCCTAGGCCAGATGCCCACAAGGTATGCCCAATTTCTATTGGATGACCCTTGAAGTGGACCAATGAGAATTAGGCTAGAGTAAATTTAGCCTAATTAATTTTAAAACACTTAATAAAAAGAACCAATGAAAATTAAGTCTCCTGGATGATTATTGGACAGCCTGAGAAGGGGTCCAATAGGAATTGAGCAGCCCAATGGGCTACTTAATTCCTATTGGTCAGAATGGGAAAAGGTCCAATGGGGATTTAATTCACTTAAATCAATTAAGTTTAATTGATTAAGCTCTCACAAAAGGGGAAAGGGGGACACATGTCAGAAGGCTATCACTTATGCTGCTTAATAGCCATTGGCTGAGCTTGGCATTGTCCAATAGGGAGCCTGCAAGAGCAAATAGCAAGGGGGCTCGCCCAAGAGAGAGAGAGAGGGCTGATTTTTGCAAGGCATTATCACACACACACTCACACAATCTCATGTGTGAAGAAAGAGAAGACTATCTCTTCCCAAGCTTTAATGGAGAACTCATCACCTACTCCAAGCTTGTGAGATAGAAGCCTACATCGACACACTCTTGGCTTGTGGATGCAAATCCAACCAAGAGCCAAGCTTCAATGCATGCTCATCTCCTCTACCAAGCTAATTGCTAAGCTAAAGCTATGCTAATATGAGTGATTATGTGAGGAGATGTACATCTTTCTTGTAAGATACTCCTTCTTCCTCTCAATCTACTCTCATACCCTGCTAGCTCTCACCATCTTCGAAGGTGTGTGAGGTCTTGGGTCTGAGAACGGGGATAATTAAAGTTGTGTTTGCTAAGTGTTTTGCTTGGTGCATGAAGCTTTCATCTTCATTGCACTAGCTAGTCTTGAAGAAACACAAAGAATTGTATTGTACAATGTCTCTCTTGATGGGAGAAACCATAATACAAAGCCTTTTGGAGGGGGGACCGGCTCCATGCAAATCCGGTCCTCAACTGTTGTCAATAGCTTAATTTCTCTCTCTTTTGAAAGTATTGTTGATGCTATCTAACTAGGTGTTATGCTTTTTGTTGCTCTCTCCACCCAAGCACTCTTGTAATTCTCATTAGGAATCTATTCTAATGAAATGCCCACTATGTTCATGCTAATTTCCGCTACACACAAGTTATTAGGCCATTAAATGTTACACAATCTTTGTGCTAAACAAAGAACAGACCTTAAAAGATTCAGTGGTATAGAGTATTGTACTTTTTGGCTTGCTAAGAATTCATTGAAGGTTTTTATCAACCTACCTACGAATATCTATTGTATCTTCACCACTAATATTACACAATGTTAAGAAAACATTCCTCTCTCAGGTAATGATGGCCTTCTAGGAGTGCTCCATGAGATTACCAACTTGGCTTTTGCTAACAAAAAGACACAAGGGTTTGAAAAGATATCACTGGTAAGAACACCTTGTTGGGTTAAAAATTCAGTTATGAAAACACTCCTCTCTTAGGTAAGGACGGCCTTCTGGGAGTGCTCCATGAGATTATCAACCTGGCTTTTGCTAACAAAAAGACACAAGGGTTTGAAAAGATATCACTGGTAAGAACACCTTATTGGGTTAAAACTTCAGTTAAAAAACCACCATTGTGCTTTGACAAAGTTACTCTAATTATGGTTATTAAATAGATATTGCAAAATTGCTTTGTTCAATTAGGGTCAAACTGTTATAGACAAAAAATGGGCGTACCTATAAGATTCTCCTGCTCACCAATAATGTGCAATCTATACTTATTATTTTTTGAATACAAATGGTTGTGTTAAAAAATGAAACATTATGAAGAGGCCAAACAACTTTTGGTCTTCAATAACACGTTTAGATTCATGGATGATTTATTGAGTATTAACAATCATACCTTCAAAGAATACCTGGCTGAAATTTACCCACCTTGCCTCATGATAGAGCTAGCCTCACTAGAAGAATTGGTGATTGATTATAAAATTATTGTTACAAAAACTGCTTTTTGAACATGGAAATTCTACTTCACTCTCCCTTTATTGGACAATACGCTTCTTTGGGAAGCAGGATAATCTGTTACTTAATCCTGCTGAATCTTGATGATGCATTTGCTGGCAGACACATGGATCCATTCAATGCAAGAGTAGAAAATGCCATCTGACTGTTGATTGGGCATGGCGGTGCGATGGAGCTGCATTCACATGGACGAGTTGATTATTCACAGCTTTGACCATTCAATCCTATTTAAAGGTGAGGGTTTTCCCTCACTTAGCGGGCTTGTGTATATTCTGTCTGTGGTTGATGTGTTTGGGTTGCCTTGTTTGAGTGGCTGTACTCTGCTTGTGATACACTATGGCTAAAGGGAAAGATAAGCAACAGCCTTTGGAGGTTCATTCTCTGGCTTCATCTCATATGGAGTTCTTTGGCTTGATGTGTGAATTTTTAATGCTCCTCTTTTATACACTATACAACTGTTGGTGTGCATCGTTTATCAAGTGTTTCAAAAAACTCTCAACGCAATATTCTCTTGGCGGGAGTCACGTAGAGCGACTCGCAGGTTGTGCCCATCACTTGGGCTGGAGGGGCGGGGGGGGGGGGGGGGGGGGGGGTGTCACCCAAAAATCTAACCACGAGGGGCGTGAGTTGGTAGTCCACGCAATGCCGATTCTTTTGTTTGTGAAATGAGTTTAAGAATGTCCGCTTATGTGGAGTTTTGCCATTCGATAACTTTTATAGTGGGAGTTCGTCCACGAACGTTTGTATCTTTATATTGGGGGTGAATCCACCTATTGGCCCCCTTACCCTAAAAGCGCCCGAGTGTGGAAACGATGAAACCCTAACTGCCCCTATTTTGCTCATCTGTCCACACACTGTTTTTCCATCGCCCTGACCCCGTTGAGAGGCATGGTTGATGATGACAACTCGGAGACGGGCGGTCGGAACTGATGCCATGTCGATTGTCTCCTTGCTCTGTCATGAGCTTCGTCTGAAATCGCCCCTTCTCCCCCGTCTGCTGTCAGCGTTAATGGTACGTATCTCGGACCTCGTTAGGAGCTAGTTTTCTGCGCGCTATTAGGGTTGCCTGTTCTTCGCTTAAGACGTAGCTCTTTTGAACGCATCTGGAAACCATCTTCGAGTCGAGACTTTTCTTTCTACTTGAAGACAAATCTGATGCTACATGTCTCCATCTGGGAGATGGGCATGTCCTTCGTATGTGTATCATTGTGGATTCATGGCAATGATTCCTTCAGAGTCACATCTTAGAGGTTATTGGAATCTGGATTTGTTTATTCTGCGTGCGTGGGTGCTCTTGTGCATGATTTAATCTGATGGTAATGGGAGGCCAAATGACGAGCTCTTGAAATCTTATTCTACACTCTGATTATGCAGTTGATGCTAAATTACCTCTGACAAACTGATGCCACTCTAAAAGTTTCATCCGAATGCTATGAAGATGAAAAAACTACAAATCTTAGAAACATGGAGCGAGAGCACTCATACAACAACTTCTTCTCCACCCTTCTTATAGAGGAGGAATTCAGTCGTAGGGGCGGGTATGAGGAAACGCACTGGGCTCTGATGAGATTTCTCTTTGATGGAAATGCACGGGAGTAGAAAACCCATTTCTGACCTGCCCGTAGGACTCTTTTGGAACCCCGTCTTGTGTCTGCATTGCGCGGTACGTGTGAGCGTGTATTGCGATTTTGATCACTTGCAAGTACCATTAAAGTCTTAGGTTTCTTCTCCTGGAGAGAAGAATACAGGAAGAGTTGTGCATCCCTGAGCAATGGTTGACATGTGTGTGTATAAGACTCTTTTTTCGTTGCTTTTTCTTTGTCTGTGTGTGTGGGAAGTGGGGAAGTGATGAAACCAAAGAATACCTTGGTCTGTGGTTCTGACTTTTCATTTGAAGACACTTATAATGGTTTGTCTGATCCCTTGCTACTTGTATGTACGTAGTTTGTGTATGCATGCATATTTCACATGCACAATGCAGAGACAAACTTACAAGGTAGGCTTCCAAAGGAGATTGTATATTGAGTATGGCAGCCCTTTTCGGGGAATTCAGTACTTAATGCTCAGGTGAAAACGGTGTCAGTTTTTAACAGGCAGATGTGGTTGTCCTTGCTTTGTGGGTTTTAGCGCAAAGTGGCCTTAAGCCTGGGTTCAGATGAGTGCCATAGAAACTTGGCACTCCTGAGTCCACCTCTCTTAGCATGAGCACTATAGGTGTTGGTCGACCTATAGTGTGTTGGTCGACCGGCCAGCCAAAAGTACTCTTGCAGGGGTGAAGTAATCCATGCCTTTTTTGACCAGCAAGTGGCTGGCTGGCCGTTGTAACCCACACCCCACCTCTCCCAGCAATAGCGAGGCCATCCCTCCCAGCCAATCAGCAAGTTAGTTGTTTAAATAAGAGCAGCCTCTCAACAGGCTGTACCAGTTGTGCTCAAGATTGCTGGTTGGTGGGCTAATATTCGATGGGGTCTTTTAATGGTTGCAAAGTGGCTGGCCGGCTAGATGTGCAAGAGCTAGCTGTTTTCGTAAGTGGCGGAGGCAGTTGAAAAAGTTGAGCTGCCTATGTACTCTATCCACCTATGTACAGTCAAGTAGCTAGTTAATGATGAGGTCGAGTAGCTAGTTAAATATGAGGTTTGATGAAGGTCAGGAATTTCCAAAAGAATTTTGCAAGCAGCTTCTTTACGGTAACGGGTAAATGTTAAAAAGATATTATTCATTTTGCTATTGTTTTAATGATAGTCCCTTTTTTGTCTACAACTAATTGGGTCATCAACCATAAGAAACGCTAAGGGTGTTTTAAAGGGTTTCAATATACAAATGTCAATGGCAATGCGAATATATGCTAAGTTCAAGGAAAATTGCGCTTAAAATGAAATATTATCTACCATGAGATGGAAAACGGTTGAAATGTCTTCACGATAGTATCAACAGTATGAATGTTGAATTCAATTCCTTAAAGCTTATGCTTTTCAAATTTCTACATAACTAGTGTGGTCGCCGCCTTTGGCGGACTCTCTTTCTCTTGGTCGAGGAGTCTCTTATTTTTGCTAGTCTTCATCTCTTAGTTTGTGTAACGTACAAAGGAGATATCTTTCACCATATTATGTTTAGATAATGCGAAGCCCAAGATATTTGTTGCCATGTATAGTGGGCTCTTTGTGAATGGGACATGGTTGTATTTAAGAGTAATTAAAATAGTAACTTTTAGTTTTACCATTAGCATCTCAAACAAAAGTAGCTTTTAAGTACTTAAATAAAATTCGGAGATAGTGTCTCCAATATCTCTAGGGTATTATTAAGATTTTCAAAAAAGCAGGTTAATAATACATTATTAGTATATGATTATAAAGAAAATTACATTTTACAGATGAAGTGTAGTAAAGTATGTTTATGTAATTGAATATGCTTGGATAACTAAAACATACGTACATGCAACGTGACTAGGATTTCAAAATAGTAGACATGGTTAATCATAAGGTCATATTTAAGGTTATCAATCTGAATCGAAACTTTAGATAAATGATGTAGAATGACTTTTATTTACAAACGCACAGGAAATAAAATTTTCTTGTGTAATCAAAACTATTTTCTCTTTATTTCGCTCTGTTGGTAAAACACCCTAATACCACCAAGTCTACTCAAGAAATTGAAATTAATAAAAAACATCGTGTTTTAATATGGGTCACGAAATTTTTGAAGAAAAAAGACATGGTTTTTAAATGAAGTTATATTTCTACAATTGTTGTGGTACTTGGGGTCATAGTCTTGGAAATTACCTTTTCCAAGCTATTAAAGTTCAGAATATTAAGATTGTCAAAAGGCTTCTACTAAGTGAGTCTTGTAACTCACAATATTGGCAACTCTAATATTTTATTTAGAGTTTCAATAGATTCAATCCCACCACGCGTATGCTAGTCATCGTCAACCTTCACACTTGATTGATCACTCTAAAAGAAGGAAGAGTTGATTTGAAATTACAGACTTGGTAGCTACGGCTTCAAATCGTTGATATTTTATTCAGGCTTACAAGAGATTCCTTTCTACCATCCACCATGCGTATGCTAGTTTTCGCCAACTTTTACACTTAATTGATTGCATAGAAAGAAGTTTTTGAACTCGCATAGTCTTGGTAGCTATGCTTGAGCATCGACGTGAGAATGTTAGGAAAGAGAAGCTATGTAATAAACAATGGTATATGGAGTGTAGTCTGTATGATTGGCATAACATCACAAACTTTACTTGTCTGCCCCTTGTTCCAATGGGCCCCTCGTTCCAATGGGTGCTGTTGGCATGCAGTCCTTTTTTGTATTTGTTGTCTCGATGAGCATGTGTTTGCGTCTTTCCCTTGATAAATCCCCATGTCTCACATCTTTGATGATTTTGTATGTTTTCGGCATTCTCTTTATTTGCATAAGATTGTTAGCAAATACACAGGTTACATTGAATGTGCATCAACCGAAAGATATTTATGATTGTGCATAATATTTTTAACTCACTTTGTATAAATCTAAGATCACTTGGAATTTTCAAAGTTGCATATGTTACCATAAAGGGTTCAAGCTTAAATCTAGAGTAGAGGTGGATTGTGGTAAAAGCCCTTCAAAAGACCTCTTTAGGCAAAGAGGTTTTTACTTCTAAGACTAGTGTTAATCATTGTAATTAGAGTAATATATTTTTAATTAATCAAAATCATAATATATTTTTTTAATAACTAATGATTAGTTTCCATGAGTTTATTTTTTCTCTACATTTTATCTTGTCACAAGGTAGATTTGAGAGATGTATGTACTTGTTAACAACCATTTTTATTTTTCTATAAGCATTTCGAATTATGATATTTAATGTCATTGATGAAGTTGATTAAATTGGATTTTAATTTTATAATTAATGTGTCATTGTTTGTTTGTGCGTGAACAGGTTTTATGAAGCTTCAACACCATTCATTTCGTTTTAGTTATTGATGAAGTGTCGTAATTGACATACGATCATTAGCGGGAACTTATCATTAACGTACTTGGGAGATTTTAGTTTATGGTAAGCTTAACATAAGTGGATTTGATGCGGGTAGGAGTTGATTGATTAATGATTAGAGTTATTTTGTTATGGTTAATCTCTATTTGTATTGAAGAGTTGATTTTTTGAATCTTTTATTTTTATTTATCTAATTTTTATGTTTTTATATCTTATAATCGGGTTTGCGATCTTATAATTTTTATCTAATTTTTATGTTTTTATATCTTATAATCGGGTTTGCGATCGATAGGTTTATTAATTATGTGTGGGTTGTGATTAGACCGTGTTATCCACAAAATTATCAAATTCGTGGATTGGCAACCCGATCAGCGTAGAGAAGCACGAACATTGAATAATCATGAATATATCATTCAAGAAATCAACTCTCTAATGAAAGTAGAGATTAACTATTGCAAGATTAACTCTAATCATTAATTTTACAACTTATGCACACATTAAGTTCACCGAAGTTCGATTTGTCATAAATTAAAACTCTAAAGCACATTAATGATACACACATTAATTATCATATGTTAATCACGACTTCGATTTGTCATAAATTAAAACTCTAAAGCACATTAATGATACACACATTAATTATCGTATGTTAATCACGACACTTTTTCAATAGCTATATATACAAAGTGAATAATGCTAGAACTTTATAAAATCTATGTACATACAAGTAAATTATAAGGCACATATGTGAATTATAAGATTAAGATTTAATTTAATTAGTGATGTTAAATACCACAAATCAAATTCTTGTAGAAGAATAAAAATGATTAATATAATGAAATTGTAATAACACTTCATTACAAAATGAAATGTACAGAAGTAGACTAATGAGAAAATAGTAATTAAATTAATCAAGAAGAGTTTATTCTAATTATAATAGTTAGCTTTAGTCTCTCAAGCATAGACATTGAGCTCAAAGTTATGTCAAAGAGTGAACACTTTAGAATTAGAAAATAGAAATTAAATTAATCAAGAAGAGCTTATTCTAATTATAATAGTTAGCTTTAGTCTATGAAGCATAGACATTTAGCTTAAAGCTACGCCAAAAAGTGAACACTTTGGAGAAAGACATTTCAAAAGTGAATCTGCAAAAGTGGATACTAAAAAATGAAGCTTTCTTGCTTAAAGGCTTTCGTTTAAGGATTTTCACCACAATCCTTTTTACAATGTGATTAAACTTAAATCTTTTAAGCTAGTATATATAACTTTGGAACTCCAAATGAGCTTAAGAAATGTTATGTAAGTTCATGGTTGAAAGAGATGTTGAGTTGTAAAACATAAGAATAAGTAATGAGCATTGAAGGCCAACAAAGATACAAAACATGAAATACAATGAATAATCATGTAAAGTGAACTTTTTTCTTCAAAAGACGAGTATATTATAGTTAAAAACTAGCTAATACTAAATTATTGTGAAGTTTCAACCACTCGAAATTTTAGTTTTATGCATAAAACACAAGCAATTAATTATGATCCTAAGCTAAAGCAAGGTCATAAATTTACTAACCAATGTTAATAAATCAATCAAGTTTATCATGTCTACTTGCTATAAAATAGCTCTTAATCTATTAGTACATTGTGAAGGCTTTTTGAAGCTCATAGAGGTTTTGTTTTGATCATTCATTGAAAAAAGTAAAGCACAATACAAAGCTACCATCCCAAGGTAAGTTTAGGTGTGACTGGGTTCTTTGAACCTTCAAAAAGGTGTTCTAAAACCCTACGAGTCTATCAAGGCGACGGTTGACCCCTATCAGCTCAGGGCATCGGTTTAAGGCCATAACCAAGCGATCCAAGGTGATTCGCCTGACCTGCTAAGAGTTAATAAGGCGTTATGCCTCACATAGACACAACATAACATATAATTTTTTTTTTCATGTATAGTAACTCTTTTGCTACTTTTTCTTGATACTTTTTTGTTTCATATAATTCTTTTCGTACTTTTTTATTTTTTTTGATAAATGAACTAAAGCTTAATCATAGTCATAAGTCATGTTAAAAATGAATGGAGTATTAAAACTATCACTAAGAGTTTAAAGTTAATTAAAAATGATTTTACATTAACTTAAAATTAAGGCAAATTACTTATGATTAATACACATTAAATCTAATTTTTTGATAAGTTAATTTTCACAAAGCAAAGTGTTAAAACTTTATTATGTGTAGCCTTTGAACATGAAAGAACCATAGTTTAGAAGCAAAATTTCACTTAAGCCAAGCATAGAGAATGGAAAGATAAAAAAGATCAAAATCATGAAAGGATTACATATCTATATGCTCTTTGAGTAATCATCCCCTTTGTGTAGAGAAGTCTCGATCTTTTTTATTTGCAAAAGAAGTTTTTGAAGCTAAGTGTAAACACAAGCTCCAAAAGCCAATTATTAAAAGCCACAAAAAAAACACACAAGAATAAAAATCTAAAACTATAGTTTTGCATACCCAAATTTATCAAAGAGAAAAAACCCAAGGAAAAAAATGCCTTTGGTTATGCACATGATGCTCTTTGTAGCAAATTTATGCATACATAATAAAATGAGAGGGATAAAATGAGCTTCTACATAAGCAAATTTTATAAATTATAATCTCTCCTGTATGATTCAAAGTAGATTAGTATCTAGCTCACTTGAAGTATGAAATTAAAACAAGCCAAGAGCTGAAATTAATGTAACTTTTGAATGAAATGAAGTGGCTCTTCAAATCCAAATTTTACAATTCAAAGCTTTTCTAAAAGTTGGCTAATAACTAGCTCAGGTGAAGTTTTTATAATTTTTAGAGCAATTTATGAGCTAGAGATGACTTTAACTTGATGAAATAAAAATGAATGACTCTTAATAGCCAAATTTATACTTGAAAGTTCTCAAAAAATTATCTACACTTAGCTCGAATGAAAACATTTTCACTTTAGACCAAGTAGGTGTTAGCATGTATACAATTTTTAATCTAAATAATTGGAATGGCTCTAAGTAGCCACATTCTGCAATATTTTGCAATGATGATTCATCTTGGATCAATTGGAAGTACACTTCGGCCACATCCCTTCAAACAATTCAAATCATTATTGCTCTTAAGCATTTGTCAATCAATACAAGCACTAAAAATGTCATGATCAACCACAACTCTGAAATGATCTGTTTTCGCCTTAAACAAGCTTAATTTTAGTGTTATAAATTCAAATCAAACACTAAAATTCATAATCAATACCAAGCTCAAAATGCACAATGTCACCCAAGCATCAAAGCATTTGTAATGGTAGTTCTCAAAGTGAATCACAATCAGGAAGAATTTTCATTTGTTTGCAACAATGTTTTCAATCAAGATAGCTAACACTAATCCAATACATAAGACAAATGAGTAGATGCAATGAGATCATTTTATGCATGAAAGTGCTTACAATCATCACGTAAAATCAATGTGCACGCTTTTGCTCTTAAATAGTAAGTTTTTACAAATCATAAAAAGGAGAATATGTGATTGTCCAATGAATGTATACAAGGCGGGTAGCTTAGTCTCTCACAAATGATAGCGGTAAAAATAAACTCCATAATGTGCAAACTAATGATCCCTTCAATGTAAGTTTGGGCGAACCAAAATTTTGACGTCTGGAAAGGCTCGCAGTCATTCATCTTGATATTTCGAGTGCACCAAGATGGGAACCACTTGTTTTTGCATGGCCAATCACGGCTTTGAACTCATTTAAGTCGCATTATTTGTTTTTGTTTTATAAGCAGTTCACAACTAGGACATGGGTGAGAACACGTCCTGTATAATTTTTTTTATAGTTTTTATTATTATTATTTTAACTCTGTAATTCTGAAGTTGCTCAATCGGCAGCATGGTGACAGAAAGCGAGCCAAAGGTTGGGGAAGCTGGAGATCATACTTTGTGAATGGATGTGTGTGCGTGCGTGATGTGCCAAGCCAAAACGGAGTGTGAGTCGGAGTTGATGGCAGGAATAGGACCGACGACAGAAGCCGAAAGACACGGGGCGAGGAACGTTAGTAGCTGCGTGTGCGGTGGGATAAGGCTTGCGAATCGCGAGCGCGCACTTCTATGTGTGGGTGTTGACATTGTTGAGACTCGGATAGAAGTTGGGCTACCTGATTTAATGGCACAGTGTATGTGTGTGTGTGTGTGTGTGTGTGTGTGTGTGTGTGTGTGTGTGTAACGGGTCAGTCGACACGAGAGTCGGTGTGTGTGGGGTTGCTGCCCAGCGCTGCGGCAGCGTGCGCGTGTGTGTGATTCACCCAGTGGAGGTGAAAATGATGGGTGACCAAAGCGCGGGCAGCTACTGCGATAGAGTAGGAGTCATTGCATGCAACTGCAGCAAGTGTGAACTCATGCTACATGGCGGACAAGCAAGTAGGTGTGCACATTTTGGCAGGGACATGTGTGAGCATATCGGCGCACCAATAGCAAGCCTGCATAATCAACGATTCAGTATGCACCATACTTGTAAAGGTGTGTGTGTGTGTGTGTGTGTGGACGAAGCCAGCTCTCGTGAGCAAAACGGCCATGAGTGGGTGGGGTCGCCTCCGGGTCAATCAGCAGCAAGCCGAGTCTGTTGGAGCACCTGCGAGCTTTGAAGGAGATGTATGTGTGTTTTTCGAAAATGCCAAGCCAGGCTCGAGCGAAGTGTGGGAGTCTGAAGAGGCCTTTTTTTGTGTGGAAAATTCCACTTGGGGGAACTTGTTCTCACGCAATTACTTATAGTAGTGTAAAAAAGTTCGAAAACCAAAACTTTTTGGTCACAAAGGTCGGCATTGGTCATTAAAACCTTAGGGAATCACGCATTGACGTACTATGCCATAAACAACCATGCAACCAATTTAGGCTTCTATTGCAATATACCGCATCAAGTGATAATTGCAATCCGTAAATCCCTTTCAAGCCAATTTTAACGCATACAGATCATGCCACGGGCTGACATATTGAAACTTGCGCCATATATCAAAAAATTTAAAATCTCTCCTTCCTTTGTGCACCTCATGAGTCCACTTCCGATCCGCATTGCTTCTAATTGGAGTTCATGTACTTGAGTCGATAGAGTTCATACACAATGATTAGTTTCAAATACATCAATTGGTTAACTATGCATGGATACCCTATGAGCGATCAATTTTCCTTAACCAATCCAAGCCCAATTATCAATCATTGCAACACTCATTGCTCATATCCAATAGCTTGAATCATTCAAACCTCTCGGATTTGTCATTTTTGGTTTGCATGGCTACTCATGAGTGATTTTTGGGTACAATTAAGCACGTAAATGAATGCAAGATTTCCATGTTCATCATTTAGGTCAATCATTAGCATGGAAACACACAAAAATTCTTCACAATTAGGCATTATTTGAGCAATCTATCTCAACATTTGACCCAATTTGCGATAACACCTCAACATTTTGGCCAAATTAATCATCATAATTGATAAAAATACCAATTATTCATTCAAGGACCGAATTGCACATGCCATTGAGTAGGCACACACACCCAAATTTAGGCCAAAAATTTATGCAAAAATTACATCAATTTCACATTGCAATGCTCAAATTTCACACTCAATCAAGCATAAATGAATGCATGCGTGCTAAATTTTTAAAAACCACTATTTTTACCCAATCAAACAATGCGCACACTTAAAAATTAAACACAAAATATCAAATTTGGCTCAATTGGCATTGAATTTAGGGCTTATACCTAATCATTGCAAACACTTTTTATTATCATTTCACATTAAAAAATCATTTAGGTATCCTAATTGACCATCAATCATTGAAATCAAGTGGTCATGGATAGACGCACACATTCAATCTTTGCCCATTTTTTTGGCAATTAGGCTTATCTAGTGTTTGAATTAGCCTCACATACTCATCATTGACATGATTGCATACTCACATATCATCAATTCCATCACTTTATATGCATGCACACACTAAAAATTAGGTACACATACTTGAAATTTTTGACAGTTTTTTTCTCACTTTGGTGCATGCATACACACAATGATTTTTATGCACACACATGAATTCTTGATGAGAATTAAGCATTATTTGGATACACACAAAGTTCATTAATCACAATTTGACTATCAATTTCATTCCAAGTGCACCAAATTAAGTTCAAAGTGTAGGTCAATTTATGTTACACACCTAATTTTAGCAAATAATTAACACATTGAATTACATTAATCAATCAAGAAGTGACATGAGCAAGTGAGTGCACTTACATTGTAAGTACACTCCAAGCTATTCTTTTGCTCCACGTGAAGACGCATCATTGCACACACAAGTGTATCCACCATCAAATCGGTTCCAAAATTGACCATCGTAGGCCAAAATCAAACACTCATATCATCAAATTAGGCATAAATTAGCACAATTAACTTTATTAGAGTGATGATTCCACCTCTAAAAAAGAGATTTAGCATTCATTACACTGCAATGTTAGTGGTTAGATTAGAAAAGTTAGTCAACAATTAGTAAAAATTAGCATGAAATTAGTATAATTAGCATGGAAACGAAGCAAAATTAGTAAGGGTTAGCATAAAATTAGTAAAATTGGGGATAAAATTGAGGGTTTGGGGTATTCATAACTCAACATTAGCATCAATTTCTTGCACAACATCATCAAATCAAACAAAAAATTGAGTTACACACACTCAAAAATCGAGAAATTAGTAATGAAATTACTCTATTCTACACATCTTAAACTCACTAGCTTAAGTTATCGATCCTCGGCAACGGCGCCACATGTAGGAAGGCGTTGTAGCATGATCTAATCGCAACCCAGACAAAATTATCAAATCCGTGGATCGGCAACCCGGCTAGGGCATGGAAGCACGAGCATCGGATGAATAGGAATAGAGGATTCAAGAGATCAACTCTCCAATGTAAGTAGAGATTAACCATTGCAAAACTAACTCTAATCATTCTCTAATCACTAATCTAACAACTCCTACACATATCAAGTCCACCGAAGTCCGACTTGCCATAGACTAGAAACCCCAAGCACACTAATGATAAACACACACTAATTACCACATGTCAATCACGGCACTTCATCAATAGCTACACACACGAGGTGAATGGTACTAGAGCTTCATAAAACCTATCTACACACAAGCAAACAATAAGGTACATACACTAATTACAAGATTAATACCCAACTTAATCAACCTAATTAGTGATGCTAAATATCACAAATCAAATGCTTGTAGAAGAATAAGAGTGCTTAATAGCAAGAAGTACATACATCTCTCAAATCTAGAATAATGAAAGTGTAATACTACTTTATGACAAGATGAAATGTAGAGAATAAGTAGATTAATGAAAACATATGAATTACATTAATAAAGAAGAGCTTACTCTAATTACAATGGTTAGCACTAGCCTCTCAAGCATAGACATTAAGCTCAAGGCTAGGCCAAAGAGTGAACACTCTAGAGAGAGGGAGCTCTCAAAAGTGGATCCTCAAGAGTGGATACTCAAGAATGAAGCCTCCTTGCCAAAGGCTTTCTTTTAAGGGCTTTCACCACAATCCCTTCTACTATGGGTTTAAGCTTGAGCCCTCTATGCTAGCATATACAACTTTGGAACTCCAAGTGAGCTTAAGACTTATACAAAGTGAGTCGAAAATATTATGCACAACCATAGATATCTCCCGCTTGATGCACATTCGGTGTAGCATGTGTTATCCCTGCTAACAAAGATCCAACTATAGAAATACTACTTTTCTTTTCAACCAATAGGAAGAAAGAATTTATGAAACTACATTCCAACTTTCCAAGTTATTGCAAAAATAAAAAAGTTTCACAAAAAGGAACTTTGATCTTTATTCACGATTTAAACCCCTTTTTAGTTCTTGTTCCTTTTGTATAGGTATTGTATGGGAGTGCTCTAAGCTAATCGATACAACCCCAACTATTTACACAAGTGAAACTCCAGAATGAAAAGTCATATACTTTAATCTTTTTATTGGCTAGATACTTTTTACAACACAATATCTTGCTTTGGTCATGTGACTAGTGACACAAGTGAAACTCCACGATGAGAAGTCATATACTTGAACCTTTCTGTTGGCTACATACTTTCTACAACACAATCTCTTGCCTTGGCCATGTGTCTTAAGCAAGTTGAAACAGTAATGGTCAA
The DNA here is from genome assembly GCF_014529385.1 of Adiantum capillus-veneris. Lineage (NCBI taxonomy): Eukaryota > Viridiplantae > Streptophyta > Polypodiopsida > Polypodiales > Pteridaceae > Adiantum > Adiantum capillus-veneris. The sequence goes on along the minus strand of NC_140939.1, from coordinate 107,798,253 downwards.
AACATGTATACACAATAATGCCCACAAATATCTAGATGCATGCTTTAACTCACACTTGATGCCATAGAGAGGTTGCTAGCTAAGGTTGCTAGGATTTTTTTTGTTATATAACTTGAGTAGATGAGCTTTTTCGTCTTCTTTGAACCGTTCAATGTCGGACTCAAGTAGGTACCTCATTACACTATTTACATCCAAGCTTAGCAGTAGTGGCATTTGAATGCACCCATTAACATGAGTGCTCTCCATTTGCTAGTAAGCTCATGACGCTCAACTTGTTCTTTGTCTTAACAAGCTATAACATTTACAACATCACGTGTAAGGTGACGCCCCTTGGCATTTAATCTATCTCTCTCTTGCATGAGCACCACATTACCACAACAAGACAATAATCCAAAGTTTTTGTAAACCTCGCTAAAAGAGGTATTGTGTTTGTGTAAGCATCTTGCTCCACCAGAGTAAGCCGCTTTGGGTTCAAACTCTTGTACATTCTTATAATCTGATTTAGGGGTTATCTAGAAAAACACTTGCATTCGGCATATTTGATTGTAAGTTAACTACATGACAAAACCTAAGGATGTCTTTTCTCATCTATGGATTACTCTCTTAACTTGAGTGTTAAACAAAAGTGTAACTTTCTATGATTTAATGACTTAGTAATTGCTTTTGTGATTTTGTTTATTGAACTAAACTGACTCATACTTAGATTTGACTTGAAAGAGAGAATGTTGATGCACCACACATGATGAAATATAATCATAAATGCTGTGATATCTATGTATGACACTTTGCCTTTGACTTTTAACAAGGCATGATATGAAATAGAAGCGCTTGGATCTATGTAATTATGATTATCGTTGTAATTTGGAATTTATGCCTCTCCAAATTGAGGCTTTGTATCCAAATTTTCTTCATGTGGATGTCTTGCTCTATGATGTTGATAGTAGTAGATTGAAACTAATCTATAAAACAATAAAAGCAATGGCATTCATAATGGTTAACATAATTAAAGGCATCTCCATTGGATTAAGACTTGTGACTGATATGGGGAGTAAATTGTTCACGATTGGCATGTGATCTCTTTTTTGGAGAAATTGCTTCTTGACATCTCTAGACCTATCAAACTAGAATAGCTTTGGGGCTTTCTTCCATGATTAGTAGCTAAAAAACCATAGGCTCAAAGATTTCCATTGTTCCTCTTTTTATTTCTGAGTGCTAAAGAAATTTCTTCTGCAAGAGTAGGAGGATTAAGCATATCCGTATCGACCTTCGTTCCTTTAGATTTGTACGATGTGGGTACAAATTGACATTTGAATAGCTTATGGAATAGATGCCATGTGCAAAGATGCGTCTGATGTTGTTCCACGACGTTCCACCACAAGCAATTCTAGTGGTAAGATGTTAGGAACACCTTTAACTATATCATGGTTAGAAAAATATTTATTGTGAAAATAATGAACCGTTGGCTAATACATGCAAGCACCATGCCAACTCCTTTGATACCATCATAATCCTTAAGAGAAAAGTTTTTTCATTTGACCCTGCGCTTTTAAAAAAAAACTTCTTTTCATGCTTTGGTTTTGCTTTAGTTGCATACACGAGAGTGGTTTCCATTTTAATGCCTCTAGTGTGTTTTTATATGAAATTTTGTTACACATGTCATAATTGCTTAAAAATAGGTGGTAAGATAAATGCTGCATGATGTGGAAAACAAGGTGACTAATAAAAATTGTAAGAACAAAAAAACAAGAAAATCACTTATTTCCGTAAGTGCATCATATCCCCTTGATAGAAAAATATGAAATGCATTCGACTTTGCGTTGTCAGTGAAATTTTACCCTTTCCAAATAATCTTGAGTAATTGACATAAGCACGATAACTATTTAAATCGTAAAAGAAATTGTTGGACCAACAAGGAATTTGGTGATGGTAGCCATAATTTCTTTGAAAAGTGTACTATTGCTAAAAGTGTTGTGTAGTATTTTTTGTATTTGTGTTTTTAAGCATTAGTTTATGCTAAAATACTTTCATGGGATTCACCTTATTCCGAATCCTCAAATAACCCTAACACCATAAGGGCAAACAAAAATCAAGTACTCAATAGGTGATCCTATCAAGTACTTAATAGGACGTGTACTAATAAGTATAGATAAACTTGCTGTGAATTACATGAAAAGGGTTTAGGTTTTGTAATATCAAAGATAGTTACAAAAATTATGCTGGCAATGTTCACATCTAATGTACTCCTCAAACTCTTTATCTATATATGTGAATGGAAGACTATGTTAATACGGTTCCCTCTTGTCCTTCCTCTTTTCCCTTCCCCTTGAGTGAGACTTATATCCTCCCCCCCCCCCCCCCCTCCCCCAAAACCAAAAAAACACACACACACACACACACACACACTCTTATATAACACTTATATACCATTTGCAAAACCCCCTCCTTGGTACTTACATGGTGCGGTAAGTTTCCATGGTCAATTCTTCAAGTTTGGAGGCATTGTAGGATTTTAAGTGATGGCCGACGTCGACACCAATTTACATGTAAGGATGGCTCCTGTGCAAGAGCCAAAAAACTCACTTCTTCAATTCACTTCCATCTTCCTTCTTATGCTTTGAACCAACCGTGCGGATATCCCTTGAACCAATTTAAATATTGCTTGGAGATTTTGAATCCTCTTCATTTGCAGATTTGATTCCTTTATTTAATTTCTCTTCTTTCACTTCTAATTAAAATCGACTTCTTCTTCACAATCTTAATAGAAAATTAGTGAATATTGACATTGAATATTTCCACATTGATTTTCATGGTTGACATTTGAAATTGTAGAAGATTAGTCATTTTTAAGTTTTGTACTCAATTTTATGAATTTGATCTTCATAACCGAGATTCATCTTCAACAAATTGAATTTTTAATTGCCAATCGCTTTAGCCAAGGACCAGATACCACTATTGTGGGATTGGAGGGGAGAATGACCACCAAACTAGATCATGGAGCTCTACACACAATCAATCTTCCCTTTTGTACTTTCCAAATCAAATATAGACATGCGAAAACAAACTTACACACACACACACACACACACACACACACACACACACACACAAATATATCGGATATGAAATCATACTACATTAATAATATTAGATCGATGTAGATAAAATCAATGACACAAAAGCATAGAGTAGACTAGAGAAGAGAAAATCTATAAAATATTGGCTTTAATCCCACAGTGTGCACGACACTCTTTGCATTTGGGTGTTTGAGACTATTATATTAAAAGTAATTTGTGTCAATTTGAAGCTCCTCTTTACAAGTATATCATTCTCATCCACATTTTTACAAGAGCTAGTTCTTAAGAGAATTATTATGAACTCACTTATTTCAAGCTAGGCTTTGTACAATCTTAATTTATTGGGTACAATAACCACAATTGTAGAAAAATATAAGACTACTCCACAAATCTCCTTCTTTAGGTCCAATCTACACTTCATTCATCCACACATTAGTTAAACCACTAACCACAAGGGCCCTAAAGAGACAACATGAATCAAGTACATACTATGGACTTGTAGCTATGAGAACTAACTTTGGGAAGGGGGGAATGCAAACCTTAGTTGAAGATATGGCAACTAACCATGCCACCTCTTGACTTGAGGCTGCTACTTATGGAGTAAAATTGAGCATCTTAGTGATGAAGAGGTGGATGATCTTTGGCCAAATGTCATAAAAAGGAAAAGCTTACACAAGAGATTCTACATGAAGCACGTGATTGCATACGTCTAGAAACAGGGTGGAGTGATCCAGTGGATTCAATGTCTGTGCATGCCTACATTACAAACTGCCAAAGCCATGAAGCCATTGTAGAAGAAAAGCGTAGGTGTGAAAATGGTGATGAAGGGCCTTCAAAAAGAGCTACAAGAAGTGGAGGAAGGAATGATGCAGTACCTTTGCAAACACCACCAACACAAGAGACACCTTCACCAAAAGTGACCATGAAGGAATCCACAACAGGGAAGAAAAAGGAGCCAACAAAAGGTAAGCCAAAAGGACCAACTTACAAACTACAATCTAACATTGAGCTTGATACAGACTTGAAGAAAGTTCTAGAGGAGAGGATTTTGAATAGTAAGGTTGAGTTTACTTTAAGGGAGGTGCTTGGCATAGCCAAATGCGAATACCATGAAGAAATAATTGACATCATAAAGAGAAAGAAGCAAACACTTAGAGAGCCTATTCGCCCACAAGCTGAAGGTGATACTGTGAAGACACAAAAAGTACAGGTGCATGATTAAGAAGGTGATGGAGCTATGGTGGAATGCTACCAGTCTTCTTGGAATGTAAGGCAAGTCAACGTATTTGTTGATGGTAGGGAAGAATCTCAAAGTATTCCTGGGAGTCACTATTCTAGAATCCATTGGGCATGGGCTACTACAGAGACAATGATCAAGCCCTACATTGTGGGAGTTTTAATGGAAACGAAGGTAATGGATGATGGTTCAGCTTATGCCAAGATACAAAGTAAAGATGGTAAACATGCTGCTCAATTTCTCACAGTTTGTGTAAACCATGAAAAAAATTGTCACAACCTCAATGATCATCCTCTACCAAAGGTGAGCAAAGAGTTTCATGACCATAGGAAAATGATGGGTTTTGGCCAAGTACCATTGTAAAGCGGGATTGCATTGGTAGAGAAAGAAAAACGGTCTCGCCTGATCCAAAAATAAGTGAAACTTTCTCAACGGGCTCCTTGGTAACAAGGAATGGATTAGTATGTTTTACAAAACTTGAAGATTTGAAGAGATGTGAGAAAAAATATGTACATAATGTACAAATAGGCATGAAAGAAAGTGGGTTGCCAGAGCCTAATGAAAATGTTTTGGGTTTGTGTGAGCAAGTCTCTTTTGTAGATACTATGGGTGAGCTTGATGCTATAATGGAGTTTAATTTGCATCTTGAAAATGAAGTTGTGGAAGTATGCTCTATGGAAATGTATCGAGTCATAGATGCCTTTAAATAAAACCAATGTTTTAAGCAAGTAGTTGGCCAGAAGTCCATGTTGAAACTAAATACAAGACTGTAGAAAAGAAGGTGAAACCAGTAGCTTCACCCTTACCACCCAACAAACAGGAAAAAGATTGATCATGCTTCTTTCCAACCAAGTTTGAGGAATCCTAAAAAGATTGGACACGCCTTCACAAAGGAGTCTTTTCAAGAGTTGTAGATTGGTTGCAATAAGTTTCTAACACAGGAGGAGACGAAGTGCTTCAAAGAAATGCTTTCAAAGCATGCTAAGGCTTTTACATTTGAGCCACATGTTATAAGGTGTGTTGATCCTTCTATTGTAGATCCTATGGTAATTTTTACAATACCTCACGTGCCTTGGAATCTGCATCCTATTCCGATTTCAAAGACTCATTTGCCAAAGTTAGTAGAGCTGTTGAATGAAAAGATCAAAATGGGGATTTTGGAGCCTTCTTGTGCTCCATATTCAAACAGGTGGTTCACAGTTCCAAAGAAGAATGTTACTCTACGCTTCATCCAAGATATGTAACTAGTGAACAAGGTGACAATTAGAAATGTAGGTACATGTCCGATTGTGGATGAGTTTGCATAGGCGTTTTGCAGGGAGGTCAATCTACTCAATGGGGGACCTCTAAGGGTATGATCAATTTCCCGAGGATTCACCATGGAAAACTTACCGCACCACGTAAGTGCAAGAGAGGGATTTTTTTAACAAGTTACATAAGCATATAAGTTAGGGGTAGGCCCTTAATAATTTATCTCCCAAGACTAAAAATAAGGGAGGGGAATATCATATTTGCTGGTGGGGGGTGGGGGGGTTAACTGACCTCGGTTGATTACTTGTAGCGATTGGTCATCGATGTGTCCTAGAACTTGGATGAATTTAGGGGAAGTTGTTTATTAGGTCACACATCAAATTTTGCATCAAGATGGTCATAGATCAGATTTGGAGCACGTCAAGGGTTGATTAACACTAGCTTTGGATGGGCCAGAATTGGACGAGTAGCTAGAGTGCAGGGTGATTGGGCATATAGTTTGATAATCAAACTAAGACACACTGAGGGTACATCTAGTTATCAGCAGAAGTGGTTCCTTAGTACATTGCCAACCACTATGCTATACACTCTTCGACTAGTTTTACTCAGTTAGATCATGTGAGACCTAAATTTTAAATGTAAGATAGGGGTATGAAATTTTTCTTCATTGATTGTGGTATAAGCGTAGAAAGGGGGGTCATATTCCCTAATATGAGTCATATATAGGGTTTTATCAAAGTTTTCCGCTCGCAGGTGGCGTCCCATTTTTTTATATAGAGTGAATCCCCCGGGGGTCAATTTCAGCTTGCAATAGAAAGCAGAGACTCGAGAACCATGAGGACACCTTTAGGTTTGGTAAGAATGTGTACCTTACCGCAAGGAGCAACCAACTCGGTTGTACATATGATGAATGGGATGAATAAGGTCTTACATGACTTTATTTCTCAAATCACAATGCCTTTCATTGATGATTTACCTATCAAAGGAAGTGAGAAAGATAAAGCTTTGGATCTCACAAAATGTCGCTGGTTTGTGGCAAAGCACATAAATGATTGTGATAAAATTTTGTCTAGGTTGGAAGAATTCAATATAACTTTGTCAGGGGAAAAGTCTATGTTTGGTGTCAATGAAGTGCTCATTCTGGGGCACATGTGTGGGCCATATGGTAGGCAACCTTGTAGATGTTATCCAAATAATGAAAGAAACATGCACTAGAATCACTGAGGTTAGAAGGTTTCTGGGAGCATGTGTCTTTTATGTTATTTAGATTTCACATTATGCACATGTAGCTGATCCTCTTTATCAATTGCTTAGAAAAAAATCAAAAGTTTAAATGGACAAAAGAGCATGTAAAGCCATGAAAAAGCTAAAGGAGTTGCTTTAATCAGCACCAACTTTGAAAAAGGTAGGCTATGAGTGTAAAAGCCAGTAATTGTGGCAGTAGACACCAGTCCTACAACAATTGGATGGGCAATAGGGCAAGATGATGAAGAAGGACACAAGTATGTGGTGAGATTTGGAGCAAAGGGTACTAAGTGCTCGCCAAAAAAACTATCCACAGATAAAGAGATAATTATAAGGTATGGTTACAGCCTTGAAAAATGGGAAAGAGTACCTAATTGGCGCATATGTGGTTGTAGAAACAGATTGTCTACCACTTCTTGGGATGATTACAAGCTTCTCAATGCCAAACATTGCTATGTTAGTCCTTAAATCCCGAGTTTAAGCACATTGCATGTAAAGACAATATAGTGGTAGATATGCTATTAAGGGCAAGGTATGAAGATGAGTCATAAATGATTGATGAGGGAGATGATGTGGACACAAAGTTCTATTGTATATCTCATGTCAAGGGTAACAATGTCTGCATGACTAATCCACTTGAATTGTTCTTCAAAGAGCTTTATGAAGGTGATTGGCTTCTTATTGGAAGCTACTTGAGTACTCTAACAAAACAGGATGAGTGGTCTAAACAAGAATTCAAGAGGATATGCAGGAAATCATATAGGTACTTTTTGAGGGATGGTTATTTGTGGAAGCATCCTAAACAAAAGGGTGTTACACCACAAAGGGTTATATGTAAAAAAGAGACTCAAGAAAAGCTCATGCAAGAGTTTCATGAGAGTTAATGGGCTGGACACAGGGGTATGTGGGCAACCTTCTCCAAGTTGAAAGAAAAATATTAGTGGAAGGGTATGTATAAATATGTATCTCAATTTGTAGAGTCGTGTGTAACTTGTCAAATGTATTCAAATGTCCGACATCGTGACGGATCGCACCCTACATATCCACTAGCCATGCACTATAAATGGATTGTGGATCTAGTCACAATGCCTTTAGGACTATGGTAGATGAGATACTTAGTTCTTGTACAAGAGGACCTAACTAACCAAGTTGAAGGGCGAGCATTAAGAGAAAAAACCACAAAAGACATATGCAAATTCCTTCTTGATGAGGTGATTTGCTGTTATGGTTGTATTGGAAAGATCACTACAGATAGAGGTGAACTGGATGCCGAAAAAGCAAGGGAGTTCTTTTCGAGATTAGAAATCAAGATTTGTCTTACTTTAGCTTACAACCTTGAAGGCAATGGAAAGAGTGAAAGAGGGTATCCTCCTATCATCAAAGCTTTGGCCAAGGCTTGCGAAGGGAGAATTGGTGAGTGGCTAAAATTGTTGCCATATGCTTTATGGGATGATTATAGGACACATAGCTCAATAACTGACTATATGCCTGTAAAACTAATGTATGTTCAAAACCCAGTGATGCCAATTGAAGATACAAGACCCACATGGATTGTACTACCTTGGCAAGACGGGCTTAACAGGGAAGATCTTCTTGCATTGCGTAGATGTCATGTTGTGACACGTATATAGCGGGAACAAATGGTAAAAGATCTATATTGCAACTTTTTAGATACATAAGTTTATTTTTCATAATGTATATATGTATATCTAAGTATAATAAAAGCTTTCTATCTCATTCTATTATTTATCTCAAGGGTAACATATTCTTACTTTACCATTAGAAAGTACTATGGAAAAAGCGTCAATAACTCTACCTCTTTAACTTGGGGCAAAAATAATTGGTTCTTTCTCTCTACTATCTCATTATCATCTCACACCCTAGCTAGATCCTATATCTATGGTAACTTTCAATATACATATATTTTTTGTATTTTTCTTATATTTCTTTTTAATAGCTACTAGGAAGGAATCAAATCCTAGTGGGACACTATCTTGCATGATTTTCAAAGATACACCTATTTGATTGCATTATTGCAAAGATGCTTATAGAACTTTGTCAAGGAGCAATGTCATGATTTCATATTGCATGAGGTGTCCATTGGAATCAAATGAAAGTCTAGGCTAAGGGAACCAGAAGAAGACTTTTACCGCCATAAATAAACCCTATTTTGATGATTTTTTAACACAAGGCTCCAATCCAATTTGGAAAAAGTATATCCAATGGGCGTCGTAGCTTATGAGCTGAATTTTTTGCCCTTATTTTTATTTTTTATGTAGAGCCACGGTTGAGGAGATATGATCAAAATGGTGGACCCAGTCTGCCCACATCATGCAAGGACATCATCTAGATTACCAATCTCTAAAAGTAAAAATTTGGACAACATCTCCTTTGTACAGTGGATAGATTTTTAAATTCCTAGTCAAAGGCATCTCTACTGAGACCCTCACAGGAGGTTAACGGCCGTCACAAAAATTTTAAAACAAGTTCAAAATCTATAATACCTTTGTAGTTTTATTCTTCCAAATTTAATAACCCTGCATTCGTTACCATTACAAGATCAACACTTATCTGAGTACATATTGTACTTTTTCTTGCCAAGAAAAACCTGCACAACAAATGTCTAAAATTCTATATTTGAGAGTGCAAAAATTATGAAAGTCATCATGTATATGTCTATGTGTAAAGCTATAGTATGCCAACAAAACTAGAACCAGTCAAAAACTAAGCAGACTCCATATCAAACAAAGTACTGAATAGGTGTCGTTCACAGATTACAATATTTTTTAGGCATCAATTGAAACATTGATATGCTTTATCATAAAGCAAGAATGAATATCGTGTCATAAGTTCCAATTCTCGACATAAGTTAGCAACCAAGCTGTTCCATATCAATATTCCCAACACTCGAAGTCACCTCAGTCCTCAACAACCAAAAAATTCCAGTTCTAATTGCTCAAATGCTAAACACTCCCAAAAAAGAATTTGATAGTTTCATGTTTGTGTTTTTAGGGGAATTTCCAAAACCCAGCCAGAGCAGGTATAAAGTTAAAAGACAGCATTATGAACCAGCTTTCAAAGGTATGCCAACTTTCCAGAGTTCCTCCCAGGAGATTTAAGGTAATAGAATCATGTTCATAAGAGGGTTCAAATCCACAGGAATTGTATTTCAAAATCTTAGTATCATAATTAAAAATTAGTTTAAAATCTATTGCAACAGATCTGTCATAATGAGTTTTAAACAAACAACAAAAACTTTATTTTCCAATATATACTGAGTAAGTGTTAATGCACCTACCTGCATGATGAGACGTATGTTTTCCATAGTCAAAGAAGCGGAGGAGTTGAAGTGTTTTGTACACTTGATGATTACATTCCTCCTACGAATGGATTCATGGTTGAATAGAGGGTATCATTCCGGTTCGCTTCAAGGTTGATGGGTTGCTTGCCGAATTGAGCATGTGTGCATGCATGTGTGTGTGTGTGTGTGTGTGTGTGTGTGTGTGTGTGTGTGTGTGTGTGTGTGTGTGTGTGTGTGTGTGTGTGTGTGTGTTGTGCATGCGTTAGTCTGTGTTTACATCAGATATGTAAGCAATGAGCCAGCTACAAAAATGCTGGATTAGCTTCCAGACTAGGGGATGAAGTGTAGAACAATGTGCAAGGGTTTTGCTCTTATAGGCATGGGTGTGTGGAGTTAGGGAGTTGATGGCAAAGAATTCTAATTCGGGACAGCCTAAGCATATCTAGCTCTTTATAGAGCTTCAACAGAAGAATCGTGTATACCTGCACCGAACTTGAGGGTGGGTTACACTTATGTTTGCTAGAAATCGCTGCATTTGGCAAAGCGAGAACAATTATTTGTTGTATTATTAGGCCAGCATCACCGTGAGTGAGGATGAAAGTGATCCACTTGATCATGCTCTGTAGAACGCGACAGGGCATGCTATGCGGCATGAGTTACTCAACCACTAACTTGCCTATACTTGGTAAACAAAGGGAGAAACCCAAAAATGGAAATAAAGACCTTGTGAGCGAGACCGAGCTAAATAGAAGTTAGGTAAGCATGTGTAGGTAGGGTGGGCAGTCATATACATGGCATCTAGTTATCCAGTTTGACCCAACTTAAAGATACATCACTCGACCAGCTATAATTATGTATTTATGTGTGTGTAGAACTTTAGGTAGATATGATCAAGGAATTGGGGACACGGCTAATACTCTTCAAGAAAGCACTATTATTGAGCAATTGTGCGAGCCTAACACAAACCTTCATTGAACTCATGATACAGAGTATGAGCAGCTGCTTGAGCCTGATTGCTAGTGTTTGTGACCTATAGCCACTTGAGGGTGAAAATAGACTCTTTTGTCTAATAATAGAACAGGAGTGGGTTACATAGCTTTAAAGAAGGTAGGTAGTTTTAGGTGATAGAGCTACTCGACCAAAAAAGTATTTAAACCATACCCAATTTGGGCAGATGATTTGGGTAATATGGGGAGAGGAAAGCATCAGTGCATGCATAAAGTGGACTTAGAGTGGAATTGAGGGAAGGAAAGCCGCTAAGTACTGCTTACCGTGTTTAGGTACAACCTCCTTATTAACATTAGAGTAAGTGTGCGTACATGCCCATACCCTTGTAGGGTTATCAGTCTAACTCACAAGACACTGTCAAGGGTCTTCATACACCTTGAATCATTTATGTTTGCTGAAAGAAACCAGCCACATTATATTGAAAGAAGAATAAGCTCGGTTTATATATTAAAAGATTAAAGTAAGGCCCGTGTAGCTGTGTGTGTGTAAGTTATGTGTTCATGATAAATAGTAATTCCCCTAGCTATAATAGTGTGTGTGTGTGTGTGTGTGTATGGGTGGGGAAACGAGCGAGAGAGAGAGAGAGAGAGAGAGAGAGAGAGAGAGAGAGAGAGAGAGAGAGAGAGAGAGAGAGAGAGAGAGAGAGAGAGAGAGAGAGAGAGAGAGAGAGAGAGAGAGAGAGAGAGAGAGAGAGATTTTATTTCATGGCGGACCCTCCGGGTTGACAGACGAGAGGGAGAGAGAGACAGATTGGCTGCATACGATATTGAAGGAGAGAGAGAGAGTTTTGAGGTGGATAATGGAGGGGGGGGGGGCTGTTGGGCGCATGCGTGATCAAGGGGAAGAGAGAGGGTTGTTGGAATTAGGGTTGCAAAGAAACACACACGGCTTGGAGAAGACGAAGGAAGCTCAAGGCACACAATAGAGAGTGTATTACTTAGTGTGCAATGAAAAGATTGATAGCCCTAGAGTGATGGGCGTATATACAATGCACGGGGGAAAAAACCTCCTAAAGAGGGAAAAAATGCCCCGGTGGTCCTAGTGTGTTCACACACATCACTACCACATGTATATGGTAAAAACTCCCCCCTGGAGTGATGCGGTGAACGAGATCTGGCACATGAGTAAAGGAAAGTGCCATGCCCTGAGGACAGGATCACTCCACAAAGGGCCCAAAGCTTTGCGGAAAGCTTCAAGCTTCTCACGAGACAATGCCTTTGTGAAAAGATCTGCAAGGTTGTCCTGTGTTGGCACATAAGCCAAGCTGATCTCTCCGGCTGAGAGCCACTCCCTGACATAGTGGTAATGCACCTCAATGTGCTTTGTGCGAGCATGAAAAACTGGGTTCCTCGCAACTGCCAATGCGCTCTGACTTTCAGTGTAGATAGTGTTGGTAGTGTCCTGTCCAACACCCAAATCAGCCATAAGGCGTCTGAGCCATACACACTCAACCGTAGCTGTGAAGACTGCCCTGTACTCAGCCTCACAACTCGAAGTGGCCACAGTAGGATGTTTCTTGCTCAACCATGATATACATGAATTGCCAAGCATGAAACAAAAACCACTTGTGGACACTCTCGTGTCAAAACAACCAGCCTAATCCGAGTCCGAAAAAGCATGTAAGTCTGGCGGCAATGATCCCCCCTTGGGATAAAACAAGCCAAGATGTAAAGTGCCACTAAGGTAGCGGAAAATTCTCTTGACAGCCTGCCAATGCTTAGACCCTGGGCTATGCATAAATCTGCTGACCAGTGAGACTGCAAACTGAATATCCGGCCTCGTGTTGCATACATAAATGAGGCAGCCAACAGCAGTTTGGTAAAGAGTGACATCAGCAGGATCACCAGCATCATGTAGACTCAACTTCAAACCTGTTTCCATGGGAGTGGCAATAGGTTTGCAATCCTCAAGTCCAAACTTACATAGCAATGTCTCCATGTAACTTTTCTGACACAAGGCAATACCACCATCACACTGCTTAAACTGTATACCCAAATAATGATGCAACAGCCCCAAATCTTTCATCTTGAAAGTAGCATTCAAATCAGACTTAAATTCAGCAATATGTCTCTCATTTGGTCCAGTGATCAACAAATCATCAATATAAAGAACCACAATGAGAAGTGCATCGCTGTCACGCTTTATATACAATGTGCTTTCTGTTGGACTGTTACGAAAGCCTCGTTTGACCAAATGAGTGTCAGCTTTCTCATACCAAGCACGAGGAGATTGCTTCAAACCATACAAAGCCTTCTTACATCTGCACACTTTGTCCTCTTGTCATTTTATGACAAAACCGCGAGGCTGCGTTACATAAACTTCCTCAAATATGTCACCATTCAAGAAAGTAGTAACAATGTCTGATTGATGTACATCCCAACCAAAATGAGCTGCCAATGCACATAGAAAACGTACAGTAGTCATACGACAAGTGGGAGCAAAAGTCTCTTCATAATCTATGCCTTTTTGCTATGCATAACCCTTTGCAACAAGTCGAGCCTTATGGCGATCGATCTCACCATCCGGTTTGCGTTTCAACTTGTAAACCCACTTCGTACCAATGGCCTTTTTGCCAGGAGGCAAATCACATAAAGTCCATGTGTCATTCTCTATAAGTGCATCATATTCTGATTGCATGGCAGCCATCCAATTTTCTGAATTCTATGCTTCATCAAAAGACAGAGGCTCCTCAACATCATGTAAGCTAGACACAGCCAAAGCATAACAATCTGATGCATAAGATGCATGGTGAGAGCCTGAACGAGTACGACTAGACAAAGGTGCATCCAATTTACTATCACACAAAGTGTGCACCAGCCATTTTGGCATACCTCTAGCCTGCTCATTTTCAGCCCTTTCCTCATCAAGTACATCATGTACATCTGCATCAGTAATAGGCTGATCTAAAACATTTTCAAAACCCCCCATAGGATGTACATTTGCCTCATTCGAACTTACATTCATATTTCCACCACTGAAAAGAGGCAACAAAGTGTCATAAATGTCCTGTGAGCTTACATTACTGTCTCTAGTACATGATAGCAAGGGCTGAACAGAATCTTCCACAAACACTACATCCCGAGAAACCAGAATACGTTTTTTTTGCGGATGATACAACCTGTAACCTTTGCTTTCAACACTATAACCAACAAAAATACATTTGACAGCCTTATCATCCAGTTTTCTGCGCTGCACTTGTGGCACCAAAGCATATGCCAAACATCCAAAAACACGCATGTGCTCAATAAAAGGCTTTCTATCATGCCATGCTTCATATGGAGTAATAGACTGCAAAGCTTTGGTAGGACACCTGTTATGTACATAAGTGGCACACATGATGGCCTCAAGCCAAAAAGAATGCGGCAAAGCTTGACTTTTGACCATACATCATGCCATTTCCGTCAGTGACCTATTTTTCCTCTCAGCAACACCATTTTGCTGAGGTGTATAAGGCACTGTACATTGGTGTTTTATCCCACGACTAGCCAGAAATGCATTAAATTCATGAGACATATACTCCCCCCCTCGATCGGAACGGAGGGTGCCCATAGTACATTTCGAGACATTTTCAGCCATAGCCAGAAATTGTTTGAAGCACATAAAAACTTCGGACTTCGCTTTAAGCGGAAATACCCATGCATGCCTGGAGTAATCATCAATGAAAGTCACGAAGTACAGGTAGTTTCCCAAGGACGAAGTTTGCATGGGCCCACAAACATCACTATGCACAAGCTACAACCTGCATGTGGCCCATATTTTTGCAAACGTAGCAAACTGGAAAAATTCAGATGACCAAAACGTGCATGCCAAAGTTTTGCATCTGAAATAGCCCTTGAATATGCATCAGCATTTGCAAAATTTTGTCCACACTTGTCATACAAAGTGGGCTTATACAGCCCACGGCACAAAAGCCCAGATGCAACAATTTCATCACCAAAACTGAGATCATGAACTGTATATCTGTCATCCACAAATTTGACTACAAGTCCAAGTCTAGCAAGTGCGGATATAGACAAGAGATTCTTCTTGATCCCAGGTACATAAAGTGCATCAACAAGTGTGAAGGAACTGCCATTAGCAGCAGTGAGCACAATCTTTCCAACTCCCTGAACTGGATAAGAGGCGTTGTTGGCACAAGTGACTGAATTCCCATGAGGGACAGACTCGAGAGAGGTAAACAATTCATGATGTGAGGTAATGTGCTTAATAGCACCACTGTCAAAATACCACACATGTGAATCTGCAGCAATTGACAAGCATGCATCATGGACAGCAGGATTGTAAGTGCACTCTGTGCTAAAAGCCCATTCTGCATCAACATCAGCAACACATTCTCCTTTCACAGAAGACTCAACAATGGATGCATTTGTAGTGGAACCAGCATTTGCAGTGGAACCACCCTCTTTCTTCTTAGCCTCTTTGGCCTTCAACTTAGGACACGACTTGATCAAGTGATCATTGGCTTTACAATAATGGCAACGTATCTTCTTTTTACCCTTATCACCAGAATTGCCAGACGAAGTACTGCCAGCAGAAGCATTAGGAACAGACTTTTTGCCACTCGCAGCAAAACCATAAGAAGTGGCTGCATTACTGTTACCACCCTTTCTTTGAGAAACAATAAAAGCCTGTTCAACTGCACGCTGCCTAGTCCTATTTTTTCTAGAAAGTGACTCTTGCAACAACAATGTGCATAATGCATCAAACTTGACAACTTTAGAATTTCCTTGGGTCATCAGTCTCCAAGTACTAACAAAAGTCTGGTAGGAATCTGGTAAGGCATCAAGACTAGTATGCACAAGGGAACTGTCTGAAATGACTTCACCTGCACAAATAAGCTGCTCCTTGATATCCTTGACACTAGCAAGGAAAGTGTCCATGTCATCTTCCTCATGCATAATCTTTGACTCCAGCTCTTTACGAAGCAAAGCAATTTTAGCCTCATTGCGGCTTGCATAAAGACCTTCTAAAATATCCCAAGTATGCACAAGGGAACTGTCTGAAATGACTTCACCTGCACAAATAAGCTGCTCCTTGATATCCTTGACACTAGCAAGGAAAGTGTCCATGTCATCTTCCTCATGCATAATCTTTGACTCCAGCTCTTTACGAAGCAAAGCAATTTTAGCCTCATTGCGGCTTGCATAAAGACCTTCTAAAATATCCCAAGCGTGTTTTGCAGATTTTGCTGAACGAATGTGAGGAATAATGGTGCGCTTCACAGACGACGCAATCAATGCATGAGCCTGCGCATCCTTAACATCCTAACGAGCTTGTTCTGCCGAAGGCAAAACAACTCTTACAGCTGCAATCCTTGCAGCAAGATCTGCAACATCCTCAATATCGCCTACATCCTCAGAACCAGGACGTACATCAATGCCCTGCACAATGTTCCAGACACCCTTTGACACAAGAACATGTTGCATCATATAAGCCCACATAGGGTAGTTGTCCCCATCCAACCTGTCCTCAGCAGCAAACATCTTGAACACATTTGTGTTGTTGTTGTTAGCCATGGTAAATGCTGCACCTGATGTGAAAACTGCCTAAAAATAGGAGAAACGGAGCGGGAACAACCTGTGCTATATAGCACAAACCGTAGAAGACTATAAGGCACCTGTTATGCAGAAAATGGAACTTACATAAATTCTGCACAAAATGACGAAATAGCTTGTGCAGTACTGCCTGTAGTGGAAACGGAGGCCGAAATGAGCCCAAATCAAAATCCTACGAACGCTTGCCAAAGCTCACCGAGATCGGAGAAAGTGAGCAGGCGTGTGCTGGAGCAGCTGGCGACTAAGCCTGGGAGGACGTGACCTGCTCTGATACCAATTGTTCGAATTAGGGTTGCAGAGAAACACACACAGCTTGGAGAAGACGAAGGAAGCTCAAGGCACACAATAGAGAGTGTATTATTTAGTGTGCAATGAAAAGATTGATAGCCCTAGAGTGATGGGCGTATATACAATGCACGGGGGAAAAAACCTCCTAAAGAGGGAAAAAATGCCCCGGTGGTCATAGTGTGTTCACACACATCACTACCACATGTATATGAGAACAAGGGTGGCAGTGGCGTCTACAGGGAGATAAAACGTTTTTTTTAATAATAATAATATTATTATTAAGCTTCCCCGGTTGGAGTTGCTTCCTGCAGCCGCGGCTTGTCAAAGCTGGTCATCAGTAACTTTGTATTGACCGTACTGGTATTGTCAGAAGGGTGTTTGTTCCTATTTGTAAACTGTCATTCGTGATTAGTTTTTAAGATGGGCTCATCCATTGAATAGGATTGGTTTAAGTAAATGGTTATGACATTTTGGGGAATGATGTTCACATGGTGTGACTTGGTATTGATGATTTAGAGAGCTACAAATCTTTCTACTGATCAAGTGTCAGTTGTAGATTAATGAAGGTGGTACTAATCTATTTATCGAGTTTAATTGTTTGCTATTTGGAGGGTTCGGATCTATTATCTTTCTAACATCTTGACCTCTTAGCCTTGTTGGATGCTATAGCTTGTTGGGGCCTTACTTGGGGTATTTTTGTTCCCCGGTAAACTATACTCTGTGTCGTGATGTCTTACTGGTTTGAACCTTGATTATTTTAAGATTGGATTGGATTGAAGGGGGGTTTTATGAGTAATGGTGCTATTTAAACTCAAACAAAAGAAACTTTACATACAAAAACTTTGGGCAAAAACGGGGATTAAGACACTTGGATCGAAAAGGGGTGATGGCATTTCGATCAAAATTTTATGTATTTAAATAAGGTATGTTTCAAAGAAAATTAAAAAAGGGGTATCTGATTAACCTAAATTAAAATACTTGTATCTCAAAGGAATGATGACATTTATACGAGTTTAAAAAGAACCAAAGACAACTCAGACTCTCAATTTTTTTTTAAATGATTGGACATTGGTTTTAAGTTCAAAAGGTTTTAAGATCGACATGGATAAAAATTGGTAAAGTCCATTGACACCTGTAAAACGCATTCAAGGCTAACATATTTGTTGTCTTGTTTGAATGGATGCAGGTGAGGACTCTATCCTTTCTTGGAATTTGTGATATAAAGAGGGTTTCCATTTGATGGGCCTTGATAGTCTTTTTGACATGTATAAAATGTGCTTGTTTGCTAAACCTATCCACTACCGTCCATATTCCTGTATTCCCATGGATAGACTTGGAAAATCCAAAGATAAAATCCATGGATATGCTCTCCCATGGTGAATTAGGGATTGGCAAAGGTTGAAGCAATCCATGTTGCTTCCCTCTATCAAACTTTGTCTTTTGGCATACCACACATTTTGAAACATACTCTTGTATGTTTGTTTTCATGGGCAGGCCAATAGAAGTATGTTTTTATCCCTTTTACGGTAGATAGAATCCCTCTACGCCCCACATAAGGAAGAGCCTGATATTCATACATTACTTTCTCACGTAGTGAATTATAGTAACGCATAGCCTGTTGCCATAGAGAAGATAACCATCTTGTAAGGTAAATGGTTCTTATTTCTTCCCTAGTGCAAGGGCTGAAATCACATCTTTAAAATCGGGATCGATAGCGTACTCATCAGTCATAGAAGATAGATCATTGTGAGCTACTATGGATACCGCATTTACTCTTGGTCGTCTTGAGAGTGCATCGGCTACTTAATTATGCTTGCCGTCAATGTGAGAAAGATGAAAATGGAATTGCAAAAGGAAACTTTCCCACCTCATTTGTTTGTCGGAGAGCTTGGTCTACGTCATGAAGTACTTAAGGCTTTGGTGATCCGTTCATAGAATGAAAGGAGTCCCCAATAAATAGTGCTTCCACGAGTCAAGAGCATGTAGAACTGCTAAGAATTCCTTCTCATATATACCTAGAGCTTGCTCAATAGGGTCAATCCTTCGACTTTCATAGGCTATGGCGTGCCCTTCCTGGAGCAAAACAGCTCCAAGGCAATCACCACAGGCATCGTGTTGCACCTCAAATGGCCCTTGAGAGATCCGGTACTATAAGCACAGGTTGAGAGATAAGCTTCTCTTTGAGCTTTTTGAAAGCATTGTTTTGTTTGGTGGACCATGTATACCTAACATTTTTCTTTGTTAGGTCCTGTAATGGTCCCGCAATTTGTGAGAACTTTTCTATGAAGTGTCTATAGTATGCACACATACCTATAAAACTTCTTAGTTCATACAGATTCCTTGGATTAGGCCATCCTTTTATTACCTCTAGCTTTGATGGATCCATTTGGATGCCATCTTGAGAGATAATGTGACCTAAATATTGAATCTCTTGTAAGAAAAATTCACTTTTCTTTCGATTAGTGTAAAGTTTATTCATTTGTAAAACTTGAAATATTACCTGGAGGTGTTGCTTGTGTTCATCTAATGAATTAGAGTAGATGGTTATATCATCAAAGAACACTCCAATAACTCTTTGAAGAGGCCTGAATAGCTTCTCCATCAAGCAGTTAAATATGGCTGGTGCATTGGTCAAGCCAAAAGGCATGACAGTGTACTCGTAAAGACCAAAGGTAGTGCGAAATGCGGTCTTTACAATGTCTTGATCAACTATCCTTATTTGATGGTAGCCACTTTGTCATAAAATCTCATATCTAACCAACCCAAATGGTTTTCTCATATTAAAATGATCATTTAATGTGGGAGAATAAACGGGAACAAGGGTTAATATATAGACATTTGCTTATAGATCTATTTCACGGGGCCAATGGTAAAGGGGCCCAAATGAGAGTTGGTCTATCAAAGAGCAAGGCTAACCAATGGAGCATAAGACCTTAGGGTTAAATTCATTGAAAACCTCCAATAATTAGTGTAAAAGTCCTTTGACCTTAGGTAAGCTAGGGCTAAGCTTGAGGTGGAAACCTGGCCCAAGCTTAAGGTGCTTGTCATGGTTGAGATGTTAGGGTTGTACTTGAGGTGAGAACGCAGCCCAATCTTGAGGGGCTTAAGGGCCAACCTTGTGGTGAGAACTAGGCCCGAGGTTGAGTGGCTTAAGGTGTGCAAAAAGATTCAATCCCTACAAGGAGGGGGAGAGCCCTACAAGAGGGGAGATGAG
This sequence comes from Adiantum capillus-veneris, assembly GCF_014529385.1. Lineage (NCBI taxonomy): Eukaryota > Viridiplantae > Streptophyta > Polypodiopsida > Polypodiales > Pteridaceae > Adiantum > Adiantum capillus-veneris. Next base: position 107,778,080 of record NC_140939.1, on the reverse strand, counting down.
AGAGAACACACACACTCACACAAGGCATGCTTGGTATAAAGAAACAAAAGGGACACTTGTCAAGTTCCTCCTCATGTTGCCCTCATCGTGTGCCTGAAGCCTATTGGTTGGCCACCCAAGGGGTCCAATGATAATTTACGAGATATAATTAATTGTCTTTGCATTTATCAAGTCCTCTCATCCAAAGGGTAAAGGGGGACACTTGTCCCAAGGCTACCCTTGTTGCGTGGTATGACTCCTGCTTGTGATTGGTTAGGCTTGGAGGGTCCAATGAGCTTCAAGCATGAGCTACAAGGGGGGGTCGACCAAAGCTAGTAGCGGGCTTGCTTAGGGGGTATACTCTCCCACACACAATCACACACACTTTCATTGTGTGAAGTGCAAAGTGCAAGAGCTCCCTCTCCTTCTCCAAGCAAGTAGAGGTTGAGAGCCTACACCAACACTCTTGGATATGGAGTGCAACCAAGAGTCATGCTTCAATGCTTAAGCTTTCTATCTTCTCCATCTTTATTACTATGCTATTATGTGTGCTAGCAAGAAGAGTGATGATAAGTGAGGAACTAATTCTTTCTCCTATGAAATGTTTCTTCTTCCTCTTCCCTACCCTCATTCCTTGCTAGCTCTCTCCACCTTCGAAGGTGTTTGAGGTCTTGGAACTGAGGCTTGGGAGGGATAGTTAATGCTTTCTTCAAAGTTTATGTTATGCTCATGATGCATGAAGCTTTTCATCTTCATTGCATCACCTAGGTCACAAGGAACACAAAGATTGTATTGTAACAAGTCTCTCTTGATGGGAGAAATCATAATACAAATGCCTATTGGAGGGGGGACCGGCTCCACATAAATCCGGTCCTCAATTGTTGTCATGCTCTCTAGATTCTCTCTCTTGTTCATGCCAAGTAAATGCTATGTTTATGTTTCTAACTTTAATTATGTTCACCCGCTATGCTCACAAAGTAATGTCTCAAAAATACTCTCTCTACTTTTCGCTACTAGTACTCAAGTTAATACGCCAATTTCATTACATTGTTATTAGAGCATTTGGTTTCTCTTTTCTTGCTTAAGAAGAGAGGTCTATCAGTAACCTATATATGGTTGATTTTGTTAATTATATTAGGGTAAGTGGAATTGGGATCTATTATCGATTTTGTTGAGCCCACTATGTGGGATATGGTGCACACCTCGAGAGCTTGGACTTTTTAGACTTGCCTACAACTTTACCATTATTGAGCCATAAGAAGTCCGAAAGGAGCTAGCCCTAAACAAATATATTATGTTAGACGTACTCCACTACTCTGTATAAGTAACCACTTTGAGCCATGGGTGTAGATACTTAAGAGCCATTTTTCAAAGGCTAAGAGGTGTGGCAACTAAGGTTTTGAATTGCCAAAGGATACACTAAGTACGTACTCAAATTTTGTTAACATGGTTGACAATAAGCAAGAGAGTAGAATGAACATTGATAGCTTTGATTTGCACATGAAGGTGCTAATGATGATGCCCCCATGTTTGTCAATTATCTTGTTACTAGGTTGCACCAAGCTATGGGCAACCCTGCTTTGCAAGCCGAAGTTACACATCAACTTCGCGCTTATGGGATTTCCCTTCTCTCCAAGAGGAGAGAGAGCTTAGGAGGCCTCTTTAAGAGACCCCCAAAAGAAGACTCTCTCCCATACGAGAGGAGGAATCCAAAGAGCAAGAAAGCAATAAAACTTTAAGTTCCTCTAAAGATGTGGCTCCACAAAGACGGGGGTCTAGACGATCGCCCACTCCTCCCAAGAGGAAAAGATCAACACCTAGTCCTTCTCCTCGTCATTCCAAAAGGGAAGAGAGGAAACAAAAGAAGAAAAGTGCTAGAAAGAGGTCACCCTCTTCTCCTTCTTCTTCACCTTCCTCCTCTTCCAATGAAAGCTATGGCTATTCTCCTAGAGAATACAAGAGGGGAGGACATCGCAAATCATACCCTGCATGGCAAAGGTCACAAAAGCTAAAGAAGTTCAAGGAGGGAGGAAAGAGTATCTCTTTTCTCACCTATGATGGCACCTTTAGTGCTATCGACAAAGTGTTAACCTTCATCCATCAATTTGATGCGGCCTTTGGAGACGAGGGATTCACAGAGTCCTCCAAGCTACGCCATTTAGCTATGCACTTCCAAAAATCAGCTCGTCAATGGTGGGCCAGCCTTCGCAATGGACAAGCCCCAAAGACATGGAAAAATCTACAAGTTTCCATCATGAAGCAATTCCTTGCAAGCGATGCAAAGGACAAAGTGCTCACCGAATGGCGTAGCTTGAAGCTTCTCTTTCATGAGTCTATCCACAAGTATGTACACAAGTTTGGGGATTTACATCTCAAGGATACTATCTTTCAAACGATAGACTTGGCCGAGAAAAAGCAACAATTCTATGCGGGATTACTTGAAGAGATGGCCGAATACATAAACTCTCAACGGCTTGGTTCTATCATCGAAGTAATCCATCACACCGTGGTTGCTTCTCGCATCAATTTCCATCAAGGGGCTAGACGGAATGTCAAGCCCATGGAAAACAAAGACAAAAATGATGCAAAGGGGAAAACCAATGCTCAAAATTCTTCCCAAGGCACTTCCAACAACAACAAGAACAATCGGTCCAAGGAGAAGGGAGTTGACAAAGGCAAAAAAAAACTCTCTCCTAAAGAGCTTGAAGCTTTTTTCAAGGACCATAAGTGTTTCAAGTGTGGGGAGCAAGGACATGGCTATCGTTCTTGCCCCAAAAAGAATGCTCACAATGAGACTCCCAGGGCTTCCACCATTGAAGCTCCAAAAGAGGATGTTCATTGCGAAGGATCATCACTTTCCTATGCTTGGGGAAAGGTAAGAGAGCATGATACCTTCATCTTGTTTGACCCTGGCTCTACTCACAACTTCATATCAACGGAGTTGGCCACCAAGTTGGGCATTCAAGCTTTCGAGATGGGAGATATGGTAACAGTTGACACAGCTTTCAAGGGACAGCAAGCCTCCGTTACTTGATTGGGAAGTTGAGGCTTCATGTCCAAAGCTATGTCGACAAAGAAGACTTTTTCATCTCTCCTCTCCAACATGAGGATGCTATCCTAGGGGTGTCATGGTTTGATTGCATGGCTGCCAATATGAAGTTCCCTGAAAGGAGAATCTATTTCACCTACATGGGAAAGAACATGTATATAGATGCTAGTGAGCGTGGTCACACTATTCCACTTGTAAATCCTCCTCCTTTTGATAAATCAATGAAGAGCTCAGTTTCTAGGTACATGATTTTTGTCAAAGAGTCTCTAAAAGATCCTAATGTTTCATCAAATGTAAATGGTAGGAATCAAGAAGAGTTAGACTTGTCTAATTTTCTAAAAGGATTCCAAGATGTGTTCATCGAGGACGATGACCATCTCATTGAGCTCCTTCCAGGAAGCTCACTGCCTAACAAGCCTCCTTATCGTGTCTCTCAAGCTCAAAAAGAGGAGATCATGAGGCAAGTACATGAATTGGTAGACAAAGGGATGGTGAGGCATAGTTCCTCTCCCTTTTGTTCTCCAATCCTTTTAGTGCAAAAGAAAGATGGTGCATACCGTATGTGTGTGGACTATCGAGCACTAAACCATATCACTATCTCAAAGCCATTTGAGGTCCAATGTGATGCTTGTGGTGATTGCCTTGTAGCAGTTTTGCTTCAAGAAGGGCATGCCATAACATATGAGAGCCGAAGGCTCAATAACGATGAACGAGTCTTGGGCATTTATGAGAAAGATATTTTAGCTATTCTACATGCCCTAAACACATGGAAGCACTACTTATTAGGGACTCCATTTATTCTACAAACTGACCACCAAAGTGTCAAGTATTTCATGACGCAAACCAAGCTTTCCGACAAACAAATGAGGTGGAAAAATTTTCTTTCACAATATAATTTACATATTGCTCACGTTGCTGGTAAGCACAATCAAGTGGCCGATGCACTTTCACGAAGACCAAAAGTTAATGTGGTGTCTATAGCTACTCACAATGATCTATCCTCTATGATAGATGAGTATGCTATTGACCCTGACTTTAGAGACATAATGTCAGCCCTTGCTTTGGGGAAGAAAGAGGAACGATTCACCTTGCAGGATGGTTATCTTCTCCATGGTAATAGGCTACGCGTTACCCATTCCCTTCGTGAGAAAGTTATGTATGAATCCCATGCTCCTCCCTATGTGGGGCATAGAGGTATTCAACTTACTCTTCGAGGAGTAGAGACGTATTTCTATTGGGCTACCATGAAAGTGGACATAGAAGAGTATGTTTTAAAATGCGTAGTATGCCAAAAGACCAAGTGTGATAGAGGGAAGCAACCTGGATTACTCCATCCATTGCCTATCCCAAATTCACCATGGGAGAGTATATCCATGGATTTCATCTTTGGATTGCCCAAGTCTATCCATGGGAATACGGGAATATGGACAATAGTCGACAGGTTTAGCAAGCAAGCACACTTTATTCCTATCAAAAAGACTATTAAAACACACCAAATGGCAACTCTCTTCACATCTCATATTTTCAAACCCCATGGATTACCAATACCCATCGTGTTAGATAGAGATCCTAGAATGACCATTAATTTTTGGAAAGGTCTCTTTGAAAATCTAGGAACAAGATTGAATTTCTCTTCGTCCTATCACCCACAAACGGATGGCCAAAGTGAGATAGCCAATCTTACGATACTTGATCTACTCGAAACTTATGTTATTGAAGTAGATCAACGCTCACAATGGGAAAAGTACTTACCTCTTGTAGAGTATGCCTACAATAATATTGTACATACTTCTACGGGAAAAACACCTTTTGAGATCATTGAGGGAAGACCTAAAAGTCCCTTGCTACTCAAAGAACATGGGAAGATCTTTGCTCTACTGATGAGTATAGCCGTGATCTACAAGAATCTTTTCAAAAGATTAAGGAGGCTATATCCATCTCTCAACAAAGGCAAAAAGCTGTTGCTGACAAGCACATAAGGGCCTTAACATTCAAAGAAAATGATTGGGTCTTGCTTAAGTTTCCTAAGGCTCGATTGAGGCAAACCACATGCAAAAATCCTACGGGCCATCAAAAGTATTATGCTAAGCTAGCAAAAAGATACTATGGTCCTTTCCAAATTTTGAAACCTATCAATGAGATGGCCTACCAACTCAAGTTGCCCAACCATTGTCTCATACACAATGCTTTCCACATGAGCCTACACAAGCCCTACAAAGAAGAGCCACCAAGTGAACCAATTATTGAAGACCCTTCCAAAGTTGAAGACTAAGAAGAGGTGCTACAACTTGAAGCTATCCTTCGGCATGAAGACAAGGTACTACGACATGGTAAGATTATCCGACGGTATCTTATTAAGTTCAAAAATTATCCTTTTGAGGATGCAAGGAATACAACTTAAGGATAGTATGAACCTTGTCAATGCTTACAATGCTACATTAGAGTAAGCAAATGTACAAAGTTCTTTTAAGACCCATGTTTTTCTCTTATAAGACTAGCTCTCTTCTTTTTTATTGTGCACAAATTTAAATAGTATGCATGCTTAGAATCATGTTTGTGATGACGTATCTCTCAAACACCAAGTAGAATTTGTCACTCTACCTTGGGAGAATGAAATGGACTAAAGAGCAGACATCCTTGCGGCAGCTATGTCTCCCAAGCACCAAATGGATTAGTCATCCATCTTGGGAAGATGTCGTAGGGCAAAAAAGGATCCTCTACCCGCTAAGTAAGATTGACTAATGACTAAGGCTTTATCTCTTCTACCTAATAATCGAGGATGACTATGATTTCAAGAGAGAGGTTGTGAAGCCCTGGGTAGGACTGCCTAGGAATGAACCTCCCAACCTCCCACTAGATAGCCCCTTGGGCCTCATTCCCTATCCACACTTGCAATCGGTCCCTTGGGTGTGGTCCTTGAGCACCGGGCATTGCCCTTGGCATGACATTACTCCCCCCTTGGAGAAGCATTTTCGTCCTCGAAAACCAGAGTGATGATGCACTAATGCTTTCCACAGGGGCATCCCGTAGGGATACAACTGTTTGCTTGACCAAAACACGGTTCAATATAGGAGGTTCAATGAGACCAAGAGTAACATCTTGATTTTCCATATTGTTGCCATGTTTCCATCATCTTGGTGTAACCGTCACATAGATAATATCATGTAGAACTCACTTGAGTAGCTAAATGAGTAATCACAACTAAGACGTACACAAAGAGTACCTCTTTTCAATTTCCTTGAAAAGTAACTTGCTGACATAGTTCATCGGCCAAGTTTAAGTCCTTGACTTGTTTCAAATTTCATCAGTAAATAACCCCACCATAGTTAGTGTTCACGGTTGAGAATTTGAGTTATACATGAAAAGACTAAGCTTAGTTGCTAACATGCTTTAACTTATGGTAAGCAAACTCCAAGTAGAGCAATAAATTCTTATTACTTGAATTTCTTGGTGCTAATATACGCACTTTGCATATCTTTTAGCACAAGATTACACTTTTTAATCTGCCTATCCCCTTGGATAACTGACAGTAGAGGTGTGTTTCCCCCAGTGTTTACAGACAGGATGACTAGTAAACGGGGATCACAATATTGAAGAATCAACAATGTCCTGAACAACCATCGTGGTTAACTTGAGAAATCCACAAGCACCCAAACCGAGCCGACCTCTATTGGTAATTGGTAGACCCAAAAGTAATCTCATAGAGATACTGCACATAGAGTGCAAAATGCTTCATCAGCAACAAGTTGATGAATATGCATGTTGTTCCAAATCAGCCTTTGCTAAACACTGGGGCCCATAACACCTAGTGTGCATGCATTTAGCAAAAAATAGATCCGAACCTGTATATTCATAATCTTCCTTGCCAATACTTATGGCAAATATCGTGCTCCTAGCACACATTATAAAGGAATGTAAATACTTTGAAAAAGAAACTAAATGCTTGCACCTTCAATCATTTGCCTGCTGTTTTGAAAAAATTGAATCATAATAGAAGGTGAAACAGTAATCACTTCTAGGTACAAACAATGAAACCTTTTCATTAACAACTCATAGCCTTGCTATATGCATAAACAACCATCTGTAATGTTGTTTAGGTGCACTTATACCTTAATAAGTCATTCTAAGTATCCTGATAGCCTTGCCACCAAACTTGCTCCTGATACGTCGTGCTAAAAATGGTCTAGAAAACAGACTTGACTTGCACCTAGGGATTTTGTCGTGACACAAAATGTAAATAGTGGGCGCCAATGTCAGTCCCAGAAACTCATATTTTCCACATGTGGAATATGTCTCATGTAAGGATGTCTAAAATGAGATGTACTTGTGCGTGGAGGTAACTGCAAACACTCTACGAGGCGAGTGAGAGGGACCTTCATTAGCCTTGCTCCACACTGGCTAAACCAAACTCCTTGAGTTCCTAGACCATGTTGTATCCCATGTGACAACATGTGCCAAATAAACCCTACAAGTGGGTCTATAACTGCATAATGCCAAAACTTATTTTGGACAGGATAGCCCAATTTTCCTGGCTCTTACATGACCTTGTCATTTCTCTGAAGAGCAAAAAATGGGGGATAACAGAGTTTGTGCATCCTATGTGGAAAAAGGAAACAAAAAGAAACAAAACCAAATCAAATGTGTACCTAAAGGTTAAACATAGTGTGCACTAATCCATAATGAAAAAGGCACTTGCCCAAAGTTCCCGCCTTCAAAGGCCGAGGAACACTTATTGAAAAGTAGTGAAATGCAAGTAGTATTGCACATGTAACCTTGGGTATTGGCTTTGCAATCCAAACCCCTTGGTTAAAAGCAATGTTGTCAAACCCCTTGGTTAAACTTGGCAGGAAAATTGCTCAACTAGGAGCCGGGGCCCTTGGCCTATGTCCGTGACCCCCCTTGGGTTTGCTTGTAGTATTACACTACCCCTTACTCAACTGAATAGAATTGTTCGATCTTAATATTACCAATAGATGGCTCTTAGCCTTTCCAAAATAGGTGCAATAGATGTCTCTTAGCCCTTCATGTTATCGTATTGACATAGAAAGATTGCAATAAAAAATCATGCCTAGTTTCACCTTTCCCGCATAGAAGTTGGAAAGAGAGAGAGAGAGAATGCTAGGCTGAGGAAATCCCCTTAGGCGAATGTGGTGCATGCCCCATGCATATGATCCCTTGCAAACCATGTCAGAGTCGTAGCTTATCCTATAAGCGTACAACTACATGCCATTGTAAAGAGAGGCTGAGATTATCCTATAAGCATACAACTGTGTACTTGGACCATGTCCTCGTAGAGCGAGGTACCATAAGTCTACTGAGATGTATCATGCAAAGAAAAGACTTCCCACGTGGGGTATATGCTATGAGCATACATACTTGAGAGAAACTTGCCACGCTGTCTGCAAGTTTTTTTTTGTTTTTAAAGTTTTTTTTAAAATAAAAAATAAAAAATCTTACGCTATCTCATTGAAGGAGTACATATGGCTATGAGCCAGCTTCAAGTGAACTACCAAAAACCTTGCCATAAGTGGGCGACAAGGTTAGTACATTTGAAGTTATGTTTGTTCTTGTCTATGTTTTACTTTTTATTTTGGAAAATCTCTCTCTACTGTGCAAAGCGAAGTGCTTGGGTAGACTCGATATGAAGTAGCTATACAAACCAAAGTGCTTTACCTGTCTTCATGTGAAGCACGCATTCTCTTATGTGCCATAGTATTATTGATTGCCTTTGGATCAATGATAATGGCACACATCTTTGGCACTATGTGGATATAAGCTCATAGTTTTCGCAACAGCTCACTGTGATGTATCCATGCCAATGTAATCGTGCAAGGCATGTATACCAGCGGCTCACATGGTTGAGACTGTCTTTGCAGCCAAGGGCTTATCATTCCATTTTTTGATCTGTATGAATGGCATATTAGTAAGATGGACGTACACCACCAATCATTGCATACGCTTTCGCTATAGCACTAGCTCCTCTATCAAGGACGAGCTCAGTTGTTGTTGTTTTCAGACAGTCACGATCACATACACGGTAAGTGGGTCAAGATGTGACTTCTGGTACCTCTCTCTACGAGGGCATGGTACAATACACTGATGTATGCTTATAGGATAAGCTATGACACAGACATGGTCTACACTGGAGCATTTGACAAGGGTATACAACACATTAGAATAAGGGGATTTACTCATCCCACAATTCTCTCTCTCTCTCTCTCTCTCTCTCTCTCTCTCTCTCTCTTTCCAACTTATATGTGGGTAGGGCGGTGACAAGAAAGGCTAAGCTCCATCTATTGACACCTATTTCGGCATGGCTAAGAGCCATTTGTTTGTAGTCTATGAGTGATTGATTTCAAGATCGAACACTTCTATCCAGTCAAGTACCCATCGATTACAATGGACAAGCAAGAGTCTTGCCATTAGTGATTTTTTGGGCATTATTTTAGCACTACACACTTTGAGTGCGAAAATCCAGTTGAGTTCTTGAAAGTCTTAAACTCGTAAGGGCTTATCTCTACCAAGGTGTATAGATGACGCCACCATTTTAGGCAGCACGATTGTTCACAAAAACCCAAGATTATGGAGTTTTGGGTCCGGAAAAGATCTATTTGTGAATACGATTCCAACTTCAGTGGATCTCCTGTTTTATCTCTAGCAGGACGAGTGTCTATATGAGTCCAGTTTGGGGTCAGACCCAGCTCGTGATTATTAGATCGCTTATTAAGTTTGCTGGTCAATTTTTGGAATCTTCACACTTGCTTTTTAAAGGAAAGAAGTCCATAAGCTGCCAAGGGCTTGTGGATAATTTCAACTTCCAAGTAGAATTACGATACTATCGACTGCTAGTTGAGCGGTTTTCCAGCAATGTTTAACCCAGGGGTTTGACAATGCTGATTTTACCCAAGGGGTCTGGTTTGCAAAGGCAACACCCAAGGTTACATGTGTAATACTACTTGCATTTCACTACTATCTAATTAGTGTTCCTAGGCCTTTGCCGTCCAAAAATTAGTGTTGCATGTGTAATACTACTTGCATTTCACTACTATCTAATTAGTGTTCCTAGGCCTTTGCCGTCCAAAAATTTAGGCAGGTGCTTTGCACTCTGCTTTAGGTACACATATGTTTTGGTTTTGTTTCTTTTGGTTTGATTTTTTATGTAGGATGCATAAACTATGTTTGCTCTTCAAAGAAAAGACAAGGTCATGTACAAGCCAAGGAATTTTGGTTGTACTGTCCAAAATAAGTTTCTGCATTATGCATTATAGCCCACTTGTAGAGTTTCTTTGGCACATGTTGTCACATGGGATACAACATGGTTTAGGAACTCAAGGAGTTCGGTTTAGCCAGTGTGGAGCAATGCTAATGAGGGTCCCTCTCCCTCCTGCCATAGAGTGTTTGCAGTTACCTCCATGCACAGGTACATCTCGTACTTGAAGGATGTTCTTTTTTCAGACACCCTTACATGAGACATATTCCACATGTGAGAATATGAGTCTCTGGGACTGACACTGGCGCCCACTATTTCAATTTTGTATCACAACAAAGTCCCTAGATGCTGGTCAAATATGTTTTCTAGACCATTTTTAGCACGACGTATCAAGAGCAATTTTGGTGGCCAAAAATTGTCGGATACTTAGAATGACTTGCTAAGGTACAAGTGCAGCTAAACAATATTACAGATGGTTTTTTATGCATATGGCAAGGCTATGAGTTGTTAATGAAAAGGTTTCATTGTTTGTACCTAGAAGTGATCACTGTTTCACCTTCTATTATGGTTCAAACGTTTCATCAAAACTTGCAAATGATTGCAATAGTAATCGATATTTATTTGCATACTTATCCTTGTTAGTAGCAAAAGGAGTTTTCAAAACCGTGCATTTTTGCAACTATTTACACTCCTCTTCAATGTGTGCTAGGAACACCATATTCGCCATAAGTATTGGCAAGGACGATTATGGATATACAGGTTCAGATCCGTTTTTTGCTAAATTCATGCACACTAGGTGTTATGGGCCCTAGTGTTTAGCAAAGGATGATTTGGAACGGCATGCATATTCATCAAGTTGTTGCTTATGAAGCATTTTGCACTCTATGTGCAGTATCTCTATGAGCTTACTTTGGGGTCTACCAATCACCAATAGAGGTCATGGATCGGTTTGGGTGTTTGTGGACTTTTTCAACTAACCACGATGGTTATTCAGGACATTGCTAATTCCTCAGCAATGTTGTACAATATTGTGATCCCCATTTACGAGTCCTCTGGGATGACTGTCTGTAAACCGTGGAGAAAAACACATCTCAATACTGCTAGAATCCAAAGAGGATAGGCAGATTACAACTTACAAGTGTACTCTTGTGCATCAGGATATGCAAGGCGCGTATGTTAGCACTAAGCAATCCAATTAGCAAGAATCTATCGCTCTAGTTGGCGTTGCTTATAATAACGTAAAGCATGTTAGTGGCTGAGTTTAGTCCCTTCATGTTTAAGTTTGGTTCTCAACCTTAAACACTAGTTATGGTGGGGTTGTTTACTGATGAAATTTGAGAACAAGTCAAGGACTTAAAACTTGATTGATGAGTTATGTCGGCAAGTTACTTTTCATGGAAAGTGGTACTCTTTTGGGTACATCTTTGTTGTGTTAGCTCGTTTCGCATACTCATGTGCATTCTAAATGGAGTCTGCACACTATGATTGAATAGGAACTGGTCACACAAGATGGTTACAAAGGGACGACAATGTGGAAAATCAAGATATTACTCTTGGTTTCATTGAACCTCCTACTAAACCGTGTTCCACTCAAGCAAACAGCTGGATCCATGAAGGATGCCACTGTTGAAAACATTAGTGTATCATCACTCTAGCGTTTTCGAGGATGAAAACGCTTCTCCAAGGGGGGAGTAATGTCATGCCAAGGGCATACCCAAGGGAGGTCACGGACCTGGGCCAATAAGTAGCCGACTGCTAGTGTGGAATAATGGATTCGATAGCCAGGGGCTATATAAGGGAGGTTAGGCGGTGAATCCAAACTAGGCAGCTCCCTGGGCATTTCACTAGATGTGAAGCCCTGGGTGGGATTGCCTTGGAATGAACCTCCCAACATCCCATTAAATAGCCCCTTGGGCCTCATTCCCTATCCACACTTGCAATCGGCCCCTTGGGCCTGGTCCTTGATCACCGCGCATTGCGTCATGCAGAGGTAATGTCATAAAATCTAATATCTAACCAGCCCAAATGATTTTCTCATATTAAATTGATCATTTAATATGGGAGATAAACAGGAACAAGGATTAAGATATAGACATTTGCTTATAGATCTATCTCAACACGGGGCCAATGGTAAAGAGGCCCAAATGAGAGATGGTCTATTCAAGAGCAAGGCTAACCAATAGAGCATAAGACCTTAGGGTTAACTTCATTGAAAACCTCCAATAATTAGTGTAAAAGTCCTTTGACCTTAGGTAGGTGGGAACCTGGCCCAAGCTTAAGGTGCTTGAGGTGCTTGTCGTGCTTGATGACTAAGGTGCTTGAGGTGCTTGATGACTGAGATGCTTGTGATGGTTGAGGTGCTTCATGATTGAGATGCTTGTCATGCTTGAGATGCTAGGGTTGTACTTGAGGTGAGAACCCAACCCAAGCTTGAGGAGCTTAAGGGCTAAGCTTGTGGTGAGAACTAGGCCCAAGGTTGAGTGGCTTAAGGTGTACAAAACTCAAGATTCAATCCCTACAAGGAGGGGGCGAGCCCTACAAGAGGGGGGATGAGAGAGAACACACACACTCACACAAGGCATGCTTGGTACAAAGAAAGCAAAAGGGACACTTGTCAAGTTCCTCCTCATGTTGCCCTCATGGTGTGCCTAAAGCCTATTGGTTGGCCACCCAAGGGGTACAATGATAATTTAGGAGAATTAATTAATTATCTTTGCATTTATCAATTCCTCTCTCTCAAAGGGGAAAGGGGGACAGTTTTCCCAAGGCTACCCTTGTTGCTTGGTATGACTCCTGCTTGTGATTGGGTACCCCCTAAGCAAGCCCCACACCCCTCCCACACACACTCACACACACTCTCATTGTGTGAAGTGCAAAGTGCAAGAGCTCTCTCTCCTTCTCCAAGCAAGTAGAGGTTGAGAGCCTACACCAACACTCTTGGCTATGGAGTGCAAATCCAACCAAGAGGTTTGCTTCAATGCTTAAGCTTTCCATCTTCTCCATCTTCATTACTATGCTATTATGTATGCTAGCAAGAAGAGTGATGATAAGTGAGGAACTAATTCTTTCTCCTATGAAATGTTTCTTCTTCCTCTTCCCTACCCTCATTCGCTGCTAGCTCTCTCCACCTTCGAAGGTGTTTGAGGTCTTGGGAATGAGGCTTGGAATATTTAATGCTTTCTTCAAAGTTTATGTTATGCTCATGATGCATGAAGCTTTCCATCTTCATTGCATCACCTAAGGCACAAGGAACACAAAGATTGTATTGTAACAAGTCTCTCTTGATGGGAGAAATCATAATACAAATTCCTATTGGAGGGAGGACCGGCTCCACATAAATCCGGTCCTCAATTGTTATCATGTTCTCTAAATTCTCTCTCTTGCAAAAGTATTATGCATGCCAAGTTAGCTAAATGCTATGTTTATGTTGCTAACTTCAATTATGTTCACCCGCTATGCTCACAAAGTAATTTCTCAAAAGTACTCTCTCTAATTTCCGCTACTCTCAAGTCAATAGGCCAATTCTATTACACACTTTTTAGGTCAATCCTACTGAAGTAGGTCAACCTTTGTAACTTATCAAATAGGTATTCTACCTGTGGAACGGGAAAACTATTCTTGATAGTGATCCTATTTAGTGCTCTATAGTTTCTTTTGCACTAATAACACCGGTGAACAAAATGGAGATGAGCTAGGCCTAACCATGCCTTTCTCAACCAACTCATGCACTTGCCGCATAATCTCCTCTTGTTGAGTTTGAGCAACTCCATAAGGAGGTTTATTAGGCAGTGAGATTCCTGGAAGAAGTTCAATTGCATGGTTGTCATCCCCTCATTTGGGAGGTAGCTCACAAGGGATGTCGTCAATAAAAACATCTTGGAATCCCTTGAGAAAATTGGATAACTCTAATTCCTTTTGATTGCTTATATCTTCTTTTGCTAAAACATTACGTTCATTTTGAGAATCTTTAACAAAAATCATGTACACGAAAATAGAGCTCTTTATTGACTTATTGAAAGCTTGTTTATGTACAATGGGTATGGTGCTACCCAACTCCTTAGCATCTATGTACATATCTTTTCCCTGTACCTAAAATAGATTTGTCTTTTAAGGAATTTAACATTGGAAGCCATGCGATCAAACCATGGTGCCCCTAGGATTACATCCACATGCTTGAGAGGAGAGATGAAGAAATCCTCCTTGTCCACATAGCTTTGGACATGGAGCCTCAATTTCCCAATGAAGGGACTGAGGCTTCTTGTCCCTTGAAAGCACCATTGGCAGAGGTAGGACATCTCCCATCTCATAGTCTTGGATGCCTAGCTTGGTGGCCAACTGTATGGATATGAAATTGTGAGTAGAACCAAGGTCAAAGAGAATGAAAGCATCATGTTCTCTTACCTTTCCCCAAGCATGACATAGAGGAGATTCTTTGTGATGAGAATCCTCTTCTTGAATTTTGACCAAGGTAGCTCTAGGAGGCTCATTACGTGTATTCTTGTGGGGGCAAGCACGATAGGCATGCCCTTGCTCCCCGCACTTGAAACAACGGTTATCTTTTCGATAACGCTCTAGCTCTTTAGGAGAGAGTTTATTTTTGCCTTTGTAAACTCCCTTCACCTTGGCTTTGTTGTTGTTGGAGTTGCCTTTGGGAGACTCTTGGATGTTGTCTTTCCCGTTAGGCTCACTACGATCCTTGTTTTCCATGGGCTTAAGATTTCTCTTAGCCCCTTGTTGGAAGTTGATTCTTGAAGCCACCATGGTATGGTGTATGACCACAAATATGGTGCGAGGCCTTTGGGAGTTATCATACTCCACCATATCCTCAGATAGACCCGCATAAAATTGTTGTTTTTTCTCTCCAAAATCCATCTTTTTGTATACAGTGGCTTTGAGATGTAAATCCCAAAACTTGTCTACATATTTGTGAATAGATTCATATGGAGAGAGCTTTCATCTTTGCCATTCAGTGAGTACTTTGTCTTTGGCATTGCTAGCCAAAAACTGCTTCATGATGGAAGCTCTTAAAGCTTTCCATGTTTGTGGAGCTTCATCGTTTGCTCATAGGCTAGACCACCATTGCCTGGCGGACTTTTGAAAATGCATAGCTACATGACGTAGCTTAGAGGACTCCGTGAAGCCTTCATCTCCAAACGCCACATCGAATTGTTGGATAAAGGCCAAGACTTTGTCTGTAGCACCAAAGGTGCCATTGTAGGTAAGGAAAGAGATGTTCTTTCCTGTTTGAAATTTTTGAGCTTGGACGTTCTTTTCCAAGCGGCATAGGATTTCCTATGGCGTCTTCTCTTGGGCGGTTTGAGAGTTGCACCATCACTTTCTTTAGAAGAGGAAGATGATGAGGAGGATGGAGAAGAGGGTGACCTCTTTCTTGCCTTTTTCTTCCCTTGTTCCTCCTTTTCTGCACCATCACTTTCTTCAGAAGAGGAAGAGGATAAGGAAGATGGAGAAGAGGGTGACCTCTTTCTCGGCTTTTTCTTCTCTTGTTTTCTCTCTTCCATCTTTGAATTATGGTGAAGAGGAGTATGCGATAGTCTTCTCCGTTTAGGGGGTGTTGGAGAGCATTTTTCCCACCATCTTCGTGGAGCCATCTCCAACGAGGTGGCAAGAGACTCACTTCTTTCTCATTCTTTTGGTGGGGGCTCTACCGTTGAAACTTGGGTTCTACCGTTGAAACTTTGGGAGGGAGATGCCTCATCGAGTAGTAAGTTTTTGAGCCCTTTGTACGGATCATCCTCTTATTTCCTTATCGGAGAGAGTCCTCCTTTGGAAGTCTCACCAGGAGCTTTCCTAGGTACTCTCTCTTCTTGGTGGGGAGTTTGGAGAATACCATGGGTGCGCAATTGCTGTAGCACTTCACCTTGGAGGGATGGATTGCCCAGGGCTTGTTGAAGCCTAGAAACAAGATAGTTTACAAGCATATGGACATCATTAGTTTCTCTTTCATTTGCAAAATCAAAGCTATAAACATTCATTTCAATCTCATTTCCCTTGTCAGCCATACTAGCAAATTTTAGGTGTAAAGTTTTACTTGTACTTTGGCACTTGAAGCCCTAGTTGCTACTCCTCTTTACCTTCAAAGATAAGCACTCAAGCATCTATACCCGTGGCTCAAATATTATTAATTTCAAGAAGGAATAGAAGAGAGGGTTCCTTAGAGCCAAGAAAGCACCGATCCCTGTCAAGCTTCTAATAGCTCAATAATGGTTAAGCCATAGGCAAGCCCCGTAGGACTCCATTATTAAGACCATAGCTCTCAACGGTATCTCCGTTAACTGCATAGAGCATGCATGCTTCAAGGATGAAAAATCCCTATTCTACTTACTCTTTTGCAATTAATAACACCAACCATTTGTAGCAAACTTGAGGACCTCTCTTCTTGAGTAAGAAAAGAGAAACCAATAGCTTTGATACCAATGTAACATGTAATGCACTAGTAACTTGTGTGTAGCGAAAAATGATAACATAGTGAGCATTTCATTAAGAACAAGTACCTAATGAGCATAGAGAGAGTACTTAATTGAGAAAGCAACATAGCAATTTACACCTAGTTAGTTTGGCATAGACAATACTTGAAAAGAGATAGAAATAGAACAATTGACAACAGTTGAGGACCGGATCTACATGGAGCCAGTCCCCCCTCCAAAAAGGCTTTGTATTATAGCTTCTCCCATCAAAGGAGACTTTTTAACAATACAATCTTTGTGTTCCTTGATAAAACTCGTTGGTGCAATGAAGATGTAAGCTTCATGCACCAAGTTATGCTTGAAATACACACCTAGTGGGCCTAGCCTCAGTCCCAAGACCTCACACACCTTCAAAGATAGTGAGAGCTAGTAGGGAATGAGGAAAGATTGAGAGGAAGAAGATGTATCTTATGATAAATAAGTATTCTCCTCACATAATCACTCTAATAGCATAGCTTAGCTTAGTAATTAGAATGATAGAGGAGATGAGCATGCCATTGAAGCTTGGCTCTTGGTTGGATTTGCATTCCATAGCCAAGAGTTGTTGGTGTAGGCCTCTACTTCCCAATTCTTGGAGAAGGAGATGGAGTTCTTGCTCAACACATGAGTTGTGTGTGTGTGTGTGTGTGTGTGTAGCAAAGTTGGTTAGTGTAAAATGCCATGCTCCCTCTCTTCTTGGCCGACCCCTCTTCCCAAAAGCTTTTGCTGGCTTCCCATTGGTTCTTGAAAAGCTTAGCCAATAGGAATTAAGAAGCATAGTTGATAGCCTTGAGACAAGTGTCCCCTTTTTCCCTTTTGTGAGAGCCTTAGGTAATTAAAATAATTTATTTAAACTCTCATTGGACCTTTTAGTCTTTTGGCCAATAGGAATCCAACAAGCCATTGGGCTGTTGGATGCTCATTGGACCCCTTGGTAGATTGTCCAATAGTCTTCTAGGGAGCTTCATTTCTATTGGTTAATTTATCAAGCATTTTTAAATTGATTAGACTAATTTTACTCTAGCATAATTCTCATTGGTCCACCTCTATGGCCATCCAATAGGATTTGAGGGGACATTGGGGGCAACTGGGCTAGGAGCCTACCATGTGTCCATTCTTCCCTTTGGGGAGAGCTTGGGAGTGTGTGTGTGTGTGTGTGTGTGTGTGTGTGTGTGTGTGTTTCTCTCTCTTCCCCTACCATTAGGGCTCACCCCCTCCTTCCTAGGGATGTGGGAAG
This sequence comes from Adiantum capillus-veneris, assembly GCF_014529385.1. Taxonomy (NCBI): domain Eukaryota; kingdom Viridiplantae; phylum Streptophyta; class Polypodiopsida; order Polypodiales; family Pteridaceae; genus Adiantum; species Adiantum capillus-veneris. The sequence goes on along the minus strand of NC_140939.1, from coordinate 107,760,141 downwards.
ACTTTTTAGTCTTCCCATAACCATCCAATTTTCCCCACTTTTGGCCTTTGGACAATTTAATTAAATTTAGGAACTTTAGCGTGTGGAAGTCTTAATGGAGCTGATTCTTAGGTATTTTAAGCTCCATTGGTGCACATTGCCCTTTGGCAGACTGTCCCCCTTTGGATCCCTATTTTTTCTCCTTTGGATCCCTGCTGAGACCGGTCTTGCAGCCTTACCAATATTCTAGCTTTTACTCCCTTAGTACCTCCTCATATTAAATGATCGGTTTAACATGAGAAAATCATTTGGGAGAATTAGATATTAGTTTTTATGATAGTGGTTGTTGTCGATGTTAGCACTTTGCCATTTTCCCCCGTTGCCTCACGGACGACAGACAACTATACTTGGTGTTTTTGGGAGCTAGTAGTGACATGGGTGATAAGACGGTGATGACCATGGCATACCTTGTCAACGGCAAGGATGACGACGAATGTGTTGTATTGGCGGTGACCACCACGTCGAGTGTTGTGATGGTAGCATTGACTCCACTGACTATCCATACCATTCCGTGCACGCTTCTATGTTGCTCTTCTTTTTCCAGGCTTAACGTGTGTTCATGCTACTTTTGCAGACCTTTGATACCCCCCTCTTGGGGTGGGTTCGCGAGAAGCATGATGGTTTCTTGGGGTTGCTTCCCACAACGTTAAAATTTCCCTTCGACTTACTGCTTAGGATCATTCATCGAAGAATCCCAACTTGGGTTTAAGACTCGTTGATTAGATCTCGAGGACTATTGGTAAGATAAATCCTTTCCTGGCCAAAAATAAATCCTCTCCTTTTTTTCTCATTGACCTTAGTTGACAATATCTTCTCTTCTCCTTCCCTCTCAAACCTAAATACTCTTTTGTTCTTTAACCTTAATTATCTACATCTTTCCCTAAACTGTCAAGGTGCACACAAGCTCTCAAGGTAAAAATCTTTAGCATGATTATTCATATACATAGTAATCACATGTAGGCTACCAATCATATGGTTAATAATGATGGTTATCCTTATATTCACTTGATTAGTGATATATAGCCTTCACCCATCAAAAGAGCTTATTTTGTTTCTCATGTTGTTTAAATGATTATGTTCAGCTATGAATTAATCAAGATAGTTTGCATCCAAAAAAAGATATAAACCAAAAGAAAAGAAAAAACCGTAAAAATTACCAACATAATGATAAAATTACTTAGTTGGGATAACTTGTTTAGGAAGTTCTCCGTAGTTATGATTTCTTTTGAGCCAAGAGCGTAGCCACAACTTTGATACCACTACTACCAATGGGAGCGTGGTGTGCCTACAAAATACATAAAATCGTATGCTATATTTCATAAAACCAAAAAATCTACATACCTTGCTACACGTATATACACAATCTAGAGCGAGATTAATATGAGAGAAATAGACAACGAGATAGAGCATGAGAGCATGTACAAGTGCACCTCTTAGAGCACAATGCTACACAAGCACGGAGGGAGGAGAGGTGAGAGAAGAGAAGAAGAACACAGGGCATGGGTGAAATCTCCCCCCCGTGAAAGAATGAGCATTTTCCTCTTGCACGTATTTACTTATAGATTCCTTGAATGCTCAAAAGGATTACAAATTGTTTGCCCTGACATAAAGTGACCATAGCTCATAAAAAGAACTTTAATAATGAAATATCCATAAACTTGCTATTGTTTTGCATAGTCCATATTTCACTTATGCTTTTGCACCCTCAGCCATGTTAGACACATCTTACAAACAATGCACTCCAATAGACAACTGGAGAGGATGCCAATCACAAACTTTTTGTGCTTTCATGATGACATCATATATGGCATACATATCAACTAAAGCACAACTAAGGAGGACATATTTCTCAAACAGCCCCTGACTAGCAATCTCATCACAAATTCTCTCACCTATATCAATGTTTTGCATAATGCCATAAGACTTTAAGGTGCAAGCATAGCTGATTGTATCTCAAGAGATGCCTTCCCTTTGCACCTGGTCCAAACAACCCAGAGCTTCCTTGCCACAGCCATGCTGGACTTATCCTATGGTCAATCAACTTCAACACGTTGCATATTGAGGCTGGCATACTCGTGTCCAAGTGTTTTTGTGGAGGATGAGTAATTTGAGCTTAGACGAGCATGGCATGATTGCCTTGAAGCTTGAAGGTATGGCACCCTTCAATTACTAAATTAAAGCAACTCCCCCAAAGGTGCATGAGTAGTAGAAGGGTGCATAAGGCATCTATGGAATTAACACACCGAGCCAACCTCCAAGATGGAGGACTGAGATGCTAATGAAGAGAGGAAAGCAGGGGCTCACGCAATTCGATAAGCATGGATTCAACCTCTAGAGCCATAGCCAATGAAAATATTTAAATTCAATATTAAATAATCTCTTTAAATTTTTTTCAATGCTTCAAACAACTTTTGTAGAGCACATTGGCAAAAGAAATTTTGCAAGATATGTGGACGGCAGTCCACAAAGATGTATGCCTAACTATCTTGTTTACTAAGGCTTGTTTCAAAAAGCCAATCCACAATGCTACTATCTACCAGCTCAATAATAGTGAACTATATGTGTAACTAAACAAGCTTTCTAGGTTCTAGTAAGTATGGTTGATGTATCGAGGCCACTCAAGGCATTATTATTTCTCTTGTTAAAGTACACTTTTCAAAGTAAAATGTTATGCAATTGGATGTATTTGATCTTCTGGCTCGCTCTCTCTCTCTCTCTCTCTCTCTCTCTCTCTCTCTCTTCTCTCTCTCTCTCTCTCTCTCTCTCTCTCTCTCTCTCTCTCTTTAGTTGCCTCTTGAATTGACACATCGGTTGAAGTCTTGGAATGTTGCCTTAGGCTGGATACACACTCAGTCTCTGCCTGCCTATCACTTTTGCGGACGGGCAAGTAGGTGTTACACACTAACTTTTTTGGGAAAAAGAGAAAAACAAGGCAAGAGTATGTCCCTAAGATTTCGAAAAAAGAAAGTAAAAGCCGAATCAAACGAGATGCACGAAGCAGCGGAGTGAAAAATCCCTGTTATGAGGATGCTCTCATTTTTATTTCCTTCCTTCGCCAGTTGGCCTTGCGCCTCTTTCTGCTGATCATGATGCGTGCACCTAGAGGGCAAACGAGATGCAGAGGGCCAGTCACTACAGGTCGAGGAAGGTAGTTGGCGTGTGAGGACATTTGCATGTGGACACAGGGTTGGGAGGGGCTGCAAGAGTTATTTTTATTAATTTTAAAGGGATGTTTTTATAATAGGGAAATCAACAAGATGAGTTGTTAGTGCAGGGTCCTTGACTCAAGTGGACCCGAGTTTGAATCTGAGAGGAGCTTTTTGTGTTGCCTGTGCTCTACTGCCAGAAGAGGCGGTAAGCAAATCGGGAAAGATCTGTCAGATGAGGCATATGAGAAGATTCTTTGTAATAAAAGTGAGAAGGAACCAGCATGTACCTATTTGAAAAGAAATTAGGGGTGCTAATCTAAAATCACGTTGAAGAGAAGAGCTCCGTGCTTGTAGGAAAAGAGAATAGAGTGGGGGTGCTAAGAGCACCTTACCATATGTCGGAGAAAAGCCCCACCATGAGAAGGCACGCTCAGCGTGGAGAGGCCCGCCAGCCAAATCGCACCATTCCAATACGCGCTGCTACAACCGGGTATTGGCTGTGGCTAATAAAAAGACCCCTGACGTGGTCGCTGGCGTTGATTCAAATTCAAAGTGGAAAAATGGCCCGCCACAGCGTTTGGCATTCAACAAGAATTAAAATTGCCCATGCAGGCTTGCAAATTCCAGCTCGCGTTTTCTGCTACTCTATCTAGCCAACATTTTTGTTCTCCCATCAAGAGAGACTTGGTACAATACAATCTTTGTGTTCCTTGTGATGCAATGAAGATGGAAAGCTTCATGCATCACAAGCATAACATAAACTTTGTAGAAAGCATTAACTATGCCAAGCCTCAGTCCCAGGCCTCAAACACCTTCGAAGGTGGAGAGATCTAGCGGGGAATGAGGGTAGGGAAGAGGAAGAAGAAAGATTCCATAGGAGAAATAAATAGTTTCTCACTTATCATCACTCTTCTTGCTATCATACATAATAGCATAGTAATGAAGATGGAGAAGATGGCAAGATTAAGCATTGAAGCATAGCTCTTGGTTGGATTTGCATTCCATAGCCAAGAGTGTTGGTGTAGGCTCTCACTTCTCAACAAGCTTGGAGAAGGAGGTGGAGTTCCTCTACTTTCACCAAGTGAGAATGTGCAAAAAATGAGTCTGTGAGAGGGTGTATATCCCCAAGAACACCCCTTTCTTGCTTTAATAGACCCCTCCTTGTAGCTCAATATTGAAGCTCATTGGACCCCTCTAAGCCCAGCCAATCATATGCATAATGCATTTCAAACAACATGGGTAGCATTAGGACAAGTGTCCTCCTTACCTCTTTGAGAGAAAGAGCTTGAAAATATCTAGATATTTGTTGAATGGAACTAGAAGCTCATTGGACCCCTCTTTAGCCCAGCCAATAGCATTCAAGCACACCATGTAGCTAAGCATAGGGAGATTCTGACATGTGTCCCATGTGCCCCTTGAAAAGGGGGTGCCCTTTGGGTGAGTGGAAGGTCAAGTCAAAGATTTCCCTAACTTTGGGGCTTTGCCCCTCCTTTTTAGGGTCTCTTTTTGACTCAAGCACCTTACCCCCCATGCATGGGAAGAGCTAAGAAAGGTTAAAACCACCGAGGAGAGACACCTCCATAAAGAACATTGATATAAACACAACAAATAACCTCCAAAAGCACTCTAAAATACAACTTCAATAAAAAAACACACATGTAGTGAATGTGTGGGGATGTAAAAAACATAGATATTCAAATGGGTGCAATCTACAAACATATATTTGGTTATGTATTAGCTATATAAAAATTAAATTATCATAAAATTATTCTAAGCTTTGATACATCATTACAACAACACCCTATGAGTAAAATTCTTTTAGTTGATGTCTTACAACTTATTGACATCAAAATAAATCAACCCATTGTAGATTAGACAAGCATAAACTAAAAAAAAACTTAATTAATCATCATGATAACACCTCAAGAACAAAATATATGGTTGATGGATTATACCTTGTTGACATACAAAATAATTAAACTGTTGTATACTTAGATGAGCATAAAATTAAGCAAATTTGCATTATCCTCATGATAAAACCTAGAGGTAGAGTGTTGGGGTGGTAAAGACCAATACGCTAGCCCTAAGTAAGTGGGTGGTCAAACACTAAAATTGACCATTCATAATAAACAAAACAATAAAGGACTCAAACCCTAGCTCACTATTGTGAGTGATTCCACTACATCTGCGTCTCATCTTCTTCTCCACTTTTCCTCAACCGCACTCCATGCTTGCACATAGCTGAGCAAATTTGTTTTTCCTGCCAAAACTCTATCCATTTTTCTCCAAGTTCTGGTTATCAATTTTTGGGAGCTTCTTTGTTGAGTTTTTGTTGTGATGGCATCTTTATCTGAGAGCTCATTATTCAACATTGAGAAGTTGGATGGCACAAATTTCCCATTTGGAAGGATCAGAGTTACAATGTGTTGGTGCAAAAGAAGCACGCAAAGCCCATAAAGTTAAAGGGCATTAGATATTGACTGGCAGGAGCTGGATGAACTTGATAGGTCTACCATAATGTTGACCTTGTCAAAGAGCGTGTATTTTAACATCAAGAATATGAGGACCACTTTCGAGCTATGGCATAAGTTATGCAATCTATATGAGAGAAAAAGTGCAACTTCTCGGGTGTATTGAATAAAATAACTTGTTGATCTTAAGATGAAATAAAGGACATTTATGTCCTGTCATCTTAATGATTTCAACACTATTTTCAATTAGCTCAGTGTGCAAGTAATATAGTTTGATGATTGTGTGAAAGTAATGTTTTTGTTGGTTACGCTACGAAAGAGCTAGGATACCTTTCGTACAACTGCTAGTAACTCTTCACCAGCCATCGGTCTTACTTTTGCTAATGTAGAAAGAAGTTTGGTTTTGACGGAGGTTAATAGAAGGAACCTTGATACTACACACAGTGGTATTGCTCTTACTATGAGAGGCAGATCTAATGACATGGGGAAATCGATTAAAAGGGGAAAGTCATGCAGTAAATCACACAGCCATAATAACAAAGATGTTGAGTGCTATCATTGTCATAATAAGGGGCATTTGAAAAAGATATGTCACATCTAGAAAAAGGAGAAAGAAAAAGAAAAGAAGCAAGAAGGAAGCAAGGAAAAAGAAAGTTCAAGTGTGAAGACTGAAGAGATCAATGCAGTAAGTGAGGATGCTGAAGATGGTGATATTCTTCTCAACTCAAGCTTGGATGGTTCACATCTTGTTGCTACAGATGATCTTGTTATGCATGACTAGATTTTTGATGTAGGGGCATCATTTCATGTTACTCCTCATAAGGAGTGATTTGCTATTTATGATGCATCTCACAAGGGCTGAGTCCTTCTTGGAAATGACTATGCATGTGAGATCATTGTCGTTGGTGACGTGCCATTAAATTTTCAGCATGGATCTACTTTGACACTCAAGAATGTGGGGCATGTTTCAAAGCTCACTAGGTCTCCAAACAAGGTTTTGGACACGAAAGTTCCTGAAGAGATTTGGTAAGGAAAGCCACCTTGTTACAAGCATCTTAGAGTCTTTGGATGTGAAGCTTATTTCCATATTCCAAAAGAGTTTCTTGATAAGTTGTCTCCCAAGTCAAGATGTGCATATTTCTTGGCTATGGTGCACTTCGCAAGATGGGATACTACTTGTGGGATCCAGAGGCCATAAAAATTGTTTGCATCATCAAAAAAAACTTTATCTTTACCTTTATTATTCCCTCATGCAATGTAAAATCTATTGAAGGCGAGACAAGATATCATGTAGAAATAATTTAGTCATCTTTTTGAAAGAGCCATAAACAATAAGGGACACATACAAAGATTCCTATCATGTTAATGCATTAAAAAACATTTCATTATATTTTACAATAAACAAATAAACAAGCTATAATTTAAAGTATACCTTAAAAAGCATTTCATTACATTTGCTAATAAATAAATAAACAAGAAATAATTTAAAGTATACCTTCATATTAACAAAAAGATTATACCACCCTCCAATGATTATAGTGGCCCCAAACCTATAATGAAGTTTGAGAAATCATGCTTGTTAGAACTTCTACAATATTAATGTAAATAAGTACATGAGCGAGAAAACCTATTACCATAGTCACATTCAAGAAAAAAGAAAAGAAAAACTAAATCTTTAAGTTAACAATAGATATTCTTACCTTAAAATTTATGACTGTACTTTACATAGTCATTAAAGACCTTAAAGTCTTGTTTTTCAAGAAGATAGATGTTATTTAATTGGACTATATCTCAAATTTGGTACTAAAATAATACTTTCCACTTGCATCAACTTCAGATCAGTATATGTTCGATTCCTTTTGACCTTATTGTACCAACATAGCTATATATATCTCAAGATTAGTTGGTCTATCCATTAAGTCAATAGGATCTCGATACTCAATCACCTTTCCGACCACCTTCTTAAGCATTCTTTAAGCCCTCCCTAAATACCAAGTACCTTGTTTTTGAGTCCTTTTTTATGTTGTTTGCAAAGATCATGTCTTTCTTGCATTCACAACATCTTTAAAAACTACTGCACAATTAGGCCCAATCCCAAGAGCTGATCCATGATGTTGAAGCTTCAAGGTTTGATTTTGATCAAGAAAATCCCCTTGTCTCACCCTAGTAAGTTGATCTTTTGAGAGAGTAGGATTTCCATTCATCTCAACAAGAGGAGAAGGTGAATTCTCTTGACTTTTCTTTATTCTCATATAATATACAATCAAATTCATGTCAAAGCTCGCTTGAGACTATGGTTCATCATCAATATCTTCACCGTATGTGTTCTCCACTATTAAAGTATTATGTTCAACATCATCATCCTCTAATGATGACGTGACTTGATATCATCAATATTCCAAGAAGATTCCCACCAATTTGATGAATGGGAACACCATATTTTCACATAAAATTTAGGCATCTTTAATGACTTGTTTGATGGCTTCTAGTAACAAAGCATCTATTTGAATACTACTATAGTTCTTGAAGTCAAAGGGCAGTTGCATTGTATTTTCTTGTAGCATTTTCCACACATGTTCTTGTTTGTTATGACATCTAGAGATCTTGATCCTATTTGGACCACACTCTCATCTAGCAACATGGTTTAGGCAGTAGCACTATGCATTAAATCAGCAGTCATAGACCCTTTCTAGGCCCACAATGCCACCAAATCTTGCTAAAGAAAACCTCTACTGCATCTGAACGTATTTGGTGCAAAGGACACTCCAAATTTGGATAATAATCATGAAACATCTGCATTAATAACATTGCAAAGTGGCATGATCTTTGAAGATCTAAGTAAGCCTCCCTATTTATAAAGAAAACCTCTACTGGATCTGAACGTATTTGGTGCAAAGGACACTCCAACTTTGGATAACAATCATGAAACATTTGCATTAATAATACTACAAAGTGGCATGATCTTTGCAGATCTAAGTAAGCCTCCCTATTTATATAGATCACGATGGTGAATATATGATCTCCACATCTTCAAGAAAAAGACCACCTTTGATGCTCTTCAAACTCTTTCCTAAAAGTTTAGAGAAGGGGAAAGAAATATGTCAACATAGTCTGAGGTTATTTGCAAAAATGCTTGTGTTCCAAATGTTCTTTCTTGATTTTGACCTCTGCCATCTGATAGCTTTTGCAAACACTTTTGTACATGGATTGATGTAAGTCTTTGTGCAGTAGCCCAATTTTGTCAATCTTCTCTTTTCATGTCTCCTTCTTTGTGTTTGTGCTCA
>NC_140939.1:107713698-107748698 GCF_014529385.1 Adiantum capillus-veneris | reverse complement strand
CAACGTCTCCCTAGCTAGGTAGCCTTCCCAAACCTATCTTGATCCAATCAATGCCACCCTACTATTTACTTAGAGAGAGAGCAGCAGCAGAAGAAGAAGAAGAAGAAGAGAGTTTCATCATCGTAGGAAACTATCCCAAGAGAGAGCTGTGAGAGAGAGAGAGAGAGAGAGAGAGAGAGAGAGAGAGAGAGAGAGGGGGGGGCGGGGGGGGGGGGGGGGGGGGGGGGGGGGGGATAGAGAGACCTTGCCCTTACTTTTTTTATTGATCTCATAGGTCATTTGGCCTTTTTTTTAATCTCATAGGTTGTTTGGCCTTTTGAAGACGTTAATATAACATTACATCTCTCTCTCTCTCTCTCTCTCTCTCTCTCTCACACACACACACACACACACACACACACACACACACACACACACACACACACCAATGCATGGCCAGCCTCTGAGCAGCCTAAAGCACACCCCCTGCATTTGATCCACAATCCCACTTCTTGAAAGTGACCGTCCGGAAACGCCAATGGGTGGAAAGGTCGTAGCCGATTACAGACTAGAGTTTCGCTTCTTGTGATAGGCTAGTTAGTATCTTGTGCATTGAGTACCTTGCCACACATCGATGGAAACTACGCCTCCTCCTGTTTCTACTCATGCGCCTGTCTCTGCCCCCACTTGATGTAGAGAAGCAGCTACCCCTTCATGACATTCCGGGTGGGTATGGGGTTTGTGTGCTGGGCGCCATCAAGGATCACCTGGACTTATTCTGGTTTCGAAGAGAAAAGGATTAATGGGCGAGCCGCCTCAAGAAGTTCAAGAGCAGTGAGCACTGTTGTTCTCTCTCTCTCTCTCTCTCTCTCTCTCACACACACACACACACACACACACACACACACACACACACACACAACGACTAGGCTGCAGGGTACACACCTTCGAGGTTGGCCGGTTGAAGGAGCTATTGCCACGTGTAGGAGGGGGAGGCGGAATCCCTCCCCTTTTTACTATAGTACTAGTATGTGACCCGCGCGTTACTGCGGCCAAGGAAACAATGCCTCTATTCTCATAGGGTTATCTTCTCTTCCAAGTGGAACACTGTCAATACTCTCTTCCTACACATATAGTCTTATCGCATTTATAAAAGTGATGCATGACACGACCTCTTAATAGATGCTGCAAAGCATTCTTTGATACTAAGATTGGAAGCTTCTAATAGACATTATTTTTCATGAGGTGCTAGCCCTTGTTCAACAAACTTAGAAGTGCTCTAATTCTATTGGGGTGTGTGTGTGTGTGTGTGTGTGTGTGTGTGTGTATACACACACACACACACACACACACACACGCACACACACACACACACATATATATATATATACATATATATATACACACACATTTATATATAAATGTATGTATATATATATATATATATACATATATATATATACATTTATACACACACACACACACACACACACACACACGCACACACACACACATATATATATATATATATATATATAGAGAGAGAGAGAGAGAGAGAGAGAGAGAGAGAGAGAGAGATTCCTTCATTTGGTCTACCTTGATCTAGCAATGCTACCAAGCTTGATTATAGAGATTAGATAAGTTAGCATGGTGTGAAGAGATGAAACCTAAGAGAATTCAATGTAATAATAATACTTTTTTTTATAAATGGAGTGAGTTTTAGAATTGGTTTCAATGAGAGGAACGCAATTGGATTCAATATCTCTGCTCCACTCTCTAACTTGCTTCTATCCTTGTACGTATGTATGGATGTATGTATACATATATATATCTATATGTACACATAGTACATACACACACACATATATATATGCTTGAAGCAAAGATTTGTCACATAGGTCTTGAGACATCATGATATGTTCCAATTATGTCTATATGTACACATAGCGTGCGCGCACACACAAACATACACACACACACACACACACACACACACACACACACACACACACACACACACATATATGCTTGAAGGAAAAATTTGTCACATTTGTCATAGAGAGGCATCTTGCTATTGTTCCAATACAGTAACTATGACATTCAAAGTTTTTATGCTCCCCTCGTCCCCCCGCCCCCCAAAACCCTCTAGTTGAAGTGACTATCCTTGGTGGACATTTAAAAAGGAGAAGCGAACTCCTTTTTCTCATTTTTTTGAAAAGAAAAATATAGATGGCTATGATTGGTCTCTCTCCCTCTCTCTCTCTCTCTCTCTCTCTCTCTCTCTCTCCCATCAAATAGATCTTTGAGATCTCATAGGATGTTCCTACAATATTTGAAATTCTCCTTTTATCAAGACGTACGTGTGTGTATGTGTGTGTGTGTGTGTGTGTGAGAGAGAGAGAGAGAGAGAGAGAGAGAGAGAGAGAGAGAGAGAGAGAAGATAAAACAAAAATAACTTTATTCTTACCCATGTTGAGAGATATATCTTTTGGGATTGTTTTGATGGCGTTAAAAATTTTCTTCTTGTTTATCTTCTCTCTCTCTCTCTCTCTCTCTCTCTCTCTCTCTCTCTCTCCTCCTCCCCTTAGATATTCACTTTTGTTGAAGGCTTGTCTTGTAACTTTTAAAGTCACTTTAGATTGTTCCTACATGCGAGCATTTTGTTCTGTCTTACTCTCTCCTCTTGCATCATTTGTTGGACTTTGCATTTCAACACATTAAATACTGCACGTAACAATTGTCCTCCCCCCCCCCCCCCCCCCCCCCCCCCTCTCTCTCTCTTCTTCACTCGTGCGCGCCTGCATTGATTTTAGATTGGCACCCTTGCCTGCCAAAATTGAAGGAATTTATAGAATTTTTAGCATGGCTCACATGTTAACTCTTAAAACTAAAAAGAACAAAATATCCACGAATTGGTAAAAGGTCCATCTGGAAAATCTCTCTACCCATTTAGGGTGTTCTCTCTCGTTGATTTTAGATTGGCACCCTTGCCTCCTAAAATTTAAGCAGACCAGCGTTAAATCGTCAAAGAAGCAGGAATTGACGACACAAATGATCAGTGGAGACCTCTCAGCTATGGAGAAGGAGATATATTTGCACCTGCTGGCTAGTTTTCCTGATTTGTTCATTACTTCATATGAAGAGATCAGAGGGTTCAAGGGCAAAGAGATGCATATAGAGTTGAAAGAAGGTGCTAAGCCAGTGCGGCAAAGGCTAAGAAGGATGGGTCAAGAGCAGATGGAAGCCTTGTGAGAAGAGGTGGACAAGTTATTGAAGGCAGGGTTCATAGTTCCTGTGGAGACCACAGAATGGGTGAGTCCAGTAGTAGTCAATCCAAAGAAGGATGGGAAGTGGAGGATTTGTGTAGATTTTAAGCCCTTAAATGCATCCACTAAGAAGAACCCATATCCTCTTCCATTTATTGATCTGATCTTGGATTCAGTGGCAGGTTATGAGAGGTACAGTGTGTGTGATGGTTTTTCAGGCTATTTTCAATTGAAGATTGCTCTTAAAAACCGCACAAAGACAACTTTTATTACGCCATGGGGCTGCTATTGCTACACAGTATTGCCATTTGGGTGGACAAATGGACCATCTTTCTATCAAGAGAGAGCAAATTGGGTATTGAAACCATTCATTGGTAGTTTTGTTAAAGCTTTTATGGACGACTTTTGTGTCTATAGCAGTGGGGTTGAACATCATGAGAAGCTGCAGATGGTATTGGCTAGATATGATGAATGTGGAGGACAACTAAATCCCAAGAAATGTCATCTAGCACAGCCAAGGGTGAAGTTATTGGGCCATATGGTGTCAGAAAATGGCATTGAGGCTGATCCGGATAAGGTTAAGTCTATTATTCTTCTTCCATCACCTACGAGTACGAAGCAATTGGCAACCTTTATACACAAAGTGAAGTACATGGCACGGTTTATTCCATTGTCTTCGCAGCTTCTTTATCCATTACAGCAAGTGGCAAAGCATGATCCATTGCAATGGGATGACAAGTGTGAAGAAGTGTTTCAAGAGGTGAAAGAGGTGTTAGGGGGGTTGTCAGCCATGCAGGCTCCTGATTGGGAGCAAGTGTTTTATGTAAATCCATCAGTAGAGGATGATGCCATTGGAGCCATGCTATTGCAAAAGGGGAAGGGCAGCCATTACATGAGGCCAGTGTATTGTGCAAGCCGAGTGAAGTTGGTAGCAGAGATAAAGTTCTCGGAAGTAGAGCTAGTGATGGCCAGTGTAATTTTCTTTGAGAAGCAAACGACACAATGCTCACCAAATCAGTTGTGCATACCAGTGGAAAAGTTTCTTCTACTACTATGTGGTGTAATGTTGGCATGTTGGTTCATGGATGGTACATGCATCCTAAGTGCCAACAAATAGCAATTGATGATTTAGTTGAATGTGATGCCCCAAATGCAAGACCAAAACTACATGAGAGAAGCATGGGAGAGTTGCTATTATGACCAATGCCTTGAGTGGTAAGGATGGTGAGAGGGTATGCTAATGCATCGAAAGAATTCGTCTTTCAATGCAAACACTATAATCATAGAAGGATACCACCTCTCTATTAGTCTATTTAGAGGGCTACTACCACTCAGCAGGGTCCCATATCAATTGTGTGAGGGGGACCTCTCTAGCCTAATCGCAAATTCGCTGCCTCCTTAGAGAGAAACATAGGATGTTAAAGCAAGACATCATGCGAAGGGAGCCCATTACTTAATTCATTCCCAAGAGACCTCAAATTGACTTGATGATTCTTGAACACACACACATAGATAGAGACGGGGGGGGAACTCGCCATGACTAGGAGGAGAATGTTGGAGCTTTGCATGATCAACTAGAAGGAGATTTGTCCTTGGTCATTCCACAAGAATGTGGAGAGTAATCACACTTCATTAGTTTTTCGATCTTACACTCGAAAAGGTAGATATATTGTTGATCCAAAAGATGGATTTGTGCTTGGTTGATGTGAATGTGGAGGGCACTTAGACCTTGGGTGTTGTCATACATTGTCATCTAGAAAGTGGTTATATTGGTGGTTGGTGCACAAGTGTATCAAAGAGCTATAAAAGCTCACATGAGAATCATAGGCATTTGCCCTCATTTTCCCTCCCTATGAAGGGAAGGAGAACAATGGTTGCTTCAATTGATGCACATGTAACCGCGACAACGCACGGGCCACATACTAGTTACATTTGAAAAGGCTTGTCACTTCTTACATTCTGAAAAGGCTGTCATTTCTTACAATCTTACCCTTTACTTTTGCATTTTAGATTAGATTTTTTGTAATGTGTTTTTTGAAATGAACCAGGGAGTGACACGTGGACGCCCTCTCCTTCCTTGAAAATTTTAACCTGCATTATAAAGAGTACTAGTATGTGACCCACGCATTGCTGCGGCCAAGAAAAGCATGGCAATGGGATCTCTCTCCCTCTCTCTCTCTCTCTCTCTCTCTCTCTCCCCCCCCCCATACACACACACACACACACAATGGAAACGTAGTCCTTGGAATAACAATGCATATGCACGCCTTCTCTCTATCTTTCTATCTCTCTAGAAAAGCATGGTAATTGGATCTCTCTCTCTATCTCTCTCTCTCTCATACACATACACACACACACACACACACACACACACACACACACACACACACACACACACACACACAATCGAATAGTAGTCCTAGGAATCACAAGTAAGTCTTTAATATCTCTTTTATCACCTTCTTTCCTCCATTTCTCAATTCTTTTAAGTTGAAGACTTGTTCAATAGCTCGCTCTCTCTCTCTCTCTCTCTCTCTCTCTCTCTCTCCACATGGAGTGCTTTCGACCGATCGGTTGCGATCAACTCATCCTTCATACAACTTCTAACAAATTTGAGTTGTCCATATCTCCCCACTCATCAATCAATGACAATGTACCACATTTCTACCAACTTGCTACTATTGCACCATGCTATCAAAACCATGGCTTGCCAACATACGGGCTTCTCATGACTCTCACTTGGTTGGAGGTAGACAGGTTTTGATGTTTCGTAGTCATTTTGGTGGGCTACCAAGTTGCCAAGGAAAGTCTCTCTCTCTCTCTCTCTCTCTCTCTCTCTCACACACACACACACACACACACACACACACACACACACACACACACACACACACACACACACACACACACACACACACACACACACACACACACACACTGTAACAGTGACACGCACGCACACAGAGCGTGTACACACACATGCAAACTCTCAGGTGTACAATTTTGGCTACTACAATCTGTATGTTGTTGAAAAAGGTTGGATTTGCATATTCTACATTCTCTCTCTCTCTCTCTCTCTCTCTCTCACACACACACACACACACACACACACACACACACACACACACACACACAGATTGACAATAACTTGTCAGACACACAAATTTGACTATTGCAAGTTGTTGGGAAAGGATGGAGTTGCAATCTGAGCTACTTTATGCAATTTTTTTAATGTTGGGACTCAACATCTTAATATCGGCATTGATCCAATGGGCCATGCAAATCAACCAAAAATGCAACATGTGGAGGCCCTCTCCTTCCTCTAATTTTTTGAGGTCCATTAGAGTATAGATAATGGACTATTGAGTAATAGTAGAAAACCATTATGTACCCAAGTGCTCGAAAAAAACCTAGCTTTAGTGCAATCCCACCTACAAATTTCTTAACTATATCTTATGCACCTTGGAGGCCCCTACCATGTGACATAAGGAAAGGGCTTTTGGGGGGGCGGGGGGGGGGGGTGTGGAGACCAAGGCAAAGAAAGAGAGAGAATGGATTGGGTGCCAAGGAAAGGGGCATCTCTCTCTCTCTGTGTGTGTGTGTGTGTGTGTGTGTGTGTGTGTGTGTGTGTGACGGGCCACACACTTGTAAAATGTAATTTGAAGATTAGGACACCCACAACATTGCAAAAATAACATAGGTTTAATGTAATTCCACCTACAAATTTCAAGATTTACCTCTAATTTTTTTAAAATTTTGTTTTCAGCTGCACTCACTCAACGATACTGAATTAGAAACATAAAAAATATAACATCGCCATGCTCCAACTGAGCTATGGATGCAAAAAGAATGACAGTTAACATCACAACCTTAACTTTTAAATTGAAAGACCACCTCCAAAGTTCAAAGAAACTACAAAGTTAAGAAAACCTAAATCAAAGTTTAGAGAATCTACAAAGTGCAAAGAAGTTTAGTGCAAAAACCTTCCCATTTTATAGTAAATTTGCCTCTAATTTTTCTTGGGAAAAATCATAGTATAGATAAATGCTCGAAAAAACCTAGATCTAATGTAATCTCACCTATAGACTTAGAAAATTATCTCTATACGTACAAAGTATTAAAAAATTGAGTATAAAAGCCTTCAAATATAATAAAGTTACCCCTATAATTTCTCATACCTAAGTTTTTCATGTTTTTGGGAAAAAACATTGCGCCTCAACTCGATTTAGTGTAACCCCTCTTGCAAATTTTTATGATTTGCCTGAAAATTTCTAATGTGCCTTTAAGCGGTTGAAAAAATCTAGGCTATGTGTAATCCCACCTACAAATTTTGAGATTTACTTTTAAATTCTAATTCAACCCGAAGGAAACCACAAAGCTCACAAAAATGTAGCGTAAAAACCTTCAAAAATATCGAAGAGTTGTTGAAGCTGCCTCCCATTGTCCACCTTTGCCATCTGTTGAGGTTCGCTCCTGCCTTGGCCAAGTATGCAGCCTTTTTGCCTTGGATTCATTAGATCAAACTTTTTTTATTATGTCGATTCTCGATTCTGTAGATGTCAATTGTCAATTCTCGATTGCAAATTTCATTGATTGTTGATGTAAGACCAATGTTTATTATCCCTTCCCTCTGACTCTAGTTCCGGTGTGAGAGCCCTCTCTCTCTCTCTCTCTCTCTCTCTCTCTCTCTCTCTCTCTCTCTCTCACTCACACACACACACACACACACACACACACACACATAGAGCATAATTTGCATGGACCATTCTCTATTACTCAGCACACTCATCCACACATAAAAGTATAGAATGGTTCTATTTCTCTCTCTCTCTCTCTCACACACACACACACACACACGCACACACACACACACAGGCACATGTACACACACAATGTGTCTAAGACATCCACAACAATTATTAGACTCCCATGGATGAATTGTCGAGCTCATTGCACTTCATTAATGCAATGCAAATGTGGAAGACCTTTGCAACGCTCCAATAATACAACAAATGGCACGCCAACTCTATCTCTAATAGACACACCTGCAACAACGGGTCTCTCTCTCTCTCTCTCTCTCTCTCTCTCTCTCACACACACACACACACACACACACACACACACACACACTAACACAGATGTGTCGAGATCAAAGATCATTTACCGCATGGAAGGTTCATTGTGAAAGCGTATTAAGAGAGGTTCATTGTGTAAGCGCGTTGAGAGACGTTAATTGGGCGACACGTAGAGGGGAGTTCTTCATGGCCTTCAAAATGCAAAATAGAGCTACTCTTCAAATGGCTTTCAAAAAGAAGTAGTCAGTGGTCACCCTTGACATTAGAGGACAAAAGTGAAACTCCTTGGCCTTCCCAAGAACTGTAAATATTATAAATGTAGATAGAGTACTACTTTTTTGACTTTGAATGACTTTGAATTATCAAGCCTAAGGACAAAAGTGAAACTCCTTGGCCTTCCCAAGAACTGTAAATATTATAAATGTAGATAGAGTACTACTTTTTTGACTTTGAATTATCAAGCCTAAGTTCAAATCTTTTGACTTTACATTGCCACCAATCAATCAATCAAAAAGTCTTTTCATTTTTTAGCATTTAAGTACTTAACTCTTCACTTTTGCATTTCAAATGAAATGTTTCCAAAGGTTTTCTTTGAAATGAACCAGAGTGTGACACGTGGAAGCTCTCTCCTTCCTTCAAAATTTTAAGATGCATTATAAAGAGTACTAGCATGTGACCCGCGCGTTGCTGCGACCAAAGAAACAACGCTTCTATTCTTGTAGGGATATTTTCTCTTCCAAGTGAAACACTATCAATACTCTATTTCTACATATATATTTTGTTACATTTTTAAAAGTAATGCATTACACAACCTCTTGAAGATTTTAACAAACATAAATATATGTAAGATTATACAAAGCATTCTTTGATACCAAGCTTGGGAGTTTCTCATAGACATTGTTTTTCATAAGATGCTAGTCTTTGTTCAAAAAACATAGGAGTGCTCTACTTCTATTGTGGTAGAGAGAGAGAGAGAGAGAGAGAGAGAGAGAGAGAGAGCTCCTCCTTCTAGTGTATCTTGGTTTAGCAATGCTACCAATGTTGATTATATAGATTAGGTAAGTTAGCAAGGTATGAAGAGATGAAAGCCGTCTGGAATCAATGTAGGAATAAATCTTTTTTTGAAAATGGAGTGCGTTCTAGAATTGGCTTCAATAATAGGAACACAATTGAATTCAATGTCTCTACTCCACTCTCTTACTTACTTCTATCCTTGCGTCTTTCTTATGAGCAAGACATGGTAGAAGTGTACATCATAACTTCTTATATGGCAAGAAGACCATCTTTCCCTTAATCCACTTAGAGTTGACAAAAGTGCTACCAAGTTGAGAAGTACAAACTGGGTAAGCCAGCAAGTTTTTAAAGATGAAGGCCCATAATTGCTACAGTGTGTAATTAGGAAACTTTTCATGTCTAAGAGTAGAGTTGTGAAAATATAAGGGCTCATAGTTTCCAATGTACCAAAAAAGCTTCAAGTTTCAAAGAGATAAGATGGCCTTCTTTTAATATTAAGAATGTAATTATATCTATGATGCTCTCTAGATGCTTCTCTTGGATTTCTATCTATGTTCACAAGCATGGTAATGGTTTACGTCATCATCTAATCACAACAATACATAAGCATCTTAGTATGATAAGGTGCACACTATTTGTTCATGTACACTTTCACATCATTTGCATCTTAAAATGTGATAGAAATGAAAGCAAAGTAAGGTTGCCCAATTGTTTATTTTTATAGGAGTTTTTGTTATTATGCTAAACTGAAGGATGTGGTGTAACATTGAGGTTGTGACTAAAATCATGCATACCATTGATCTCTATCTATCTTTATCCTCTAATTACAAAACAATATTCCTCTTTGAGAGAGCAGATTATACTCAACCAGCTTGAGCCTATTTCCTTGCGCACAATCTATACTATACCAACCATTTGACTTCATTGTTGCTCTGTTAAATGTGTGATTGGACATTGAGGCAATGTAGGATAGCCTCTTTTTGTGTATACATTAGGTTCCTTTAAAATTTGAGAATATGAGTATCATACCCTACTTGAGTATACACACACACACACACACACACACACACACACACACACACACATGCATATATGTGTATTTGTGTGTGTGTGTGTGTGTGTGTATATATATATATACATGCATATATGTGTATTTGTGTGTGTGTGTGTGTGTGTGTGTGTATATATATATATATGTGTGTGTGTGTGTGTGTGTGTACACACACACACACACACACATATATATATATATACATATATATATATATACATACATATGTATACATACACATATATATACATATACATATATATATATATACACACATATATATATACGTATACATATACATATATATGTGTGTGTGTGTGTACATATATATATTCTTATATCGAAGATTTGTCACATAGGTTTTGAAACCTCTTGTTGTTGTTATAGTACAATAACTATCACATTCAAAACTTTTATGCTCCCTTCGTGTCCCCCCCCCCCAAACCCTCTCTCTCTCTCTCTCTCTCTCTCTCTCACACACACACACACACACACACACACACACACACACACACACACACACACACACACACACACACACACACACACACACACACACACACATAGTAGATAGATAGCACGTTTGCATGGAGCTGATACGGTGCATACACATATGACTTGCATCGTGGCATAGTAGTTGAAAATTGGCAATGCGGTTGAAGTGACGACCTCAAGTCAATGCATGAAAAGGATGAGCAAACTCCTTTTTCTCAATCTCTATAAAGAAAAGTATAGATGGCTATGATTGGTCACTCTCTCACTCTCTCTCTCTCTCTCTCTCTCTCTCAGGTCTTGAACTTGAGACCATCGAATAGATCTTTGAGATCTCATTGGATCGCTCCTACAACATTTTAAATTCTTCTTTTTTCAAGACGTGTGTGTGTGCGTGAGAGAGAGAGTTAGAAGATGAAACAAAAATAACTTTAATCTCACCCAAGTTGCTATATATATCTTCTGGGATTAAAAATTTTATTATTATTATTCTTCTTCTTCTCTCTCTCTCTCTCTCTCTCTCTCTCTCTCTCGTTCCTTTCCATAGATATTCAAGTGTTAAAAGACTTGTTGTGTAACTTTAGCATCTTTTTAGATTGTTCTTATAGCCTTAAACATTTTATTCTCTCTTTCTTCTCTTCTCCCTTCTGCTTGCTGCGTCATTCGTTCGACGTTAAAATATTTTTCTGTGTGTGTGTGTGTGTGTGATTTTTGATAGGCACCTTTGCCTATCAAAATTTAGAGAATTTATTGGTTTTTAAGAATTTTCCATAGTTTAACTCTGAAAAACCGAAAAGGACAAAATATCCAAGAACTGGTAAAAGGCACGTTAACTGGACAATCTCTCTCCCTATTAGGGGTGTCAATGAGAGCATTGATTTTCGTTGGGCATTTTATTTATTTTCTATGGGTGAAAAATATTAGCTACCCTTTTGAAAATACACTATTACTCTAAGAAAACCATATTATCTTGGAAATTTGACTTGGTGTGTCACTAAATATAAATTTTGTATACCACGTGCGTTCAAGGTCTATTTTTAAACTCCTTATCTGTGAATTTTTGACAAACAATCAGTCTTTACAAAAAAAATCAATTACATTTTATGGTATCTTTTTGTATGTGAAAATGTGAGAAAAAAAAATTAATAACCACTTCTGCTATACTCATGTGATAGTTGCATAAATATTAAGTGACCCCCCGAGAAATTTGAAGGGCTTGAAGGGTGTCCTTGATGAGACGGAGCCCTATGAGCTCGAAAGAAAAATCTCTCTCTCTCTCTCTCTCTCTCTCTCTCTCTCTCTCTCATTCTCTCATGGTCAATAACATGGATAATTACACCTTCATTTGCATGTATTTTCTCAAAGTGAAACTACCCCAAGTCGACACCACTCGAATTGTTTTTTTTTCAATCTCTTTAAAGAAATAAAAACTTTTTAAAAAAATATCAATATTGGTCTTGAAAAAAATCTCTTGAAAAGAAAAAATCAAATATATCTTCAAAAATTAAATTCTCATTAAATAATAAAATCTCCACTAAATTTATCTCCTTTTTGTTATGTGCATTTTCACCAACACATTATTCTTTGTACAGGAGAAAGTATTTGACTTTCTATGACTAAAGCACTTTCTACTACTAAAGAAAAAGAAATTCTTTTGATTTTACATTATGACAAAAGCTCCCTTTAATGCAAAAGAGGTTTTCTCTTAAGTGAAGAAGTGAGTGACACATGGAGGGTCTCTCCTTCCTCGAAAAATTTAAGGCGCATTATAAAGAGTACAGATAGAAGATAGATAAATAAAATGAATCCCATGTAAATTTTTGTACTTTACAAGAAACTCTTTGAAGGTATTTTAACTTTCTAGAAGAAACCTTAGTCTTGTGTTTTTAGTGCATGATGGAGACTTTCATTGTTTTTAGTGCATAAAGGAGACTTACTTTAAATGTTTATTTCACTTTCATTTCATATCGTGACATGTCTTGACTTTTTTTGCATTCTAAATTTCAAGGTTAAAAAAATATAGTTTTCCTAACCGAAGAAAATAAGGACAAACTTGAAATTCTATCAGTTTTTAGGTCAAAACTTGAAGCTTTTGCCGGTATTTACTCTAAAACTTGTTAACTTTGCCGGTTTTCTTCAAGGCATTAATCTCAAAATCTAACCATGAGTTTTACGATTTTAACCAATTAAAATACAATGTATCTCGGTTTTTTTTCTAACATTGATTCTTTTGTTTTAGAATGTTAAAGTGAAACTTCACTTGCATGATACTAGTAAATTCTATGGATACACACTCACCAGCACACACACATATATATTAATGAGTTTTTTTAATTTCACATTTCATTTCACAGTCTCACACACTGCTTAGGGGAGCAGAGTGGAGGTGATGATGATAGCACTTCCAAGAGTCTATTGATCAAAATCCTTTCGTACAAGCCCAAATTATGTTGAAGCACTCACAGCTCCACATCCTTCTAGTAGTGGTTGTTTCATCCCAAAGGTGAGATAGTTTAGAGATCCCTTTGTTGCTTACCTGGAAAGTAGCTTCCCTCCAAAAAGGATTCAAGGAACCCCTTCCAAGTTTGGAGAGCCAGAGGGACCAATGGAGAGAGGATCCCTTGAAGTATCTAAACTTCTCCCCCTATTCCAGGGTCAAGGCTGCTTTGTTACACTTTTTGTGTAAGTTCCCAAGCTTAAGGACTATCCAAAAGTGCTAAAATATTATTATACATTGTGGCCTCCTTCCAAGTGCCCCCTTTAGAGGCAAGCTCTGCTTTGTCTATCATATCCCAAGCCATGATGGCCCATTCTTTCTCTTGATCCACCATCGAGACAACTACTTTTGCTTGATTGAATGCTTGTTGAAGCCGGATGCATTCTTGCTTGGTGAAAGTAATATACTTAATAGAATCATACAACATAATATCTAGGATATTGTGCCACACAAGCACTTTTCTTCCACATCGGCTTTTATGACTAGGAGATATTGCACACACATGATCGAACATTACTTATCCTAGGCGGAAAAGCTATACACTCTATCACATAATTGACAAACATAAGAGCTCATACAAGGAAGAGACACAAAATAGACCCACAGTGCTCGTTTGGGCAATAGCAAATAGCTGCCTCTTCACCACAACTGTTAAAAGGTTCATTGAAGAGAAATGCTGACTTCAATGAGCCTTTCGAGATTCTTGGTATGGTAGTAGAGGAGCTTTCAATGAGCCCAGATGTGGATGATGTAGAGATAGAGTCAGAACCTTTTGTAAGTCAGGAGGCCACTACACCCCCCAAGGTTCAAGTGCTCAACTCACTAAAGAGGAAGGTGGATTTTTCATCCACTACCTGTGGGCCACCTACAAAAAGCGCAACACAAAAGAGGAGAGGAAAAAAGACACAATTATTGAAGAAGACCCTGTAGTCATCAATGAAAGGCCTTTTGACTTTGCAATATCTTCAAGAGCTGTTGATAAATTTCATAAGATATGTGGAATATTTAATTTTCCACCTTTAGTCTTGATGATGTTCTAGCTCATCACGGTGACTTCTTTAAGCAAGAAAGAGACGCTTTTGAGCTAGAGGTGCAAAAGGGCAGGGTCATCCTTGATAACATGGTGGTGGTTCACTTTAGAGATTGTGATCCCAAAGGACGTTCATACAAGAAATACACTCGGTTTCCACTTTCATACAGATCCTTGCGGTGCCCTATGCACAAAAAGGAGTGCAAGCTAATCCAGGAGTCCTTTGGAATTCTTTTATATTTGAATTTACTATTTGCAAGTCTTATGAAAAACCCAAAGAAAATCATGGAGGAATAATAACAAGAGGACAAGGAGAAGGACTACAATGAAGTGGACGAGATAGAGGAGGATATTAACTTTGAGGTAGAAGCAAAGGAGGTTGAACAATGCAAAATGCTCTCTATGAAAACATCAAAAATCAAGCTATCGTTGGAAGTGTCTGCATTCAATGAGAAACATGTTGAGTTTACGCTTCCTGGTGTGCCAAAATTTAGAATTGGTGATAGGACATACATTTTCCTCCATGACATTCAAAGTATATTCTGTCTAAGAGAAGACTTTGCACTAGGCACCATCTCAAAATTCCTCGAGGAGAGGAATGGCTTTGTTTCTAAAGATAGTAGTGATGATGAGGCAATGGAAACCTCCAGTAACCCATTGGAGTGCCTCAAACTCTATTTTTAGAAAGAAAAAAATTATAAGGAGATACTCCCTGATGAGGTGACTTTCAAGAAATCAGGAATAGCCTAAAGCCCTCAACCAACAATCAAGAAGTAGAGGATTGGTATAAGCACCCAACACAGGGGTCGAGCTGCTCAGCGAACCTATGGAAGGAAGAGATTTGGATCAAGACAAGAGTTTCATGATGGTAATCCCAAACCCGCCCCCCCAATGTCTCTTTCTAAAATCAAACACTTCTTTATAGCTATAATCTTGGATTTTTGAAAAGGATGACTTTCTCTATTGTCGGACCCAAGATTATCGTGGAAGGGGATGCATCTCTTTCACAATATCTTGAAAAACTCTGCGAGGCACCAATCTTGGTCTTTCACAATGGAATATTGCAAGAGGTAGTACAACAATGTTTGCCTTGAAGACTCTCTCTCGCTTCCTAGGTGAACCGATGCTGCCATAGAACGCGGACAAAGTCATTCTTGTTGATAAAGTTTTGCAAGAGAGTGTTTTGGGTAGAGTCCAAGGTATACAGGGGATGGTGTTGCATATAACTACACATACAAAGCAATGGAACTATCCTTAGGAAAAGAAGACCCAAATGAACTCTTAGATTAGGCAAACACTTGATGATACGATGCAAAGGCAATGTGTCAAAAAATATATCTAAATTTTTAACAAGTTGATACACAACTTGTGACTTGTACATGTTGTCTTAAGCACAACTTGTCACTTGTACATGTTGAAAGATTTTTACATGTTGTGTTGCAACCACATAATGTGTTAAACACTCAGAGCCTCTTGCTCCACCTATGGTTCACATATTACATTGTCTCTCTCCATTTTCTTTGGCCTTCATGAGCACTAGAGTTGTTGAAAGCCTCACAACATTTAATTTTTCTTTGTTGTAAATATTATATTACATGTGCTATTGCTCAAGACATTAAGAATTTCTTTTACTACATGTGGTGAAGGATTCTGCGATAGAATCACTGGAATAGCTCTTTCAAATTGTTTGCTCGAGAGCCACCATGCTGAGTGTGTCTAAAGTAGGCATTTCTCACCATGTAATGAGACTTTTACAAGCCCTGGGTTTCCATATTTTTGCATGAAGTATGGTAAATGGTTGAAAATGATGTGCTACAAATGAAGAAAAGTTGGTAAGTACACGAGACACTGACATAGTTGTTTCTAATCACAAGAATGGTTTTGAGAGTACCATGTAATGAGTAATCTGAGTGTCCATCCATGCTATCTTGAATGATTTCTTTAGAAGTTGGAGGTTCTCCTTGAACTTGCTGAGATCCTCTTGTGACCAATCATCTTTGTCACACATCAAAAAGAGTGTATCTATGGAATGCCATACATAATCCTTGGCATTACAAGTAGTTGTCTCTTGGTCTTTCATGGCCATATGCAGTTTTTTCCATTGCAGATACTCAATTTTGCTAATGTGGGTGGAAAGATATATCCTTCCACACTTTGTCAGCTTCACATCTTTTATGCCTAGTGGTTTAGATCAAACTTTGTGAGCCTTGACCCTGCCAATGGATGGTTTAAAAGGCATGTCCTTCTCATTGCTTGATCTTTTCTTGTCTCACTGGATTTTGACATTGCCCCCACCATATTTGACAATACTAGTTCAAGGGCCTCAAGAGCCATCTGACGCTCACTTGACTTCTTGATTTTCCAAGAAAACCTGTAGAGATGTACTAACTTCTCCACAGTTTTGCAAAGAGCATGCATTGTACAAATGTGAACATTAACCAGTGGAATTTCCAGAATTGGGTGGAAGTTAGGGTCTTCATTGTGCCAAGTAGGAGCCTTTCTCCACCACTTTGGGTCCATTACCTTTATAGACTCCATGCAGAACAAGCATGGATATTTTCCGTTGCACCCATTCCACAATTATTTATACACTTTAGTGTTTTGAGGTCACCTGCAAGATGACATTGGACCTGAAAGTCTCCCCTCCCATCCATATACATCACCTCTCTTTGATTCATTTGTCGGTCAATTATGTCAGGAATAGGTACTTGCAAGATTCATCTTGATGTGATGTGAAATGAAATATATTATTTTAGTACGAGGGTAGGAAGAAAATGATTTACCTCAAAAGCACTGAGTCACCATATATTGGCTTTGGACTAAACACTGAAGTATAAAGGATCGTTGGTAGGACATTTCAAAAGTGCCCTATTCATTAATGTGATTGTCACTCGCTCTAATTTCTTTTGTATAAGGAGACAAACTGTTGAATAGTTGAATATCCTCTCTTAATAATGTCAAATGAATCAAGTGTGCCTTGTATCTTTGTGGCAGGAAATGCATTCTGAGAAATAAATTGGTCAACGACATCCCACTGCAAAACCATAAACTTCTTGTCATAGATTATATCTTTTGCAAAACTAATGCTTATCAAGGGCTTCAACTGCTTCCCTACATTGGTTGTGGGATCAATGTTTTCCTTGTCTGGATAGATAGCATGTCTACAAAGAAAGCAATACATAAGTCAAAGCAATACATAGATAGCATGTCTACAAAGAAAGAAGTACATAAGTCAAACCAATACATAGATAGCATGTCTACAAAGAAAGAAATACATAAGTCAAAGCAATGCATAGATGGCATGTCTACAAAGAAAACAATACATAAGTCAAACCAATACATAGAAAGATTGAATTCCTCACCTAAGTGCTTGGATTCTTTTTTTAAGACCACCAGATCCAACCTTCAAGGTTTCAAGATTCCATAGTTTCTTCTTTTGCACACGAGCACCCAAGCTTGTATCTTTCTTTCATAAGGTTTGTACCTTTTCTCGAAGGACCTGTAATTCCTATGTGTGCTGCAATATGGTTTTTTTATCATTACAATGCAATTCAAAGAGTCGTAGGATCTCCTTCGCTTGAGCATGAAACATGCATGTGATTTTCAACTTGGCTAGTTAGAGCTGTGCAATAGCCAAGCAACCCATTCTCTCCATCACCAACAAAGGTCAATAAAGCCGTAGGATATGTGAATACAGGAGAGGCATTAGTCTTATGATTAAGAGGATAGAGGGAACCATGTGGTCCCAAATGTCTACATGTTTTGCTCCCTTTGCTCTGAGTCTCTCTTTCTTTGCTTGTGTCACTTGTATATTGGTTTTGCTTCGCTTACATAAAGGCCCATATTGAGGATCCAAGTCAATTTGTAGATGATATTTAGGATGTTTGGCAAGGAGGTTTGAGGGTATGGAGGATAGGGCCATAAATACTTAGTGCAAAGAAGACGAGAAATTCATTACTGTTCAGTGCAAGAGCACCATTAGTGATTACTGCAAGGATGATAAGAAAGCCATTACTGCTCAGTTCAAGAAACACAACACCACAGCTTAAGAAGCATGTTAAAACCCAGAACTCCTAGACACTTTGAAGAAGCTATAGTGCAGGTGCATATACATGATAATCCGAATGAAAAAGCATTGCATAATACTCCCACGTCTAACGGTGCACGTGCAAATGCACAAATACATCATTGATATGATAAGAGAGAATTTATAATAGCTGCATTTAATGTGAAATTTCAAATGCCAGACTCCATATGGATAAATCCAAAGTGGGTGCCATTAGGAGATGGCCTTCTCCCAAAAATTTGGAAGAGTTATAGATTTTCTTAGGATTTGCAGGTTTTTACCAACGATAGTTCGTTAAAGACTATGCTCGTATTGTTGTTCCTATGATGGACCAACTGAAATCTAAGGGGAAAACCTTTTCAGTGGGGATAAGCTCAACAATAAAGTTTTAATGCTCTTAAGGTCACACTAGCTATGTTTCCTTTTTCAAGTGATGACCCGAGGAGATGAAAGAATTTTTTCATAGACGATGGGTACCTAGGTACTCCACAAGGTGAGAGTTTGTGTACCAACAGACGCAAACATTTTGTGCCAAATTCTTCATGAATGTCATGACAGTCTCAGTGCAGAGCACCCAAGCATAAAGAAACCATATGAACTTGTATGAAAAAAGTTTTATTTTCCAGGTTTATTTGGGTATGTTCAAGACTATATCTTGCATTGCCAAAAATTCCAAGTTAATAAAGCATATAGCACCTGAAAGCAGGCGATCTCTAGCATCCATTAGAAACTTCCAATGGTAAATAGGAAAGTATCTCTATGGAATTTATTGTAGGTTTACCAACCACTATACGAGGTCGTGAATTGATATGAGTGGTAGTAGATCGGTCGACTAAACTTTGCAAATTTATTTCAACCAAATTCACAATTAAAACTCTAGAGTTAGCCAAGTTATTTGCTAAAAATTTGTGTGGATTATACGGGTTTCCCAACAATATTGTGTGTGATTGTGATTCCAAGTTTAACAAACATTTCTAGAGGGATGTGTTCAAACAATTGGATACATAACTTCACATCAGTACTGCAGATCATGAAGAAACGGATGGTTACATTGAACGTGTTAATCAAGTGCTAGAGGATATGCTAAGAGCATACATTAGCAAAAAGCAATTTGATTGAGAAGATTATCTCCATATTCTAGAGTTTGCTTACAATAGAATCATGTGACGATTTGTATTAGACTTTATATGTTTATGTATGGTTTTCAACCTAGATCACTAGTTACGGTGGAGTTGGCAACTGAGAAAGTTCAGCAGGTCAAGGATTTTCTCCAAGACCACATATATGTGTTGAAACTTGCTCGTCAAAATGACAAGCACAAGATAGATACAAAAAGTATGTTGGTGAGAAATGTTGGCAAGTAACCTTCATGGAAGTGGAAGAGATATTTTTCGTTAAAGAATATGATGTTAAAGAATATGGACATTGTGCTATGGGCGGTCGGACACTGACTATACTATGTTGTAAATATACTCTGGATAATAGTTCAAAAAGATGAAGAGTGAGAGCAGCACGTTGAATGGCTGCTGCTGCAGGGTAACGATTGTGTATGTGTGTGTTTCGATGTGTGTTAGTGTGTGTGTGTGTGTAGTCTTCTTTCCTACCTTCTCCATCACCTGCGCACTCTACAAAGTGGTATTAGAGCTTAGTTTAAGGAGCTACAGTCAATACACAGATTTTCGCAGCTCTATGTCATAACTCCCTCACCCGACCTCGGAATACAGTGATCCAGGAGTCCATCTTTATGTTTTCGAGAATTCTAGACACATTGGCATACTCAGATTTGCCAAAATCTACAACAAAATTTTTTGGCAGCAAACAGCCAGCTCACACACGCATAGGAGATTTTCAATTTTGCACTCGACAGTAGATTTACAGGTTACAGGTGAAGAATTCAGCATTTACACAGGTTTTGGAGAATTACATAGAGCTTTTTGCATCATGATATTGTGTTATCGAAGATTATGTTTGGATGTTGTGGGTCCGTTATAGACATCCGCCTATGTAAGAAAGGTTGTGGAAAGAAGTTGAGGCGGTTATATTGTCAGATTGAGTACTTTGTGGTTATGTATGGATATGCGGTTAATGTATTTTGGAAAACGGCAGCCTTTGTGAGGGTCGAGTGAGGTTTTTTGAAGCCTTGCCTTGGGAGCTTTGGTACCTTGGCAAGGTGGATTAGGTACTGGAGCGAACCCCCGAGTGGCCCCGCTAAAGACCTCATATGTCGTTTACGACTATAGGATGAAGGTGGATGTATGGATATGTGGTACATGATAGCGTATGGATTGCATTTGTATACAGGTCCATGTGGACATTGTTTTAGAGTATTTATGCATAGTATTGAGTCAGTCTGTGGCAAAGTGAGTCAGTGGATTTTCCCTTCGCGGTGAGAGATTTTCTGTCAGTGTTTATGAGCACTTTGGTTGAGATTGTCACTTGAGATATTGTCCAAATATAAACGGAACTCTGGCAAAATTTTGTCAAAATCCTTTGGAAGCAATTGAGAGAGTGAAGATGACAGAAAGTTCAACTCAAGTCACACAGATTGTTGGATAGAAGCTAACCAGAGAGAACTACAGCATATGGTCTTATAGGATGGAGAACTTTATCATGGGCAAAGGTTTATGGGACTATATTACAGGTGAACAAGAGTGTCCCAAGGTTGATTTGGAACCAAATAGAGAGAATGTTGAAGCATATAAAACATGGCAATCAGGAGTAGAAGCTTACGAGAAGTGGATCGAGAATTCAAGGAAAGTGATGCATCGGATTTCACTATGCATTAGTGATTTGTTTATACCACATGTGAAAAAGGCTCAATCTCCAAAGGAAGCATGGGAGATACTAGCAAGGATAACAGCTCCAATACAGAACCACGAAAAGTTCACTTGAAGCAAAGGTTACATTGTG
The DNA here is from genome assembly GCF_014529385.1 of Adiantum capillus-veneris. NCBI lineage: Eukaryota > Viridiplantae > Streptophyta > Polypodiopsida > Polypodiales > Pteridaceae > Adiantum > Adiantum capillus-veneris. Next base: position 107,727,318 of record NC_140939.1, on the reverse strand, counting down.
TATGGCGAGGAAATAGATCCATATCAGATTATGTGACATAGATAAAGCAAATACAAGAAGATCTTGCGAGCATTAATGTTGAAGTTCCAAATGATGACTTAGTTTCAATGACATTGAATGGTTTGGGATCGGAATACAAGTCATTGGATACATCTATATCTGTTCGAGGACACATACCTGATTTTGAAGACTTAGTAAACCTTTGTTTGCAAGAAGAGGTGAAGTTAGGCAAGTCACGTCCTTCTACAGTAAAAAACAATTCCAAAGATCAGGTTTTTACTCTAGAGGTCTTGGAAACAATAGAGGTGGAAGAGGAAACTATGGTAGTGGAAACAATGCTGGAAGAGGTCAATGGCAAAGCCAACAAAGTCAAAGTTACAATGATTACAGCCAAAGAGGCACGGAGAGAGCCCAACCTCGTGGACGTGGAGGTGGACGATTTGTACATCGTCAAAGAGATGGATACTGTAACAGATGTGGCATTTATGGTCACTTTGAAAGAGAATGTTACACAAGGCTAAATCAAAATCGTGATCGTGGTGGAAGAGGCCGAGGTGGCAGACATACAGGAAACTTTGCTAAATACAATCCTCATTATCAAAATATATATGACAATAGATTGAGTGGACATTTATTTCCTATGGAGCATGTTGTTGGAAGCATGGTGGAGCCACATCATACAAATGATTGGTATTTAGATAGTGGTGCCACAAATCATATGACATATCATGGTCAATGGTTTGACAGAAAAGAAAAGTTAGAAGAGGATGAGTTTGTCATTACAGGTGATGATACTATGCATAGGATTACGCATGTTGGTTCAGTTCCATTGAAGAAAAAGATGGGACATACAACACATTGGGAGATGTTCTATATGTGCCTTCGATCACAAAGAATTTAGCATCAGTTGGACAAATGACATATCAAGGGTTGCAAGTCCGATTTAATCGTTATGGCTACTTCATAGAGGAGTTTCATAAAGGCAAACCAGGCAAGATATTGACACGTGGAAGAAAGAAAGGTCGCATGTTCTCATTGGAAGCTGGAGATCCATGTTTACACAGCGGTATGTATGCAAGCAAATCAGCCACTCAAGATGATTGGGAAGAGTTATGGCATAAGAGGATTATTCATGTCAATTTTAGAAGACTAAAGTATATGCAATCAAATTAAATTGTACGTGGATTACCAAAATTTGGCAGATTGAATTTTGATCATGTTTGTGAAGCTTGTCAATTTGGAAAGCAATTTCGTTTACCATTTCCAAAGAGGGGGAGAATTAGCCAAAGTCCTTTAAAAATTGTTCATTCAGATATTTGGGGACCTTGTGATCATGCTAAGCCGAATGGTTGTCGATATTTTATCACATTCACATATGATTACAACAAAATGACATGGGTTTACTTTCTAAAGGCAAAGTCAGAGGCATTCATGTATTCTTGGAGTTCAAAGTTATGGTTGAGAAAGAGAATGGTTGTCAAATTAAATGCCTACGTACACATGGAGGGGAAGAGTACATGTCACACAATTTTGATGATTACTTACGTGAACAAGGCATAAGAAGATAGATTACTTGCAAATACACACCACAACAAAATAGAGTTGTTGAGAGAAAGAATAGAGTCATAGCAGAGATTGCAAGAGCCATGATGAATGAGATGAATATGCCATTAACATATTGGGCTGAAAAAGTTCATACAGCAGTACACATTATGAATCGAACACCAACAACTGCCATTCATGAAATTTCACCTTATGAGAGACTTTATGGGATCAAGCCATCAGTCTCCTACATGAAAGTTTTTGGATGTGTTTGCTATGTTCAGGTGCCAAATGAATCAAGAAAGAATATGGATCCAAAGGTAGTGAAGTGTATATTCTTGGGCTATCCAGTTGAAAAGAAAGGTTACAAGTGCTATGATCCTACGACAAGACAAGTTTATGTCAGTAGAGATGTCAGATTTTGTGAGCATGAACCATGGTATAAACCAAATCCAGTGATGATAGAAGATGAGTATGAAGAGCAAGAGAATGTGCGTCATGTTTTTGATAAGCCAAGACCATCAACAAGAACTATTTCAGGACCACATATGGCAGAGGACAGTACAGGAAGTGTCAACCCATGGAGCGGCCGTTTGCGAGATAAGAAGCAAGACGAAAAAGGCAAGAAGAAAGTGGTTGAGGAGAGTTCTGGAGATGAAATCTTTGACGAAGAGCATGGTTTACCACATTTGAGGACACCTGGTAGTAAGCATGCTGAGAAATATGTACCCCCATATGCAAGAGTTGAAGATAAGAGTGCACCGTAGTTGAGAAGATTAGAGAGGGTGTGTTATCCAAATGATAGATTGACATACAACGGTTACATGCGTACACATTATGAATACATGGTTTCACGTGTGCAACATAAAGAGCCTACATGTTTTCAAGAGGCAATTGGAAAATCAGAATGGGAGTCAGCTATGGATGATGAGATGGATGCTCTTGTGAAGAATGACACTTGGGATTTGGTTTGCTTGCCAAGTGGAAAGAAATCAATTGGTTCAAAAAGAGAAGTATGGAATGACAACGTGCACACCTCTTGATCAAAATGTGAAGTTGATCGATGATGGACATTACATTGCAGATGTCACTATGTATTGCAAGATGGTTGGAAGTCTTATTTACTTGACAATAAGAAGGCCAGATTTGAGTTATGCAGTGGGTGTTGTGAGTCAATTCATGCAAAAGCCATGTAAAAGTCATCTTGATGTAGTGAGACAAATTATGAGATATGTGAAAGCCACTGTGAGTTATGGAATGTTTTATGAAAAGAATGGAAAGCTTTGTCTTTATGGTTACACATATGCAGATTGGGCAGGAGATTTTATGGATAGAAGATCTACAAGTGGTTATGCATTTTCTATTGGCAATGGTATGATAAGTTGGAGTAGCAAGAAGCAATTAACTGTAGCATTATCAAGTACAGAAGCTGAATATCGTGGAGCAGCATGTGAAGAGTCATGGTTGAGAGTCCTTATGGTAGACTTTGGTTTTGACAATCTTGATAGTGTCATGATATATTGTGACAATATTAGTAGCATCATGTTTGCCAAGAATCCAGTTTACCATGATCGCACCAAACACATTGAAGTACATTATCACTTCATTAGAGAAAAAGTTTTGACAGGTGAGATTGATTTGGTGTATGTGAAGACAAATGATCAAGTTGCGGATATATTTACAAAAGCTCTTGGAAAGGAGAAGTTTTGCTTCTTTCGTGAAGCATTGGGAATCCATCATATGCAAGCTCATTCTGAGCTTGAGGGGGAGTGTTAAAGAATATGATGTTAAAGAATATGACCGTTGTGCAATGGGCGGTCGGACATTGACTATACTATGGTATAAATATATTAAAAAGAGCAGACATGCTTGCGGCAGACAATGTCTCTCAAGCACCAAGTGGATTAGTCATCCACTCTGGAATGATGTCGTAGGGTAAAAATGGATCCTCTACCCGCTAAGACCAATGGACTAATGGGTGAGACTTTACCATCTCTACCTCATAGTCGAGGACGACTATGATTTCAAGAGAGAGGTAATGTCATAAAAATTAATATCTATCCAACCCAAATGATTTTCTCATGTTAAACTGATCACTTAATGTGGGAGAATACATGGGAACAAGGGTTAAGATATAGACATGTGCTTATAGATCTATCTCAACACGGGGCCAATGGTTAAGGGGCCCAAATGAGAGATGGTCTATCAAAGAGCAAGGCTAACCAATGGAGCATAAGACCTTAGGGTTAGCTTCATTGAAGACCTCCAATAATGTGTGTAAAAGTCCTTTGACCTTAGGCAAGCTAGGGCTGAGCTTGAGGTGGGAACCCGGCCTAAGCTCGAGGTGCTTGTCCTGCTTAAGGTGCTTGTCGTGCTTGAGGTGCTTGACATGCTTGAGGTGCTTGACTGGCTCCATGCTTGAGGTGCTTGACTTGCTACATGATTAAGGTGCTTGAGGTGCCTTGAGATGCTTGCCTGAGATGCTTGTGGGAACACCCCCTAGTTCAAGTGCTTTGTCATGCTTGATGACTAAGGGGCTTGCTCATCCAAAGTCAAAAAGATCCCTACAAGGAGGGGGGCGAGCCTACAAGGGGGGGGATGAGAGAGAACACACATACACACACACACACACACACAAGGGAAGCCCCAGCTTGAAGAGGCAGCAAGGACACTTGTCAAGTTCCTCCCCATGTTGCCCTCATGGTGTGCCTAAAGCCTATTGGTTGGCCACCCAAGGGGTCCAATGATAATTTAGGATATTTAATTAATTGATTTTGCATTTATCAAGTCCTCTCTCTCAAAGGGGAAAGGGGGACACTTGTCTTAAGTCTACCCATGTTGCTTGTAATGGCTCCTGCTTGTGATTGGCTAGGCCTGGAGGGGTCCAATGAGCTTCAAGCATGAGCTACAAGGGGGGGTCGACCCAAGCAAGCTAGGGGGGTGCTTAGGGGGTATACTCACCCACACACACTCACAAACACTCTCATTGTGTGCTATGCAAAGTGCAAGAGCTCCATTTCCTTCTCCAAGCTCCTTGAGAAGTTGAGAGCCTACACCAACTCTCTTGGCTATGGAATGCAAATCCAACCAAGAGCTATGCTTCAATGCTTAAGCTTGCCATCTCCTCCTTCTTCATTACTATGCTATTATGTATGCTAGCAACAAGAGTATGATAAGTGAGGAACTACTTCTTTCTCCTATGAAATGTTTCTTCTTCCTCTTCCCTACTCTCATTCCCTACTAGCTCTCTCCACCTTCGAAGGTGTTTGAGGTCTTGGGATTGAGGCTTGGGATAGTTAATGCTTTCTACAAGTGCATGTTATGCTTATTGCGAGAAGGCTAATGGTTTATTGCAAATAGATTAATTACTTAATGCAAGTAGATTAATTGTATTGCAAGGTAGATTAATTATTGCTTTAAGCACAAGTTGATGCATAAAAAGTATACATCTTCATGCACTCAAATGATTTAGGGAACACAAAGATTAATGATGTTCACAAGTTCTTGATTGTTTCCAAGCTAAGATTGATTGTTGAAATTATGCAAAAGCTTGGTGTGTGAACCTTTCATCTTCATATTGCCAAGGAGGTCTCAAGGAACACAAAGATTGTATTGTACCAAGTCTCTCTTAATGAGAGAATCTATAATACAAATGCCTTTTGGAGGGGGGACCGGCTCCACATAAATCCGGTCCTCAATTGTTGTCATATTCTCTACACTCTCTCTCTTGTAAAAGTATTGTTCATGCTTAGTTAATTAAGTGTTATGATAGAGTTGCTACTACCAATTAAGTTCACCCTCTATGCTCTCAAAATTGCTCACTCTAATTCTCTTAATTCCGCTATTCTCTAAGTTCATAGGCCATTCCCATTACATTGGTATCAGAGCATTTGGTTTCTCTTTTCTTGCTTAAGAAGAGGGGTCCTTAAGTAGCCTGTAAATGGTTGATGTTGTTAATTATAATAGGGTAAGTGGAACTGGGATCTAATATCGGTTTTGTTAAGTCCACTATGTAGGGGATGGTGCACACCTCGGGAGCTTTGGACTTAATAATGGAGTCTTTTTAGACTTGCCTACGGCTTTACCATTATTGAGCCATAAGAAGTCCGAAAGGAGATAGCCCTTGGCAACTCTACTATGTTAGAACTACTCCTCTACTCTCTATAATTAACCACTTTGAGCCGTGGGTGTAGATACTTAAGAGCCGATTTTCAAAGGCTAAGAGGAGTGGCAACTAAAGGTTTTGTATTGCCAAAGCATACACTACGTATAAACATAAATTTTGTAAACATGGTTGACAATAATCAAGAGAGTAGAATGAACATTGATAGCTTTGATTTTTCACATTAAAGTGCTAATGATGATGCTCCCATGCTTATCAAATGTCTTGTTTCTAAGCTGCAACAAGCTATGGCAAACCCATTCCTACAAGGCGAAGTTTTCCAACAACTTCATAGTTATGGGATTCTCCAAACTCCCCCAAAAGAGAGAGCACCTGAGAAGTCTCTTCATGATATTTCCAAGAGAGGGCTCTCTACGGTGAGAGAAGAGGAGAACCCATACAAAGCGCTTAAATGTTTACTAGCGGGCTTACCTCCATCCAAGAAGAAAGACAAAGTCTCTACTTTAGAGCCTTCACCAAGAGGAGGAGAAGGAAGTGAGTCTTCCAATACTTCCAAAGATATGGCTCCAAGAAGACGGCAGCCTCAACGATCTTCAACTTCCCCCAAGGGGGAAAGATCACTGCAAAGTCCTCCTCCTCGTTATCACAAAAGGGAAGAGAGGTACCAAATAAAGGAAAAGGAGAGAAAGAGGTCACCCTCTTCTCCATCTTCATCAACTTCCTCATATTCCAATGAAGGTAGCGGCTCTTCTCTCAAAGAGCCCCAAAGGAAAGGCCATCGCAAGTTCTATCCGGTATGGAGAAGGTCCAAGAAGCTAAAGAAGTTCAAAGAGGGAGGGAAGAACACCACTTTCCTTGCCTATGCTGGCACCTTTGGTGCTATGGACAAGGTCTTGGCCTTCATCCAACAACTTGATGCGGCCTTTGGTGATGAGGGCTTCACAGAGTCCTCTAAACTGCGTCAAGTATCTATGCATTACCAAAGTTCCGCTCGACAATGGTGGGATAGCCTACAAGCCCAAAGAAAAGCTCCAAAGACATGGAAGGCTTTAAGAGCCTCCATCATAAAACAGTTTCTGGCGAACAACGCTCAAGAAAATTTCCTCACAGAATGGCAAAACTTGAAACTCTCTCCCTACGAGTCTATCCAAAAGTATGTAGATAAGTTTTGGGATTTATTTCTCAAAGCCACTATCTACAAAAAGATAGACTTTGGGGAGCAAGAGCAACAATTATGTGCGGGTATTTCTGAAGAGAAGGCCGAGTATATTAACTCACAAAGGCCTAATACCATATCGGCGGTCATACACCATACTATGGTCGCCTCTCAAATCGATTCCCAACAAGGGGTTAAGAGAAACTCTAAATCCATGGACATGAAGGATCAAAATGAGCCTAGAGGGAGGAATAATGCTCAAACTTCCTCCAAAGGCAACTCTAGCAACACCGATAACAAAGCTAAGGAGAAAGGAGTCTATAAAGGTAAGAATAAACTCTCTGCAATAGAGCTAGAGTGTTATCGTAAGGATAACAAATGCTACAAGTGTGGACAACAAGGGCATGTCTATCGTGCTTGTCCCCAAAGAAATGCACGCAACAAGCCACCTTGAGTTTCTATGTTGGAAACTCCAAAAGAGGATGCTTATAGAAAAAGGCTTTTGTTTTTCCTATGCTAGGAGATATGTACATACATGTTTATGAGTCGGGTAGTATCCTATTCCTTGTAAATATACATGCTTTCACAAGTTAATGAAAATTTATATTTTCATATACATGATTTCTGTTAGAAAGTCTGTAAATGAATTTAATGTTTCAACCAATAACAATATTATTAAATTAAAAAAAAAAAACGGGAATCAAGAGGAATTAGAATTGTCTAAATTCCTAAATGGATTCCAAAATGTTTTTATTGATGATATCCCCGTGAGCTATCTCCACAATGAGGGGACAATGGCCATACAATGGAGCTTTTACCATGAAGCTCACTGCCTAATAAGCCTCCTTATTGAGCTTTACAAGATCCACAAGAGGAGTTCGAAAAGGCAATAACATGGACTGGTAAGTTTCGAGAGAGATTCAATAATTAGGTCACATTATCTCTAAAGGTGGTATTTCTATGGATCCACAAAAAGTAGAGGTAATAAAAGATGGCCTAATCCAAGGAATCTACATGAGTTGCAAAGCTCTTAGGGTATGAGTGCATACTAGAGATGCTTCATAAGAAAAATCCATGCTTATAGCAGGTCCAATACATGACTTAACAAAAAAGAACGTTAAGTATACATGGACCGCAAAGAGAGAAAAATATTTCTAAAAAAGTTTAAAGAGAAACTTATTTCTCAACTTATGGGATCTCTCAAAGCTATTTGAGGTCCAATGTAATGCCTGGATGATTACCTTTGAGCAAAACTTTGCTTCAAGAAGGGAATACCATAGCATACGAGATTCAAAGACTCAACTCCAATGAGCGAATGATGGTCATATACAAAAGGACCTATGAGTTGTTTTAAATGCTCTAGACACATGGAAGTACTTCTTGCGGACTCCATTCATGATGCAAACCAAGCTCTTGGACAATCAAATGAGGTAGGAAAATTTCTTTTTGCAATTTAAATTCTACTTTGCTCACATTGCTGGCAAGCACAATCATGTAGCCGATGCACTTTCCCAATGGCCAAGGGTAGATAGGATATCAATAGCAACTTACAATGAGCTATGTTTTATGATAGTTAAATATGCTTCTAACCCACGCTTTAGGGAATGATAATAGCCTTACAAATGGAAGAAAAAGAACCACTCACGAAAAAGGATGGTTATCTTCCATACCTCAATAGGCTATATCTTCCTTACTTCCCATGCATTAGGAAATTTCGGAGGTCATTTGGAGGGCCTTCTAAGAAAATGTATTTTTTGCACTCTCTCTCTAGAAAAAATGACAAATAAAAGAGCTGGGTCTTTCATAGTAAAACTTCAAAAAGTGTACTTTAAGTAGATTCCTTACCCCTCTGAACATTCGTTCGTAGTGATTGAGGGATAATACTCTTTTTAGTTGTATTGAATGAACAACGTCAATACGGAGGGAATGAGGCTAACATGGAGGGACGAATCCGCAGCCGCTATTCACTTTCCATTAAACCTGCACATTTGGCTAATGGCGCACTCCTCAAATGGCACAAATGTTACCCACAAACGAGCCAAATATCACCTTCACATTGATTTGGACAATGAGTACCAACCATTGATTAAGCGCAGTAAAACAAACACACATATACCTCCCACCTCCATAGACACGCTCAGAGCTCAAGGAGCTAAACACATAGATATCTGGACGAGAGGCTCTCTCTACCCTAAGAATCCAATAACTAATGCGTCTCCACCGTTTGTCAATCCTACAAGCTTATTGACCTTTGCTGGTGATGGAGAAAACGGCCTTCTGGGTTATTGTAAATCACTTACAAGAGAAGCTGGAACTTACAAGAGCATTCTCCAAGCTCAACAATGTGAGATTGTTCGCCTTTCACATTTACATTCTACAGATCAGGTTACCATTTTGCAACATAAAACAGAGGTACAAGAACTGAAAGGAAAGGTGCGAAGTTGTCAAATGAAGGACACCATCTTGGGTGGTCGTATCCGAAAGAAGAAATTGCGCAATCTTGAAACATTGCAGGTTGCATCAGGAGGTCTCAAGAAAAGAATCCGAGCATTAAGGTGATGCTTCTTGGTTGGCTACATTGTCTTAGTTAAGTAATCTCTTTGTTTTTTCTTGTTATGCATTGTTTTCATGTGCCTAAATAGTGTTAGTGAAGCAAATTTTCTGTTATTTACTTATGCATTGTCTTCATGTAGAGACTCAATCTATCCTGACAAGGAAAACATTGACCCCAAAGCCAATATAGGAAAGAGATTGAAGCCACTTATAAGTAGAAGCCTGGCAGCAGATATAGTACATGACAAGAAGTTTAAGGTTCTACAAAGAAATGTAGTGGACCGCTTTATTTCAGAGAACTCAGTGCCTGCAAAAGAGATACAAGGCACACTTGATTCACTTGGTGTAAGCAAAAGAGGATATTCGGCTATCCAAAAGTCTGTCTCATCCATCTTTGTTAGGAAGGGTATAAAATCCAAACTTCTACCATCAGCCTCAAGTGTTTGGAAAGAGAGGCTTCAGCTTAACGAGGCACAGGGAGACTATCTTGGACAGCCCTTTCATATTAAAGCAACTTACAGTGGCCATGGAGCCAACATGGCATATGATGAGTTCAACAATATTTTTATGGACCTGCAAATACTACAGAAGAGAATGGTGGAGTTTTACAACATCACATTTGAAGAGTCACGTGGACTATTACATTTTGTGTTAAAACTGGATGAGTGTGAGCTTGTTAAAGAGAAAAAGCTAGAGCGTGTTACTATTACTTTAATGAATAGAGCCCTCTCAAAGTGTCCCAGTGATGATCCTTTATATTTTAGTGTTCAATCAGAATCTAACATATGGTGGCTTGGTGCGTTTGAGGTAAGCGATATTCTCAAGTAAGCTCAAATATTCAGATCTACTTAAGTCTCATTTATTTTGTGTTGCAGGTAAAGAAAGAAGATCATGAGATTCTATATTGGGTGTTCCATCGAACTAATATTCCGGAGCTGATTGATCGACAGACTAACCAGGGAGAGGTACTACGTCTAGATGGAAGGGGAGACTTTCAAGTTCAGTGGCATCTTGCAGGTGACCTTAAAACATTAAAGTGCATGTATAATTGTGGAATGGGTGCAATGGCAAAGTCACCGTGTTTGTTCTGCATGGAGCCTGCAAAGGTCATGGACCCAAAGTGGTGGAGAAAAGCTCCAACACGTCACATTGAGGATCCTGCTTTTCGACCAGTTTTGAAAATACCACTTGTGAATGTTCACATTTGTACAATGCATGCCCTTTGTAGAATTGTAGAGAAATTGGTCTACTTATACATCGGGTTTGCTTGGAAGATTAAGAACTCTGCAGAACGACAAGTAGCCTTGCAGTGCTTAGAAATGATACTGTCGGATATGGGGCTTCATGGTGGCAATGTGAAAATCCAGCGGGATGAAAAGAGATCAACTGCTGAGAAGGATGTCCCATGCAAACCATCCATCGGTGGGGTGAAGGCACGGAGGTTTTTATCTAAGCCCCAAGGTACAAGAGATCCAAAGCTAACAAAACATGGAAAAATATATAACACATCTTATGTTAGCAAGGTAGAGTATCAGAGCTGGAAAAAGCTACATATTGCAGTCAAAGACCACGAACCAACTACTCGTAACGCGAAGGCTGAGGTTTGGCGATCAATAGACATCCTATTTTTGATGTGCGACAAAGATGACTGGTCACAAGGTGATATGAACAAGTTCAAGGAAAATCTGAACCTTCTGAAAAAATCATTCAAGACAGCATGGACAGACACCCAGATTACTCACTACATGGTATTATCATGTATTTCTTTCTCTCTTATGTGCAAATATGTGAGTGTAAAACATTCTAACTAATCTGTTTTCATATCCAGCACATCATCTTCAATCATTTGCCATATTTTATACAGAAGTATGGGAACCCGGCAATATGGAATACCCAAGGGATGGAAAAGTCTCATTACATGGCGAGAAATGCTTATTTCAGGCACACACGACATGGTGGCTCTCGAATCAAGGCTAACAGTTTGAGAGAACTATTTGAATGGTTCTATCGTAGAATCATTCATCGAATGCAGGCAAAAGAAGTCTTGGCAAATTCAGCAACAGCACAAGCCATCAGACATTTACAACAACAAAAAGCTAAAAGATCAATCGCATACAACAACTCCGGAGCTCGTGAAAGTCAACGAAGGTGGAGAGAGACAATGGTGTATGTGAATCACAAGTGGAGAAAGATACTCTGAGTGGATGGCATTGTAAAAAATTTATGTAATACATGATCTTATACAATTGGTACTTGAAGTGTATCAAGATTTTGCAGGTTCAATTTTGTTTTTTGGCACGTCACCCTTGTAACGAATCATGAGATGTTTGCCATACTCTAAAAGTTCATCTGGGTTTTGTCTACCAAGAGCTAGTGCCATTGCTGTGTAGGTGTAGTAATACGCTGCCCGACCACCTGTATAGCCTGGGCAGTAACCAAAACAATCTCTAGCAAACACTTTGTCAACAAGAATGACTTTATCTGCACTTTTGGGCAGCACCGGTCCACCCAAGAAGCGTGATAGTGTCTTGAATGTGTAAGTTGCTATTGAACCCTCTTGTGACATGGAATTGTGAAAAACTACTATCGGCGACTCGCAGAGCTTTGAAAGGTACTGTGCTAGGGCCGCATCCCTTCCTCGATACTCTCTTGTCCGGCGCCGAAGGAAGTCATCCTTGTCAGCAATCCAAGACTGCACATACAATGTCAGAAATGACACAAACAGAGAGAGAGAGAGAGAGAGAGAGAGAGAGAGAGAGAGAGAGAGAGAGAGAGAGAGAGAGAGAGAGATACCATGAAGCTCTCATCCTGTAGAAAGAGGTTTTCTTGCCACAGGTCTACAGATGTAGTTGACCCCTGACCTGAATGGTTAAACCAATCCTCCACTTCTTTGTTACTTTTCGATGGTCTTAGGCTTTGTCTTATTGCTTGGAAGGTGGCTTCATCAGGTAGTGTCTCCTTGTATTTTTCAGCTTTCTCAAAGCATCTTCGAAGGCATTCCATTGGATTGCTGGATGTTTCCATTGCCTCATCATCACTACTATCCTCTGAAACAAATCCACTCCTCTCCTCTTGGACTCTGGAAATAATAGCCAGGGAGAAATCCTCCCTTAAATAAAACACACTTTGCACATCATGTAAGAAGATATAGGTCCTGTCTCCAATCCTGAACTCAGGCACAGCTGGCAACATCATCTGAGCATGCTTCTCAGTGAAGTTACTGACATCCAATGGAAGTTTGATTTCTGTGGTTTTCACAGAGAGCATCTTACTTCTTTGTACTTCAATTGCCTCAACCTCAAGGTCGACTGTGTCTTCAACCTCCTCGACTTCTTGCATATGAGTTGTCTCCTCGCATTCCTCTTCTGGTGCTGCATCCTGCTCCTCTAACACCTCATCAGGATTCTACATGAGGAATCCAAACAGGCTGTTGAGGTAAATCATAAAGCCAAAGGCTTCCTGAATGAGTTTGCATTCTTTTTGGTGCAAAGGGCAGACTGAATGTCGGCAAGAGGGTGGTAATTCCCTATACTTCTTCACTCCCTGTCCCTTTCCACCACAGTCATTTAAATGCACAAGAGTCATAGTAGGCAGAACAACCCTTCCTACCTGCACCATCACCTCAAACTTATCTCTGTAGGACTGCAAGAAATTACTGTGCTGAGCTAATAGGTCTTCAATGTCAAACTTTGGATTAAACATAGAATGAATTAGATCATACTTGTCCCCAGCACCACAAGATGCTGCAAAATCAAACAGCCTCTCATCAGTTGCAGCTGGGTCTTCCAGAGAAGACACATCCTCCTTTTCTTTACATTTTGTACTTTCTAGCACATCTGCATCATCTGAGAAGTCTATATTTCTCTTTCTGGTATTTTTATTGAGATGTACCTTACAGGGCACCACACCCTTGTCGGTGAGGAATCTTCTTGCCCTGGTGACCTCTCTGATTGGTCTTCACCAAGAAACTTTTCCTCAGATATGTCCTGACAAAAGTCAACAGTTCTTTTGGCAGATACATTAAGCAACTGAGCCTGCAAGGTTTGAAATTTTGGCACAAGCCCTGGATCTGGTTTCAGCCTCTTCTGCCTACTGGACCTTAATCCTAATCATCAAGAAACATAACAAGTCAAAACCATGAGCAAACATGACAATTCTGCCAAAACCAAACCATCATGATCTCTCTCTCCCCCCTTATAGATATAAATATATCTATAAATATAAATAAATAAATATATCTGTCTCT